>NW_026535824.1:600000-1140000 GCF_028551555.1 Melozone crissalis
GCTGTGGAGAAGCTGCACGCTTCTGGAAAACCTCCAGAGTGGGTGCAGGAGCCACGGTCAGTGTGGGCTTGGCCTGAGGGTCTGGCATGCCCTGAGCCTGGGTGTGGGTGATGGCCATGCCCTCAGTCAGGGCCATGCCAGCCTCCGCCCTGCCCTGGGCCGTGTCCTGCTCAGAGGCTGCTGCGAGCTCCGAGGACGCTGAGATGGCAGCAGCCTCTGCCCGCAGCTGGCCAGGCCTGGAGTCGGGCTGGGCCGTGCCCTTGGTGCCGGTGCCACGGGTCTTTGTGCGGCCCAGGTGCAGAAACCTCCGCAGTGTCTGCAGCAGAAGGAGGGAGGGAGGGGAGGGACGTTCCATGGCCTGCTCCAAGCGCAGGGATCAGCCAAGCAGCGCCAGTAGGCCCGGCCCAGGTGGGGATGGCCGCAGGTACCTGCGCTGTTCTGTGGAAGCGGCCACGGGTGGGCTCCTGCTCTTGAGTTGGGTCCCTGGCTGCATCTGTTAAAGAGCAAGCGCAGCCAGAGGTGAGGGGCTGCGGGAGAGGCTGGAGAACACAGCCCAGCCCTGCGCTCCCCAGGCAGGGACAGCCCCACGGGAGCCCAGGGGATGGAGCACGGCAATTCAGGGGCGCAGCCCCGGTCTCTCTCCCATCCCGTCCATGGGCATGTCCACAGGGATGGGATGGGATGGGATGGGATGGGATGGGATGGGATGGGATGGGATGGGATGGCGTGGGGCAGGGCCAGGCCAGCTGCAGGCACCGGCCCAGCAGCCCAGCTCCACCACTCACCGTCCTGCAGCATCTGCAACTTCTCTGGCTCTGCAGGCTTCTGCACTGGGGCAGCTGCAGGGCCTTTGCTTTTCTTGCCCCGAAGCCCCTTGAACAGACTGAGCAGTCCGCCCGCCATCCTGCTGTCTAACCTTTCAAATGCCTTGGCAAAGGCCTGCGTCAGCAAGGGCTGCAGTCTTGCCTTGAAGGCACCTGCAACAGAGGAGCCTCAGAAAGGCGAGAGCACAGCAAGTCCTGCACTCGAGGGCTCCTGCCACAATGACAGGACACTCCTGGCAAACAATGGAGGTCAGCAAGTCCCACGGCCTGGCCACGAGGGCACCAGCTGCAGGGATGGGAGATGCCTCGGAAAAGCTCCGAGTCACCAAATGCCGAGGTCTGGCCGTGAGGCCAGCCACAGGAGGAATGCCTTGGAAAAGCTCCAGGTCAGCAGCCAACGAGCTGACTGTGCAGGGTCGCCTCACAGCACCGCTCTGTCACCTCCTGTCCCGTTGCGTGCACTGAGCACTGTGGCGTGGCTGTGTGGCTGCCAGCCCCTATGTCAGCGCGTGTCACAAAGGGCTGCCAAGACACGGTGTCCCTTTCGGTTCCACAGGGAACCTGCTGCACCGTGTCACAAAGGGACATGCTGCCACGTGCCCCGGGGCCAACCACTCCCCAGCCAAGGTGCCCCCGCTTGGAAGGAATCCATTGCCCCAAATGTCTAACACAGCCCTGGACACACCAAGAGCTGCCAAGTGCTCGGGGAAGGACTCTCCACGGGGCCCGCACAGCCCAGCTCGCTGCTGGCCCTGAAGCAGAGCAGCTTCCAGCAAGCAAGAGGCAAATGCATCTTGCCAAGAGTTAAAACACAGCAGATAGGGAAGATGGCATGAATGTGCATAAAGGCCTTTGAATTCACAGGTCTCTGAGAGGCATTTGGGGCTCTTGGCTGGACAGAGATTATCCCCCTCTGTCCTGTGCTCAAAGGCGGCGGACACACCCTGCCGCTGGTGCTTGCCTTGGTCTCTGCAGGCCCAGGCAGATTGCCAAAGCTGCTCTTCACAGCCTTCTCCCTTGCCATGCCCCTCTGCCAAGTGCAAGGGGCCTCAAGGATGGAAAGGAGTGCAAGGAGCCAAAGGGAGACAGCTGCACCTAGCTCACTAGAGGCTCCTGGGGAAGCACTTTGCTTGAGAAGCAAGCCCCTCTCTTCCAAAGGCATTTCCCCAAATGTGTCCATTTCCCAGGGAACACCAACACACACTTAAGAAACCCTGGCAAGGCTCAATTACTTCTGCACCTTGTAGCACAGGCACTCCAGCTCCAGCTCATCTTCCTTCTCCCGAGCCTGTTTCCTCGTGTCCATTGTGGCACGCAGCCCCAGACCCCCTATAAACAAGAGCTGCCCGCTGCCCCTTCAAGTGCCCGAGCTCCTGCCTGCGCTCACGACAGCAAAACCAGGCTGTTCCCAGGCAAGGAGCAGAGCCCTGTTCCCGCAGGAAGCTCTCGTGACCCCCTTCCCCACAGTGCAAGCGGCACTTCTGCCTGCCAGCCTGCCCAGAACGCTCTTGGCACAGCAGAGCACAAGCTGGCTGGCTCTGGGCTCAGCACAGCCCAAACACAGGCACGGGAAGACACAGCTGCGGCTGTTTTGCAGCCATGCCCCAGAGGGATGGGATTGGGCCCCTGCCTCTGGTCTCACTGCCCTCTTCCTGTCCCTGTGTAGGGATGGAGCATTGCTGTGCTTTCAGGAAGCTCTTTGTGGAAACTTCTGCCATTGCAAGCTCCTTTGCCCTCCGTGGATGCCTGCACTGGAATTCCTCATGGCTGGGTTCAGAGCACACTCAAGCTGGCTCTTCTACAACTCAGAGTCCTTGTCCCCTTCAGCGTGCTCAGCATGCCCTTTAAGTCCACGCCGCTGTGCAACTGGAGCAGCGGGACAGGGAACTTTGCAGCCTGAGCTGCCCTTGTTCCTCTCTGTCCGTGCCCAGAACACAGCAGGCAGGAGAAGGGCAGCAGGGCCCTGCGTGTCTCCGGGCTCAGGTTTTGTGTCACTTCAGCTCCACGGATATGCGGTTCAAGTGAAAAACCCAAACTGTTTATTAAGGGAAAGCGAAGGTAAGGGGTGAGCTGGGAGGCAGAAAAGGGGATGGGCAGGGCCTGAGGTCTGCAGGGAGGGAGGTGCCAACAGGGAGAGAGATGGCAGGAGCTGCTGGGGCTTCACACAGGCTCAGCTCTGAGCAGCCATGCTGTGCCTGGAGCTCCAGCTGCTCCATCCTGTTCTGCAGGTGCTCCCATCTTCAATGGGCACTTGAAATCGCTGATGGACACTGGTACATCTGATCCATCAGACAAAGTCCTGCAGATCTTCCTTCAAAGATCATCTGAAGCAGTTTGCTCAGGCACGATGAACTCTCATCTTCCTTCAGGGCTTGAAGAGCTGGAAGAGAGAGGAACAGAGCCAAGGTCAGAGGCCAGATTGAGGAAATGCAAGGAAAGCCTCCTGCCAGGGCCATCCCAGCCAGCTGCAGAGGCCCGGCTCTCACTGTAGCCAGGGCAGCAGCCGGGCTGGGGGCAGGGAGGGGCGCCGGGCTCAGGGCTCACCCATGAACCTGACAGCTGCCTCTCGCAGGGTCCTCTGTGGGCTCTCAGCCGCTCGGCTCTCGTCCTGCAGCAGCTGCGGGGAGCACCAGCAGGGAAGGCTTGGCATGGGCTCTGCCCCTTGGCCGGGCTCTCCCTGGCCCCAGCACCGGCCGAGCCGGCCCACACAGCCCGGGACAGGGAGCAGCATGGGGGGCACAGGCTGGCGGGCCTGGCTGCGGCGCTGGGCAGTGGCACAGCTGCCGGTCCTCCACATCGTGCACCAGGGGCAGGGCTCGATCTCCCCGGCTGTCCTTACCAGGCTCTCAGCAAACTTAATCCGCCACGCCTTCGTCAGCAGCTCCTCAAGGTCCCTCCTCTTCAGGAAGCGTGCCGCACAAAGCAGGGCTTGGAAAGAGGCCTGGAGAGTGGCAGAGAGCTGCAGGTGGCACCAGAGCCCAGGGCACAGGACCTGTGTCCCTGTGCCATGACCATGGGGAGGCTGGAGCCCGCCAGGTGCCAGGGCAGGAGGTGGCCAAGCCCCCTGCCAGGGATGCGGCACCATCACACAAAACCTCACCTTGGCCACATACAGGTTCTCATTGTGCCAGCGCAAGAATAGAGGGAGCAGGCTCTGGTTCACAAATGTCGTGAGAAGCTCTTCCCCCTCTTCCACTACCAGCTCCATCACCTTGCAAAAGAGCTGAATGGAGAGCAGCTGCACGTGGCTGTTGTCCTGGAAGGAAAGCAAAAGACCTCAGCACCAACTACTCCAGGCCCATTGAGGCAAAGGCCCAGAACTGCACAGAGCACAAAGTTTCCAGGTAGCATCCAGTGCCCTTGGCTGGGGGCACATAGCCTTACGTTCTCAAAGTGTGGCAGGAGGGACTCAGCCAGCTTCAGGGCGGTGACGCTGGGTAGCAGGAGGTCTTTGTCCTGGAGCGTATGTGTGAGCACACAGAGGCTCATCCAGACCACCTCTGCATCTGGGTCAGCCAGCTGCTCCACCAGGTGTGGATAGAGGCAGCATATTCCTCCGGCCTGTGTGCAAGACCAGGCTGTGCTGTGAAGCCGTGAATGGCCGCAGCACCAACAGCTGCTTGGGGCACTGGGGCAGCTGAAGCAGGAGGCAGGAGAGCTGGGAGCAGCTGCCTCTGCTGCCAAAGGCCAGCCAAGCCCAGAGGTCTGCGTTGCCCAGCCCCACACTGCCAGCATGGCTTCAGCCACTGCCCCTTCTCACCAGCGAGGGCTCCTTGCTGAGCACCACAAGGCCTCTGAGCGCCCGGCGCAGCCTGTCCCTGCACTGGCTCAGCAGGTGCCTGGATACCACCAGCAGGGCACTGGGACCGTGTTTGCTCAAGTCCAGACACTCCAGGACCTGAAAGGCACAGGGCAGTGATGGGGGAGCCGGCCGGCAGGAGCCCAGAGCCTCATAGGGCCAGGCCCAGGCAGCAGCAGTGGGTGTGGGCAGCCTCCCAGGCGGCTGCAGCTACGGGAGGCCCAAGAGCTGGGAGGCAGCTCAGCCAGGCAGCGCTGGCCATCAGGCTCACCTCCACAAAGAACGCCAGGGCAGGCAGATGCCAGCGGGGCTGCTTCCCGAGGAGCAGGCTGAGCAGGTGTGAGGCCATGTGGGGACACAAGGGGCTCAAGCCACGGCGCATCTCCCTGGCATGGGAAAAAGGAAACAAGGCCCTGAGCCGGGCGGGCAGACCTCTCCCAGGCGTCGTCTCACAGAGGTCTGATCTTTCTCCAGCACTCTGCAAGGGGACATGGGGCCCTTGGGAGGCGGCTGCTGCTGGGCATCCTCCTCTCCCAGCCTTTCCCAGTCTGCTCGGCCCTCCCTCGCTGACAAGGGCTCTCGCTTACAGCCCCAGGGACTGTGTGGGGCACTCTGGGCAGGGAGCACAAATGCTGACGGTGGCGGCGGGGCGTAGGAGATCTCACCTGGCCAGCAGATCTGCTGCATAGTGCTGGGTGTCGGCACAGAGCAGCTTCTCCCAGACCCGCTTGTTCTCCAGAGCCACCAGCTTCTTGTCAAAGCCCAGGCGGGAGAGCAGAGCCTTCATGGTCTGCACTGCAAACCTGCATGCCGAGCAAAGGCCAGGTCACTCTGGGAGCGCTGGCCCTGGCCACGAGGGCGTGGGAAGGACAGGGCGACTGGCACCTGTGGGGATGGCAGGGAAGGCCGTGTTCTTCCCGGCACGCTCTCCAGAATCTCCCAGTTTCAATGTCCCCTGGCATCTGCTCTGTGGTGGTGAAAATTTGCAAGAGCAGAGCCACAAAGAGTTGGGGAGAATGAAGCAGAATGGCACAGTGCCACTCACACATGGGAGCAATCCTCCACAGCACCAGAGTTGCCTGCAAGAGACAAAGCAGCCTGAGGCAGCGCTCAGTGCCAGGGTGTCTATGAGGCAGGGCCCGAGGGGAGACGCAGGGGGAGCACGCGGCCTGCTGCCCCTGAGCCTGCCCCTAGGCCAGCTTTGAGCCCAGGCAGGGAGCTGCAGGCTAGGGAGAGCAGGGAGAGGTGCTGGAGAGGCAACCAGGAGGGCGAGCAAAGACCAGCTGCAGAAACGCACAGCCAGGGCAAAGACAGCCTTGTCTCCGCAGGAGAAGCTGCCATAGGGCGGCTGCTCCTCCATGGCAGAGAGCAGCGCTGGAAGCACCTCCTGGGCGGCCACTCCGGACGTGCCGATGGCTCTCCACATCAGCGCGGCGGCTCTGTGTGAGCAGAGCTGTGCGTCAGCACCGTGCCCCGTGCGGCTGCGTGGGGCTGGGTGACAGAGCCCCGGTGCCCTGAAGGGCAGAGAGGGAGCATGGCAGAGGCTCAGGAAACAGAGGGGCCCGAGGCTCCCGCAGCTCTCTGCCTGTCTGGCAGAGCCCACTGGACAGGCTGTACAGGGTGAGGGGCCCTACGGGCCGGTGAGCACTGAACTCTCGAGGCACTTGTGCTCCGTACCTGTAACACGTTGGGGCACAGCATAGGAGGCTCATCACCACTTGAACAGGGTGTTCCTCTGTCAGGTTCAGAATCTCCATTTGCAGCCTAGCATCCACGGTGACACAGGACGCCAGTCTCCGGAGAATATCCCTGACCATGGCTTGCACCTGGAGGACGCGGCGTGGGGAAGACTTGGAGTGCTGTCCAAGGGAGCAACTTGCCCAGCTTCCCCGAAGAAGTGCTTGCCTTCCCACCCCACTGTAATGGCCTCAAAGGCTGAGGGGGTCCAGCGGATGTAGCTTGAGGAGCCACATGATCCTGGGAGGCCTTCAGCCCTGGCCCCAGTTTGCTTAGCTGTGGAGAGCTTTTTTCAGACATGGCTTATAGAAAAAGGCCATGATCACATACAGCTGGTTAAAAAGTAAAAGGCAGCTGTAACCAGCAAGTTCTCAGGCTTTTCCTTAAAAACAATAAATACCTTGTCCTTGGCTAAGTTATGAGAAAAACATGGTGGAAAACATGGAGTCCTTGAAGGGTGCTCAATAACAAGTCAACAGCAGGATCAGAAAAACAAGTATTAGCCTCAACAAGAAACCACAGGTATTGACAACAAAGGAGGGGTTGGTGTGTAATCTGTAAGCAGTGATGAGCTCGGGTTTTGCAATATGTATGAACTTAATTAACACTACTATAAAAGTGTGTAAGCTGGATCAATAAATCTGAGATCGATGCTCATCAATCGGATGTGTGCTCGTTCTCCCTTCACTTTCGTCACTTACCTGCTGTGGAGAAGCTGCACGCTTCTGGAAAACCTCCAGAGTGGGTGCAGGAGCCACGGTCAGTGTGGGCTTGGCCTGAGTGTCTGGCATGCCCTGAGCCTGGGTGTGGGTGATGGCCATGCCCTCAGTCAGGGCCATGCCAGCCTCCGCCCTGCCCTGGGCCGTGTCCTGCTCAGAGGCTGCTGCGAGCTCCGAGGACGCTGAGATGGCAGCAGCCTCTGCCCGCAGCTGGCCAGGCCTGGAGTCGGGCTGGGCCGTGCCCTTGGTGCCGGTGCCACGGGTCTTTGTGCGGCCCAGGTGCAGAAACCTCCGCAGTGTCTGCAGCAGAAGGAGGGAGGGAGGGGAGGGACGTTCCATGGCCTGCTCCAAGCGCAGGGATCAGCCAAGCAGCGCCAGTAGGCCCGGCCCAGGTGGGGATGGCCGCAGGTACCTGCGCTGTTCTGTGGAAGCGGCCACGGGTGGGCTCCTGCTCTTGAGTTGGGTCCCTGGCTGCATCTGTTAAAGAGCAAGCGCAGCCAGAGGTGAGGGGCTGCGGGAGAGGCTGGAGAACACAGCCCAGCCCTGCGCTCCCCAGGCAGGGACAGCCCCACGGGAGCCCAGGGGATGGAGCACGGCAATTCAGGGGCGCAGCCCCGGTCTCTCTCCCATCCCGTCCATGGGCATGTCCACAGGGATGGGATGGGATGGGATGGGATGGGATGGGATGGGATGGGATGGGATGGGGTGGGGCAGGGCCAGGCCAGCTGCAGGCACCGGCCCAGCAGCCCAGCTCCACCACTCACCGTCCTGCAGCATCTGCAACTTCTCTGGCTCTGCAGGCTTCTGCACTGGGGCAGCTGCAGGGCCTTTGCTTTTCTTGCCCCGAAGCCCCTTGAACAGACTGAGCAGTCCGCCCGCCATCCTGCTGTCTAACCTTTCAAATGCCTTGGCAAAGGCCTGCGTCAGCAAGGGCTGCAGTCTTGCCTTGAAGGCACCTGCAACAGAGGAGCCTCAGAAAGGCGAGAGCACAGCAAGTCCTGCACTCGAGGGCTCCTGCCACAATGACAGGACACTCCTGGCAAACAATGGAGGTCAGCAAGTCCCACGGCCTGGCCACGAGGGCACCAGCTGCAGGGATGGGAGATGCCTCGGAAAAGCTCCGAGTCACCAAATGCCGAGGTCTGGCCGTGAGGCCAGCCACAGGAGGAATGCCTTGGAAAAGCTCCAGGTCAGCAGCCAACGAGCTGACTGTGCAGGGTCGCCTCACAGCACCGCTCTGTCACCTCCTGTCCCGTTGCGTGCACTGAGCACTGTGGCGTGGCTGTGTGGCTGCCAGCCCCTATGTCAGCGCGTGTCACAAAGGGCTGCCAAGACACGGTGTCCCTTTCGGTTCCACAGGGAACCTGCTGCACCGTGTCACAAAGGGACATGCTGCCACGTGCCCCGGGGCCAACCACTCCCCAGCCAAGGTGCCCCCGCTTGGAAGGAATCCATTGCCCCAAATGTCTAACACAGCCCTGGACACACCAAGAGCTGCCAAGTGCTCGGGGAAGGACTCTCCACGGGGCCCGCACAGCCCAGCTCGCTGCTGGCCCTGAAGCAGAGCAGCTTCCAGCAAGCAAGAGGCAAATGCATCTTGCCAAGAGTTAAAACACAGCAGATAGGGAAGATGGCATGAATGTGCATAAAGGCCTTTGAATTCACAGGTCTCTGAGAGGCATTTGGGGCTCTTGGCTGGACAGAGATTATCCCCCTCTGTCCTGTGCTCAAAGGCGGCGGACACACCCTGCCGCTGGTGCTTGCCTTGGTCTCTGCAGGCCCAGGCAGATTGCCAAAGCTGCTCTTCACAGCCTTCTCCCTTGCCATGCCCCTCTGCCAAGTGCAAGGGGCCTCAAGGATGGAAAGGAGCGCAAGGAGCCAAAGGGAGACAGCTGCACCTAGCTCACTAGAGGCTCCTGGGGAAGCACTTTGCTTGAGAAGCAAGCCCCTCTCTTCCAAAGGCATTTCCCCAAATGTGTCCATTTCCCAGGGAACACCAACACACACTTAAGAAACCCTGGCAAGGCTCAATTACTTCTGCACCTTGTAGCACAGGCACTCCAGCTCGAGCTCATCTTCCTTCTCCCGAGCCTGTTTCCTCGTGTCCATTGTGGCACGCAGCCCCAGACCCCCTATAAACAAGAGCTGCCCGCTGCCCCTTCAAGTGCCCGAGCTCCTGCCTGCGCTCACGACAGCAAAACCAGGCTGTTCCCAGGCAAGGAGCAGAGCCCTGTTCCCGCAGGAAGCTCTCGTGACCCCCTTCCCCACAGTGCAAGCGGCACTTCTGCCTGCCAGCCTGCCCAGAACGCTCTTGGCACAGCAGAGCACAAGCTGGCTGGCTCTGGGCTCAGCACAGCCCAAACACAGGCACGGGAAGACACAGCTGCGGCTGTTTTGCAGCCATGCCCCAGAGGGATGGGATTGGGCCCCTGCCTCTGGTCTCACTGCCCTCTTCCTGTCCCTGTGTAGGGATGGAGCATTGCTGTGCTTTCAGGAAGCTCTTTGTGGAAACTTCTGCCATTGCAAGCTCCTTTGCCCTCCGTGGATGCCTGCACTGGAATTCCTCATGGCTGGGTTCAGAGCACACTCAAGCTGGCTCTTCTACAACTCAGAGTCCTTGTCCCCTTCAGCGTGCTCAGCATGCCCTTTAAGTCCACGCCGCTGTGCAACTGGAGCAGCGGGACAGGGAACTTTGCAGCCTGAGCTGCCCTTGTTCCTCTCTGTCCGTGCCCAGAACACAGCAGGCAGGAGAAGGGCAGCAGGGCCCTGCGTGTCTCCGGGCTCAGGTTTTGTGTCACTTCAGCTCCACGGATATGCGGTTCAAGTGAAAAACCCAAACTGTTTATTAAGGGAAAGCGAAGGTAAGGGGTGAGCTGGGAGGCAGAAAAGGGGATGGGCAGGGCCTGAGGTCTGCAGGGAGGGAGGTGCCAACAGGGAGAGAGATGGCAGGAGCTGCTGGGGCTTCACACAGGCTCAGCTCTGAGCAGCCATGCTGTGCCTGGAGCTCCAGCTGCTCCATCCTGTTCTGCAGGTGCTCCCATCTTCAATGGGCACTTGAAATCGCTGATGGACACTGGTACATCTGATCCATCAGACAAAGTCCTGCAGATCTTCCTTCAAAGATCATCTGAAGCAGTTTGCTCAGGCACGATGAACTCTCATCTTCCTTCAGGGCTTGAAGAGCTGGAAGAGAGAGGAACAGAGCCAAGGTCAGAGGCCAGATTGAGGAAATGCAAGGAAAGCCTCCTGCCAGGGCCATCCCAGCCAGCTGCAGAGGCCCGGCTCTCACTGTAGCCAGGGCAGCAGCCGGGCTGGGGGCAGGGAGGGGCGCCGGGCTCAGGGCTCACCCATGAACCTGACAGCTGCCTCTCGCAGGGTCCTCTGTGGGCTCTCAGCCGCTCGGCTCTCGTCCTGCAGCAGCTGCGGGGAGCACCAGCAGGGAAGGCTTGGCATGGGCTCTGCCCCTTGGCCGGGCTCTCCCTGGCCCCAGCACCGGCCGAGCCGGCCCACACAGCCCGGGACAGGGAGCAGCATGGGGGGCACAGGCTGGCGGGCCTGGCTGCGGCGCTGGGCAGTGGCACAGCTGCCGGTCCTCCACATCGTGCACCAGGGGCAGGGCTCGATCTCCCCGGCTGTCCTTACCAGGCTCTCAGCAAACTTAATCCGCCACGCCTTCGTCAGCAGCTCCTCAAGGTCCCTCCTCTTCAGGAAGCGTGCCGCACAAAGCAGGGCTTGGAAAGAGGCCTGGAGAGTGGCAGAGAGCTGCAGGTGGCACCAGAGCCCAGGGCACAGGACCTGTGTCCCTGTGCCATGACCATGGGGAGGCTGGAGCCCGCCAGGTGCCAGGGCAGGAGGTGGCCAAGCCCCCTGCCAGGGATGCGGCACCATCACACAAAACCTCACCTTGGCCACATACAGGTTCTCATCGTGCCAGCGCAAGAATAGAGGGAGCAGGCTCTGGTTCACAAATGTCGTGAGAAGCTCTTCCCCCTCTTCCACTACCAGCTCCATCACCTTGCAAAAGAGCTGAATGGAGAGCAGCTGCACGTGGCTGTTGTCCTGGAAGGAAAGCAAAAGACCTCAGCACCAACTACTCCAGGCCCATTGAGGCAAAGGCCCAGAACTGCACAGAGCACAAAGTTTCCAGGTAGCATCCAGTGCCCTTGGCTGGGGGCACATAGCCTTACGTTCTCAAAGTGTGGCAGGAGGGACTCAGCCAGCTTCAGGGCGGTGACGCTGGGTAGCAGGAGGTCTTTGTCCTGGAGCGTATGTGTGAGCACACAGAGGCTCATCCAGACCACCTCTGCATCTGGGTCAGCCAGCTGCTCCACCAGGTGTGGATAGAGGCAGCATATTCCTCCGGCCTGTGTGCAAGACCAGGCTGTGCTGTGAAGCCGTGAATGGCCGCAGCACCAACAGCTGCTTGGGGCACTGGGGCAGCTGAAGCAGGAGGCAGGAGAGCTGGGAGCAGCTGCCTCTGCTGCCAAAGGCCAGCCAAGCCCAGAGGTCTGCGTTGCCCAGCCCCACACTGCCAGCATGGCTTCAGCCACTGCCCCTTCTCACCAGCGAGGGCTCCTTGCTGAGCACCACAAGGCCTCTGAGCGCCCGGCGCAGCCTGTCCCTGCACTGGCTCAGCAGGTGCCTGGATACCACCAGCAGGGCACTGGGACCGTGTTTGCTCAAGTCCAGACACTCCAGGACCTGAAAGGCACAGGGCAGTGATGGGGGAGCCGGCCGGCAGGAGCCCAGAGCCTCATAGGGCCAGGCCCAGGCAGCAGCAGTGGGTGTGGGCAGCCTCCCAGGCGGCTGCAGCTACGGGAGGCCCAAGAGCTGGGAGGCAGCTCAGCCAGGCAGCGCTGGCCATCAGGCTCACCTCCACAAAGAACGCCAGGGCAGGCAGATGCCAGCGGGGCTGCTTCCCGAGGAGCAGGCTGAGCAGGTGTGAGGCCATGTGGGGACACAAGGGGCTCAAGCCACGGCGCATCTCCCTGGCATGGGAAAAAGGAAACAAGGCCCTGAGCCGGGCGGGCAGACCTCTCCCAGGCGTGGTCTCACAGAGGTCTGATCTTTCTCCAGCACTCTGCAAGGGGACATGGGGCCCTTGGGAGGCGGCTGCTGCTGGGCATCCTCCTCTCCCAGCCTTTCCCAGTCTGCTCGGCCCTCCCTCGCTGACAAGGGCTCTCGCTTACAGCCCCAGGGACTGTGTGGGGCACTCTGGGCAGGGAGCACAAATGCTGACGGTGGCGGCGGGGCGTAGGAGATCTCACCTGGCCAGCAGATCTGCTGCATAGTGCTGGGTGTCGGCACAGAGCAGCTTCTCCCAGACCCGCTTGTTCTCCAGAGCCACCAGCTTCTTGTCAAAGCCCAGGCGGCAGAGCAGAGCCTTCATGGTCTGCACTGCAAACCTGCATGCCGAGCAAAGGCCAGGTCACTCTGGGAGCGCTGGCCCTGGCCACGAGGGCGTGGGAAGGACAGGGCGACTGGCACCTGTGGGGATGGCAGGGAAGGCCGTGTTCTTCCCGGCACGCTCTCCAGAATCTCCCAGTTTCAATGTCCCCTGGCATCTGCTCTGTGGTGGTGAAAATTTGCAAGAGCAGAGCCACAAAGAGTTGGGGAGAATGAAGCAGAATGGCACAGTGCCACTCACACATGGGAGCAATCCTCCACAGCACCAGAGTTGCCTGCAAGAGACAAAGCAGCCTGAGGCAGCGCTCAGTGCCAGGGTGTCTATGAGGCAGGGCCCGAGGGGAGACGCAGGGGGAGCACGCGGCCTGCTGCCCCTGAGCCTGCCCCTAGGCCAGCTTTGAGCCCAGGCAGGGAGCTGCAGGCTAGGGAGAGCAGGGAGAGGTGCTGGAGAGGCAACCAGGAGGGCGAGCAAAGACCAGCTGCAGAAACTCACAGCCAGGGCAAAGACAGCCTTGTCTCCGCAGGAGAAGCTGCCATAGGGCGGCTGCTCCTCCATGGCAGAGAGCAGCGCTGGAAGCACCTCCTGGGCGGCCACTCCGGACGTGCCGATGGCTCTCCACATCAGCGCGGCGGCTCTGTGTGAGCAGAGCTGTGCGTCAGCACCGTGCCCCGTGCGGCTGCGTGGGGCTGGGTGACAGAGCCCCGGTGCCCTGAAGGGCAGAGAGGGAGCATGGCAGAGGCTCAGGAAACAGAGGGGCCCGAGGCTCCCGCAGCTCTCTGCCTGTCTGGCAGAGCCCACTGGACAGGCTGTACAGGGTGAGGGGCCCTACGGGCCGGTGAGCACTGAGCTCTCGAGGCACTTGTGCTCCGTACCTGTCACACGTTGGGGCACAGCATAGGAGGCTCATCACCACTTGAACAGGGTGTTCCTCTGTCAGGTTCAGAATCTCCATTTGCAGCCTGGCATCCACGGTGACACAGGACGCCAGTCTCCGGAGAATATCCCTGACCATGGCTTGCACCTGGAGGACGCGGCGTGGGGAAGACTTGGAGTGCTGTCCAAGGGAGCAACTTGCCCAGCTTCCCCGAAGAAGTGCTTGCCTTCCCACCCCACTGTAATGGCCTCAAAGGCTGAGGGGGTCCAGCGGATGTAGCTTGAGGAGCCACATGATCCTGGGAGGCCTTCAGCCCTGGCCCCAGTTTGCTTAGCTGTGGAGAGCTTTTTTCAGACATGGCTTATAGAAAAAGGCCATGATCACATACAGCTGGTTAAAAAGTAAAAGGCAGCTGTAACCAGCAAGTTCTCAGGCTTTTCCTTAAAAACAATAAATACCTTGTCCTTGGCTAAGTTATGAGAAAAACATGGTGGAAAACATGGAGTCCTTGAAGGGTGCTCAATAACAAGTCAACAGCAGGATCAGAAAAACAAGTATTAGCCTCAACAAGAAACCACAGGTATTGACAACAAAGGAGGGGTTGGTGTGTAATCTGTAAGCAGTGATGAGCTCGGGTTTTGCAATATGTATGAACTTAATTAACACTACTATAAAAGTGTGTAAGCTGGATCAATAAATCTGAGATCGATGCTCATCAATCGGATGTGTGCTCGTTCTCCCTTCACTTTCGTCACTTACCTGCTGTGGAGAAGCTGCACGCTTCTGGAAAACCTCCAGAGTGGGTGCAGGAGCCACGGTCAGTGTGGGCTTGGCCTGAGTGTCTGGCATGCCCTGAGCCTGGGTGTGGGTGATGGCCATGCCCTCAGTCAGGGCCATGCCAGCCTCCGCCCTGCCCTGGGCCGTGTCCTGCTCAGAGGCTGCTGCGAGCTCCGAGGACGCTGAGATGGCAGCAGCCTCTGCCCGCAGCTGGCCAGGCCTGGAGTCGGGCTGGGCCGTGCCCTTGGTGCCGGTGCCACGGGTCTTTGTGCGGCCCAGGTGCAGAAACCTCCGCAGTGTCTGCAGCAGAAGGAGGGAAGGAGGGGAGGGACGTTCCATGGCCTGCTCCAAGCGCAGGGATCAGCCAAGCAGCGCCAGTAGGCCCGGCCCAGGTGGGGATGGCCGCAGGTACCTGCGCTGTTCTGTGGAAGCGGCCACGGGTGGGCTCCTGCTCTTGAGTTGGGTCCCTGGCTGCATCTGTTAAAGAGCAAGCGCAGCCAGAGGTGAGGGGCTGCGGGAGAGGCTGGAGAACACAGCCCAGCCCTGCGCTCCCCAGGCAGGGACAGCCCCACGGGAGCCCAGGGGATGGAGCACGGCAATTCAGGGGCGCAGCCCCGGTCTCTCTCCCATCCCGTCCATGGGCATGTCCACAGGGATGGGATGGGATGGGATGGGATGGGATGGGATGGGATGGGATGGGATGGCGTGGGGCAGGGCCAGGCCAGCTGCAGGCACCGGCCCAGCAGCCCAGCTCCACCACTCACCGTCCTGCAGCATCTGCAACTTCTCTGGCTCTGCAGGCTTCTGCACTGGGGCAGCTGCAGGGCCTTTGCTTTTCTTGCCCCGAAGCCCCTTGAACAGACTGAGCAGTCCGCCCGCCATCCTGCTGTCTAACCTTTCAAATGCCTTGGCAAAGGCCTGCGTCAGCAAGGGCTGCAGTCTTGCCTTGAAGGCACCTGCAACAGAGGAGCCTCAGAAAGGCGAGAGCACAGCAAGTCCTGCACTCGAGGGCTCCTGCCACAATGACAGGACACTCCTGGCAAACAATGGAGGTCAGCAAGTCCCACGGCCTGGCCACGAGGGCACCAGCTGCAGGGATGGGAGATGCCTCGGAAAAGCTCCGAGTCACCAAATGCCGAGGTCTGGCCGTGAGGCCAGCCACAGGAGGAATGCCTTGGAAAAGCTCCAGGTCAGCAGCCAACGAGCTGACTGTGCAGGGTCGCCTCACAGCACCGCTCTGTCACCTCCTGTCCCGTTGCGTGCACTGAGCACTGTGGCGTGGCTGTGTGGCTGCCAGCCCCTATGTCAGCGCGTGTCACAAAGGGCTGCCAAGACACGGTGTCCCTTTCGGTTCCACAGGGAACCTGCTGCACCGTGTCACAAAGGGACATGCTGCCACGTGCCCCGGGGCCAACCACTCCTCACCCAAGGTGCCCCCGCTTGGAAGGAATCCATTGCCCCAAATGTCTAACACAGCCCTGGACACACCAAGAGCTGCCAAGTGCTCGGGGAAGGACTCTCCACGGGGCCCGCACAGCCCAGCTCGCTGCTGGCCCTGAAGCAGAGCAGCTTCCAGCAAGCAAGAGGCAAATGCATCTTGCCAAGAGTTAAAACACAGCAGATAGGGAAGATGGCATGAATGTGCATAAAGGCCTTTGAATTCACAGGTCTCTGAGAGGCATTTGGGGCTCTTGGCTGGACAGAGATTATCCCCCTCTGTCCTGTGCTCAAAGGCGGCGGACACACCCTGCCGCTGGTGCTTGCCTTGGTCTCTGCAGGCCCAGGCAGATTGCCAAAGCTGCTCTTCACAGCCTTCTCCCTTGCCATGCCCCTCTGCCAAGTGCAAGGGGCCTCAAGGATGGAAAGGAGTGCAAGGAGCCAAAGGGAGACAGCTGCACCTAGCTCACTAGAGGCTCCTGGGGAAGCACTTTGCTTGAGAAGCAAGCCCCTCTCTTCCAAAGGCATTTCCCCAAATGTGTCCATTTCCCAGGGAACACCAACACACACTTAAGAAACCCTGGCAAGGCTCAATTACTTCTGCACCTTGTAGCACAGGCACTCCAGCTCCAGCTCATCTTCCTTCTCCCGAGCCTGTTTCCTCGTGTCCATTGTGGCACGCAGCCCCAGACCCCCTATAAACAAGAGCTGCCCGCTGCCCCTTCAAGTGCCCGAGCTCCTGCCTGCGCTCACGACAGCAAAACCAGGCTGTTCCCAGGCAAGGAGCAGAGCCCTGTTCCCGCAGGAAGCTCTCGTGACCCCCTTCCCCACAGTGCAAGCGGCACTTCTGCCTGCCTGCCTGCCCAGAACGCTCTTGGCACAGCAGAGCACAAGCTGGCTGGCTCTGGGCTCAGCACAGCCCAAACACAGGCACGGGAAGACACAGCTGCGGCTGTTTTGCAGCCATGCCCCAGAGGGATGGGATTGGGCCCCTGCCTCTGGTCTCACTGCCCTCTTCCTGTCCCTGTGTAGGGATGGAGCATTGCTGTGCTTTCAGGAAGCTCTTTGTGGAAACTTCTGCCATTGCAAGCTCCTTTGCCCTCCGTGGATGCCTGCACTGGAATTCCTCATGGCTGGGTTCAGAGCACACTCAAGCTGGCTCTTCTACAACTCAGAGTCCTTGTCCCCTTCAGCGTGCTCAGCATGCCCTTTAAGTCCACGCCGCTGTGCAACTGGAGCAGCGGGACAGGGAACTTTGCAGCCTGAGCTGCCCTTGTTCCTCTCTGTCCGTGCCCGGAACACAGCAGGCAGGAGAAGGGCAGCAGGGCCCTGCGTGTCTCCGGGCTCAGGTTTTGTGTCACTTCAGCTCCACGGATATGCGGTTCAAGTGAAAAACCCAAACTGTTTATTAAGGGAAAGCGAAGGTAAGGGGTGAGCTGGGAGGCAGAAAAGGGGATGGGCAGGGCCTGAGGTCTGCAGGGAGGGAGGTGCCAACAGGGAGAGAGATGGCAGGAGCTGCTGGGGCTTCACACAGGCTCAGCTCTGAGCAGCCATGCTGTGCCTGGAGCTCCAGCTGCTCCATCCTGTTCTGCAGGTGCTCCCATCTTCAATGGGCACTTGAAATCGCTGATGGACACTGGTACATCTGATCCATCAGACAAAGTCCTGCAGATCTTCCTTCAAAGATCATCTGAAGCAGTTTGCTCAGGCACGATGAACTCTCATCTTCCTTCAGGGCTTGAAGAGCTGGAAGAGAGAGGAACAGAGCCAAGGTCAGAGGCCAGATTGAGGAAATGCAAGGAAAGCCTCCTGCCAGGGCCATCCCAGCCAGCTGCAGAGGCCCGGCTCTCACTGTAGCCAGGGCAGCAGCCGGGCTGGGGGCAGGGAGGGGCGCCGGGCTCAGGGCTCACCCATGAACCTGACAGCTGCCTCTCGCAGGGTCCTCTGTGGGCTCTCAGCCGCTCGGCTCTCGTCCTGCAGCAGCTGCGGGGAGCACCAGCAGGGAAGGCTTGGCATGGGCTCTGCCCCTTGGCCGGGCTCTCCCTGGCCCCAGCACCGGCCGAGCCGGCCCACACAGCCCGGGACAGGGAGCAGCATGGGGGGCACAGGCTGGCGGGCCTGGCTGCGGCGCTGGGCAGTGGCACAGCTGCCGGTCCTCCACATCGTGCACCAGGGGCAGGGCTCGATCTCCCCGGCTGTCCTTACCAGGCTCTCAGCAAACTTAATCCGCCACGCCTTCGTCAGCAGCTCCTCAAGGTCCCTCCTCTTCAGGAAGCGTGCCGCACAAAGCAGGGCTTGGAAAGAGGCCTGGAGAGTGGCAGAGAGCTGCAGGTGGCACCAGAGCCCAGGGCACAGGACCTGTGTCCCTGTGCCATGACCATGGGGAGGCTGGAGCCCGCCAGGTGCCAGGGCAGGAGGTGGCCAAGCCCCCTGCCAGGGATGCGGCACCATCACACAAAACCTCACCTTGGCCACATACAGGTTCTCATTGTGCCAGCGCAAGAATAGAGGGAGCAGGCTCTGGTTCACAAATGTCGTGAGAAGCTCTTCCCCCTCTTCCACTACCAGCTCCATCACCTTGCAAAAGAGCTGAATGGAGAGCAGCTGCACGTGGCTGTTGTCCTGGAAGGAAAGCAAAAGACCTCAGCACCAACTACTCCAGGCCCATTGAGGCAAAGGCCCAGAACTGCACAGAGCACAAAGTTTCCAGGTAGCATCCAGTGCCCTTGGCTGGGGCCACATAGCCTTACGTTCTCAAAGTGTGGCAGGAGGGACTCAGCCAGCTTCAGGGCGGTGACGCTGGGTAGCAGGAGGTCTTTGTCCTGGAGCGTATGTGTGAGCACACAGAGGCTCATCCAGACCACCTCTGCATCTGGGTCAGCCAGCTGCTCCACCAGGTGTGGATAGAGGCAGCATATTCCTCCGGCCTGTGTGCAAGACCAGGCTGTGCTGTGAAGCCGTGAATGGCCGCAGCACCAACAGCTGCTTGGGGCACTGGGGCAGCTGAAGCAGGAGGCAGGAGAGCTGGGAGCAGCTGCCTCTGCTGCCAAAGGCCAGCCAAGCCCAGAGGTCTGCGTTGCCCAGCCCCACACTGCCAGCATGGCTTCAGCCACTGCCCCTTCTCACCAGCGAGGGCTCCTTGCTGAGCACCACAAGGCCTCTGAGCGCCCGGCGCAGCCTGTCCCTGCACTGGCTCAGCAGGTGCCTGGATACCACCAGCAGGGCACTGGGACCGTGTTTGCTCAAGTCCAGACACTCCAGGACCTGAAAGGCACAGGGCAGTGATGGGGGAGCCGGCCGGCAGGAGCCCAGAGCCTCATAGGGCCAGGCCCAGGCAGCAGCAGTGGGTGTGGGCAGCCTCCCAGGCGGCTGCAGCTACGGGAGGCCCAAGAGCTGGGAGGCAGCTCAGCCAGGCAGCGCTGGCCATCAGGCTCACCTCCACAAAGAACGCCAGGGCAGGCAGATGCCAGCGGGGCTGCTTCCCGAGGAGCAGGCTGAGCAGGTGTGAGGCCATGTGGGGACACAAGGGGCTCAAGCCACGGCGCATCTCCCTGGCATGGGAAAAAGGAAACAAGGCCCTGAGCCGGGCGGGCAGACCTCTCCCAGGCGTCGTCTCACAGAGGTCTGATCTTTCTCCAGCACTCTGCAAGGGGACATGGGGCCCTTGGGAGGCGGCTGCTGCTGGGCATCCTCCTCTCCCAGCCTTTCCCAGTCTGCTCGGCCCTCCCTCGCTGACAAGGGCTCTCGCTTACAGCCCCAGGGACTGTGTGGGGCACTCTGGGCAGGGAGCACAAATGCTGACGGTGGCGGCGGGGCGTAGGAGATCTCACCTGGCCAGCAGATCTGCTGCATAGTGCTGGGTGTCGGCACAGAGCAGCTTCTCCCAGACCCGCTTGTTCTCCAGAGCCACCAGCTTCTTGTCAAAGCCCAGGCGGGAGAGCAGAGCCTTCATGGTCTGCACTGCAAACCTGCATGCCGAGCAAAGGCCAGGTCACTCTGGGAGCGCTGGCCCTGGCCACGAGGGCGTGGGAAGGACAGGGCGACTGGCACCTGTGGGGATGGCAGGGAAGGCCGTGTTCTTCCCGGCACGCTCTCCAGAATCTCCCAGTTTCCATGTCCCCTGGCATCTGCTCTGTGGTGGTGAAAATTTGCAAGAGCAGAGCCACAAAGAGTTGGGGAGAATGAAGCAGAATGGCACAGTGCCACTCACACATGGGAGCAATCCTCCACAGCACCAGAGTTGCCTGCAAGAGACAAAGCAGCCTGAGGCAGCGCTCAGTGCCAGGGTGTCTATGAGGCAGGGCCCGAGGGGAGACGCAGGGGGAGCACGCGGCCTGCTGCCCCTGAGCCTGCCCCTAGGCCAGCTTTGAGCCCAGGCAGGGAGCTGCAGGCTAGGGAGAGCAGGGAGAGGTGCTGGAGAGGCAACCAGGAGGGCGAGCAAAGACCAGCTGCAGAAACTCACAGCCAGGGCAAAGACAGCCTTGTCTCCGCAGGAGAAGCTGCCATAGGGCGGCTGCTCCTCCATGGCAGAGAGCAGCGCTGGAAGCACCTCCTGGGCGGCCACTCCGGACGTGCCGATGGCTCTCCACATCAGCGCGGCGGCTCTGTGTGAGCAGAGCTGTGCGTCAGCACCGTGCCCCGTGCGGCTGCGTGGGGCTGGGTGACAGAGCCCCGGTGCCCTGAAGGGCAGAGAGGGAGCATGGCAGAGGCTCAGGAAACAGAGGGGCCCGAGGCTCCCGCAGCTCTCTGCCTGTCTGGCAGAGCCCACTGGACAGGCTGTACAGGGTGAGGGGCCCTACGGGCCGGTGAGCACTGAGCTCTCGAGGCACTTGTGCTCCGTACCTGTCACACGTTGGGGCACAGCATAGGAGGCTCATCACCACTTGAACAGGGTGTTCCTCTGTCAGGTTCAGAATCTCCATTTGCAGCCTGGCATCCACGGTGACACAGGACGCCAGTCTCCGGAGAATATCCCTGACCATGGCTTGCACCTGGAGGACGCGGCGTGGGGAAGACTTGGAGTGCTGTCCAAGGGAGCAACTTGCCCAGCTTCCCCGAAGAAGTGCTTGCCTTCCCACCCCACTGTAATGGCCTCAAAGGCTGAGGGGGTCCAGCGGATGTAGCTTGAGGAGCCACATGATCCTGGGAGGCCTTCAGCCCTGGCCCCAGTTTGCTTAGCTGTGGAGAGCTTTTTTCAGACATGGCTTATAGAAAAGGCCATGATCACATACAGCTGGTTAAAAAGTAAAAGGCAGCTGTAACCAGCAAGTTCTCAGGCTTTTCCTTAAAAACAATAAACACCTTGTCCTTGGCTAAGTTATGAGAAAAACATGGTGGAAAACATGGAGTCCTTGAAGGGTGCTCAATAACAAGTCAACAGCAGGATCAGAAAAACAAGTATTAGCCTCAACAAGAAACCACAGGTATTGACAACAAAGGAGGGGTTGGTGTGTAATCTGTAAGCAGTGATGAGCTCGGGTTTTGCAATATGTATGAACTTAATTAACACTACTATAAAAGTGTGTAAGCTGGATCAATAAATCTGAGATCGATGCTCATCAATCGGATGTGTGCTCGTTCTCCCTTCACTTTCGTCACTTACCTGCTGTGGAGAAGCTGCACGCTTCTGGAAAACCTCCAGAGTGGGTGCAGGAGCCACGGTCAGTGTGGGCTTGGCCTGAGTGTCTGGCATGCCCTGAGCCTGGGTGTGGGTGATGGCCATGCCCTCAGTCAGGGCCATGCCAGCCTCCGCCCTGCCCTGGGCCGTGTCCTGCTCAGAGGCTGCTGCGAGGTCCGAGGACGCTGAGATGGCAGCAGCCTCTGCCCGCAGCTGGCCAGGCCTGGAGTCGGGCTGGGCCGTGCCCTTGGTGCCGGTGCCACGGGTCTTTGTGCGGCCCAGGTGCAGAAACCTCCGCAGTGTCTGCAGCAGAAGGAGGGAGTGAGGGGAGGGACGTTCCATGGCCTGCTCCAAGCACAGGGATCAGCCAAGCAGCGCTAGTAGGCCTGGCCCAGGTGGGGATGGCCGCAGGTACCTGCGCTGTTCTGTGGAAGCGGCCACGGGTGGGCTCCTGCTCTTGAGTTGGGTCCCTGGCTGCATCTGTTAAAGAGCAAGCGCAGCCAGAGGTGAGGGGCTGCGGGAGAGGCTGGAGAACACAGCCCAGCCCTGCGCTCCCCAGGCAGGGACAGCCCCACGGGAGCCCAGGGGATGGAGCACGGCAATTCAGGGGCGCAGCCCCGGTCTCTCTCCCATCCCGTCCATGGGCATGTCCACAGGGATGGGATGGGATGGGATGGGATGGGATGGGATGGGATGGGATGGGATGGGATAGGATGGGATGGGATGGGATGGGATGGGATGGGATGGGGTGGGGCAGGGCCAGGCCAGCTGCAGGCACCGGCCCAGCAGCCCAGCTCCACCACTCACCGTCCTGCAGCATCTGCAACTTCTCTGGCTCTGCAGGCTTCTGCACTGGGGCAGCTGCAGGGCCTTTGCTTTTCTTGCCCCGAAGCCCCTTGAACAGACTGAGCAGTCCGCCCGCCATCCTGCTGTCTAACCTTTCAAATGCCTTGGCAAAGGCCTGCGTCAGCAAGGGCTGCAGTCTTGCCTTGAAGGCACCTGCAACAGAGGAGCCTCAGAAAGGCGAGAGCACAGCAAGTCCTGCACTCGAGGGCTCCTGCCACAATGACAGGACACTCCTGGCAAACAATGGAGGTCACCAAGTCCCACGGCCTGGCCACGAGGGCACCAGCTGCAGGGATGGGAGATGCCTCGGAAAAGCTCCGAGTCACCAAATGCCGAGGTCTGGCCGTGAGGCCAGCCACAGGAGGAATGCCTTGGAAAAGCTCCAGGTCAGCAGCCAACGAGCTGACTGTGCAGGGTCGCCTCACAGCACCGCTCTGTCACCTCCTGTCCCGTTGCGTGCACTGAGCACTGTGGCGTGGCTGTGTGGCTGCCAGCCCCTATGTCAGCGCGTGTCACAAAGGGCTGCCAAGACACGGTGTCCCTTTCGGTTCCACAGGGAACCTGCTGCACCGTGTCACAAAGGGACATGCTGCCACGTGCCCCGGGGCCAACCACTCCTCACCCAAGGTGCCCCTGCTTGGAAGGAATCCATTGCCCCAAATGTCTAACACAGCCCTGGACACACCAAGAGCTGCCAAGTGCTCGGGGAAGGACTCTCCACGGGGCCCGCACAGCCCAGCTCGCTGCTGGCCCTGAAGCAGAGCAGCTTCCAGCAAGCAAGAGGCAAATGCATCTTGCCAAGAGTTAAAACACAGCAGATAGGGAAGATGGCATGAATGTGCATAAAGGCCTTTGAATTCACAGGTCTCTGAGAGGCATTTGGGGCTCTTGGCTGGACAGAGATTATCCCCCTCTGTCCTGTGCTCAAAGGCGGCGGACACACCCTGCCGCTGGTGCTTGCCTTGGTCTCTGCAGGCCCAGGCAGATTGCCAAAGCTGCTCTTCACAGCCTTCTCCCTTGCCATGCCCCTCTGCCAAGTGCAAGGGGCCTCAAGGATGGAAAGGAGCGCAAGGAGCCAAAGGGAGACAGCTGCACCTAGCTCACTAGAGGCTCCTGGGGAAGCACTTTGCTTGAGAAGCAAGCCCCTCTCTTCCAAAGGCATTTCCCCAAATGTGTCCATTTCCCAGGGAACACCAACACACACTTAAGAAACCCTGGCAAGGCTCAATTACTTCTGCACCTTGTAGCACAGGCACTCCAGCTCGAGCTCATCTTCCTTCTCCCGAGCCTGTTTCCTCGTGTCCATTGTGGCACGCAGCCCCAGACCCCCTATAAACAAGAGCTGCCCGCTGCCCCTTCAAGTGCCCGAGCTCCTGCCTGCGCTCACGACAGCAAAACCAGGCTGTTCCCAGGCAAGGAGCAGAGCCCTGTTCCCGCAGGAAGCTCTCGTGACCCCCTTCCCCACAGTGCAAGCGGCACTTCTGCCTGCCTGCCTGCCCAGAACGCTCTTGGCACAGCAGAGCACAAGCTGGCTGGCTCTGGGCTCAGCACAGCCCAAACACAGGCACGGGAAGACACAGCTGCGGCTGTTTTGCAGCCATGCCCCAGAGGGATGGGATTGGGCCCCTGCCTCTGGTCTCACTGCCCTCTTCCTGTCCCTGTGTAGGGATGGAGCATTGCTGTGCTTTCAGGAAGCTCTTTGTGGAAACTTCTGCCATTGCAAGCTCCTTTGCCCTCCGTGGATGCCTGCACTGGAATTCCTCATGGCTGGGTTCAGAGCACACTCAAGCTGGCTCTTCTACAACTCAGAGTCCTTGTCCCCTTCAGCGTGCTCAGCATGCCCTTTAAGTCCATGCCGCTGTGCAACTGGAGCAGCGGGACAGGGAACTTTGCAGCCTGAGCTGCCCTTGTTCCTCTCTGTCCGTGCCCGGAACACAGCAGGCAGGAGAAGGGCAGCAGGGCCCTGCGTGTCTCCGGGCTCAGGTTTTGTGTCACTTCAGCTCCACGGATATGCGGTTCAAGTGAAAAACCCAAACTGTTTATTAAGGGAAAGCGAAGGTAAGGGGTGAGCTGGGAGGCAGAAAAGGGGATGGGCAGGGCCTGAGGTCTGCAGGGAGGGAGGTGCCAACAGGGAGAGAGATGGCAGGAGCTGCTGGGGCTTCACACAGGCTCAGCTCTGAGCAGCCATGCTGTGCCTGGAGCTCCAGCTGCTCCATCCTGTTCTGCAGGTGCTCCCATCTTCAATGGGCACTTGAAATCGCTGATGGACACTGGTACATCTGATCCATCAGACAAAGTCCTGCAGATCTTCCTTCAAAGATCATCTGAAGCAGTTTGCTCAGGCACGATGAACTCTCATCTTCCTTCAGGGCTTGAAGAGCTGGAAGAGAGAGGAACAGAGCCAAGGTCAGAGGCCAGATTGAGGAAATGCAAGGAAAGCCTCCTGCCAGGGCCATCCCAGCCAGCTGCAGAGGCCCGGCTCTCACTGTAGCCAGGGCAGCAGCCGGGCTGGGGGCAGGGAGGGGCGCCGGGCTCAGGGCTCACCCATGAACCTGACAGCTGCCTCTCGCAGGGTCCTCTGTGGGCTCTCAGCCGCTCGGCTCTCGTCCTGCAGCAGCTGCGGGGAGCACCAGCAGGGAAGGCTTGGCATGGGCTCTGCCCCTTGGCCGGGCTCTCCCTGGCCCCAGCACCGGCCGAGCCGGCCCACACAGCCCGGGACAGGGAGCAGCATGGGGGGCACAGGCTGGCGGGCCTGGCTGCGGCGCTGGGCAGTGGCACAGCTGCCGGTCCTCCACATCGTGCACCAGGGGCAGGGCTCGATCTCCCCGGCTGTCCTTACCAGGCTCTCAGCAAACTTAATCCGCCACGCCTTCGTCAGCAGCTCCTCAAGGTCCCTCCTCTTCAGGAAGCGTGCCGCACAAAGCAGGGCTTGGAAAGAGGCCTGGAGAGTGGCAGAGAGCTGCAGGTGGCACCAGAGCCCAGGGCACAGGACCTGTGTCCCTGTGCCATGACCATGGGGAGGCTGGAGCCCGCCAGGTGCCAGGGCAGGAGGTGGCCAAGCCCCCTGCCAGGGATGCGGCACCATCACACAAAACCTCACCTTGGCCACATACAGGTTCTCATTGTGCCAGCGCAAGAATAGAGGGAGCAGGCTCTGGTTCACAAATGTCGTGAGAAGCTCTTCCCCCTCTTCCACTACCAGCTCCATCACCTTGCAAAAGAGCTGAATGGAGAGCAGCTGCACGTGGCTGTTGTCCTGGAAGGAAAGCAAAAGACCTCAGCACCAACTACTCCAGGCCCATTGAGGCAAAGGCCCAGAACTGCACAGAGCACAAAGTTTCCAGGTAGCATCCAGTGCCCTTGGCTGGGGGCACATAGCCTTACGTTCTCAAAGTGTGGCAGGAGGGACTCAGCCAGCTTCAGGGCGGTGACGCTGGGTAGCAGGAGGTCTTTGTCCTGGAGCGTATGTGTGAGCACACAGAGGCTCATCCAGACCACCTCTGCATCTGGGTCAGCCAGCTGCTCCACCAGGTGTGGATAGAGGCAGCATATTCCTCCGGCCTGTGTGCAAGACCAGGCTGTGCTGTGAAGCCGTGAATGGCCGCAGCACCAACAGCTGCTTGGGGCACTGGGGCAGCTGAAGCAGGAGGCAGGAGAGCTGGGAGCAGCTGCCTCTGCTGCCAAAGGCCAGCCAAGCCCAGAGGTCTGCGTTGCCCAGCCCCACACTGCCAGCATGGCTTCAGCCACTGCCCCTTCTCACCAGCGAGGGCTCCTTGCTGAGCACCACAAGGCCTCTGAGCGCCCGGCGCAGCCTGTCCCTGCACTGGCTCAGCAGGTGCCTGGATACCACCAGCAGGGCACTGGGACCGTGTTTGCTCAAGTCCAGACACTCCAGGACCTGAAAGGCACAGGGCAGTGATGGGGGAGCCGGCCGGCAGGAGCCCAGAGCCTCATAGGGCCAGGCCCAGGCAGCAGCAGTGGGTGTGGGCAGCCTCCCAGGCGGCTGCAGCTACGGGAGGCCCAAGAGCTGGGAGGCAGCTCAGCCAGGCAGCGCTGGCCATCAGGCTCACCTCCACAAAGAACGCCAGGGCAGGCAGATGCCAGCGGGGCTGCTTCCCGAGGAGCAGGCTGAGCAGGTGTGAGGCCATGTGGGGACACAAGGGGCTCAAGCCACGGCGCATCTCCCTGGCATGGGAAAAAGGAAACAAGGCCCTGAGCCGGGCGGGCAGACCTCTCCCAGGCGTGGTCTCATCTCACAGAGGTCTGATCTTTCTCCAGCACTCTGCAAGGGGACATGGGGCCCTTGGGAGGCGGCTGCTGCTGGGCATCCTCCTCTCCCAGCCTTTCCCAGTCTGCTCGGCCCTCCCTCGCTGACAAGGGCTCTCGCTTACAGCCCCAGGGACTGTGTGGGGCACTCTGGGCAGGGAGCACAAATGCTGACGGTGGCGGCGGGGCGTAGGAGATCTCACCTGGCCAGCAGATCTGCTGCATAGTGCTGGGTGTCGGCACAGAGCAGCTTCTCCCAGACCCGCTTGTTCTCCAGAGCCACCAGCTTCTTGTCAAAGCCCAGGCGGGAGAGCAGAGCCTTCATGGTCTGCACTGCAAACCTGCATGCCGAGCAAAGGCCAGGTCACTCTGGGAGCGCTGGCCCTGGCCACGAGGGCGTGGGAAGGACAGGGCGACTGGCACCTGTGGGGATGGCAGGGAAGGCCGTGTTCTTCCCGGCACGCTCTCCAGAATCTCCCAGTTTCCATGTCCCCTGGCATCTGCTCTGTGGTGGTGAAAATTTGCAAGAGCAGAGCCACAAAGAGTTGGGGAGAATGAAGCAGAATGGCACAGTGCCACTCACACATGGGAGCAATCCTCCACAGCACCAGAGTTGCCTGCAAGAGACAAAGCAGCCTGAGGCAGCGCTCAGTGCCAGGGTGTCTATGAGGCAGGGCCCGAGGGGAGACGCAGGGGGAGCACGCGGCCTGCTGCCCCTGAGCCTGCCCCTAGGCCAGCTTTGAGCCCAGGCAGGGAGCTGCAGGCTAGGGAGAGCAGGGAGAGGTGCTGGAGAGGCAACCAGGAGGGCGAGCAAAGACCAGCTGCAGAAACTCACAGCCAGGGCAAAGACAGCCTTGTCTCCGCAGGAGAAGCTGCCATAGGGCGGCTGCTCCTCCATGGCAGAGAGCAGCGCTGGAAGCACCTCCTGGGCGGCCACTCCGGACGTGCCGATGGCTCTCCACATCAGCGCGGCGGCTCTGTGTGAGCAGAGCTGTGCGTCAGCACCGTGCCCCGTGCGGCTGCGTGGGGCTGGGTGACAGAGCCCCGGTGCCCTGAAGGGCAGAGAGGGAGCATGGCAGAGGCTCAGGAAACAGAGGGGCCCGAGGCTCCCGCAGCTCTCTGCCTGTCTGGCAGAGCCCACTGGACAGGCTGTACAGGGTGAGGGGCCCTACGGGCCGGTGAGCACTGAGCTCTCGAGGCACTTGTGCTCCGTACCTGTCACACGTTGGGGCACAGCATAGGAGGCTCATCACCACTTGAACAGGGTGTTCCTCTGTCAGGTTCAGAATCTCCATTTGCAGCCTGGCATCCACGGTGACACAGGACGCCAGTCTCCGGAGAATATCCCTGACCATGGCTTGCACCTGGAAGACGCGGCGTGGGGAAGACTTGGAGTGCTGTCCAAGGGAGCAACTTGCCCAGCTTCCCCGAAGAAGTGCTTGCCTTCCCACCCCACTGTAATGGCCTCAAAGGCTGAGGGGGTCCAGCGGATGTAGCTTGAGGAGCCACATGATCCTGGGAGGCCTTCAGCCCTGGCCCCAGTTTGCTTAGCTGTGGAGAGCTTTTTTCAGACATGGCTTATAGAAAAAGGCCATGATCACATACAGCTGGTTAAAAAGTAAAAGGCAGCTGTAACCAGCAAGTTCTCAGGCTTTTCCTTAAAAACAATAAATACCTTGTCCTTGGCTAAGTTATGAGAAAAACATGGTGGAAAACATGGAGTCCTTGAAGGGTGCTCAATAACAAGTCAACAGCAGGATCAGAAAAACAAGTATTAGCCTCAACAAGAAACCACAGGTATTGACAACAAAGGAGGGGTTGGTGTGTAATCTGTAAGCAGTGATGAGCTCGGGTTTTGCAATATGTATGAACTTAATTAACACTACTATAAAAGTGTGTAAGCTGGATCAATAAATCTGAGATCGATGCTCATCAATCGGATGTGTGCTCGTTCTCCCTTCACTTTCGTCACTTACCTGCTGTGGAGAAGCTGCACGCTTCTGGAAAACCTCCAGAGTGGGTGCAGGAGCCACGGTCAGTGTGGGCTTGGCCTGAGTGTCTGGCATGCCCTGAGCCTGGGTGTGGGTGATGGCCATGCCCTCAGTCAGGGCCATGCCAGCCTCCGCCCTGCCCTGGGCCGTGTCCTGCTCAGAGGCTGCTGCGAGCTCCGAGGACGCTGAGATGGCAGCAGCCTCTGCCCGCAGCTGGCCAGGCCTGGAGTCGGGCTGGGCCGTGCCCTTGGTGCCGGTGCCACGGGTCTTTGTGCGGCCCAGGTGCAGAAACCTCCGCAGTGTCTGCAGCAGAAGGAGGGAGGGAGGGGAGGGACGTTCCATGGCCTGCTCCAAGCGCAGGGATCAGCCAAGCAGCGCCAATAGGCCCGGCCCAGGTGGGGATGGCCGCAGGTACCTGCGCTGTTCTGTGGAAGCGGCCACGGGTGGGCTCCTGCTCTTGAGTTGGGTCCCTGGCTGCATCTGTTAAAGAGCAAGCGCAGCCAGAGGTGAGGGGCTGCGGGAGAGGCTGGAGAACACAGCCCAGCCCTGCGCTCCCCAGGCAGGGACAGCCCCACGGGAGCCCAGGGGATGGAGCACGGCAATTCAGGGGCGCAGCCCCGGTCTCTCTCCCATCCCGTCCATGGGCATGTCCACAGGGATGGGATGGGATGGGATGGGATGGGATAGGATGGGATGGGGTGGGGCAGGGCCAGGCCAGCTGCAGGCACCGGCCCAGCAGCCCAGCTCCACCACTCACCGTCCTGCAGCATCTGCAACTTCTCTGGCTCTGCAGGCTTCTGCACTGGGGCAGCTGCAGGGCCTTTGCTTTTCTTGCCCCAAAGCCCCTTGAACAGACTGAGCAGTCCGCCCGCCATCCTGCTGTCTAACCTTTCAAATGCCTTGGCAAAGGCCTGCGTCAGCAAGGGCTGCAGTCTTGCCTTGAAGGCACCTGCAACAGAGGAGCCTCAGAAAGGCGAGAGCACAGCAAGTCCTGCACTCGAGGGCTCCTGCCACAATGACAGGACACTCCTGGCAAACAATGGAGGTCACCAAGTCCCACGGCCTGGCCACGAGGGCACCAGCTGCAGGGATGGGAGATGCCTCGGAAAAGCCCAGAGTCACCAAATGCCGAGGTCTGGCCGTGAGGCCAGCCACAGGAGGAATGCCTTGGAAAAGCTCCAGGTCAGCAGCCAACGAGCTGACTGTGCAGGGTCGCCTCACAGCACCGCTCTGTCACCTCCTGTCCCGTTGCGTGCACTGAGCACTGTGGCGTGGCTGTGTGGCTGCCAGCCCCTATGTCAGCGCGTGTCACAAAGGGCTGCCAAGACACGGTGTCCCTTTCGGTTCCACAGGGAACCTGCTGCACCGTGTCACAAAGGGACATGCTGCCACGTGCCCCGGGGCCAACCACTCCTCACCCAAGGTGCCCCTGCTTGGAAGGAATCCATTGCCCCAAATGTCTAACACAGCCCTGGACACACCAAGAGCTGCCAAGTGCTCGGGGAAGGACTCTCCACGGGGCCCGCACAGCCCAGCTCGCTGCTGGCCCTGAAGCAGAGCAGCTTCCAGCAAGCAAGAGGCAAATGCATCTTGCCAAGAGTTAAAACACAGCAGATAGGGAAGATGGCATGAATGTGCATAAAGGCCTTTGAATTCACAGGTCTCTGAGAGGCATTTGGGGCTCTTGGCTGGACAGAGATTATCCCCCTCTGTCCTGTGCTCAAAGGCGGCGGACACACCCTGCCGCTGGTGCTTGCCTTGGTCTCTGCAGGCCCAGGCAGATTGCCAAAGCTGCTCTTCACAGCCTTCTCCCTTGCCATGCCCCTCTGCCAAGTGCAAGGGGCCTCAAGGATGGAAAGGAGCGCAAGGAGCCAAAGGGAGACAGCTGCACCTAGCTCACTAGAGGCTCCTGGGGAAGCACTTTGCTTGAGAAGCAAGCCCCTCTCTTCCAAAGGCATTTCCCCAAATGTGTCCATTTCCCAGGGAACACCAACACACACTTAAGAAACCCTGGCAAGGCTCAATTACTTCTGCACCTTGTAGCACAGGCACTCCAGCTCGAGCTCATCTTCCTTCTCCCGAGCCTGTTTCCTCGTGTCCATTGTGGCACGCAGCCCCAGACCCCCTATAAACAAGAGCTGCCCGCTGCCCCTTCAAGTGCCCGAGCTCCTGCCTGCGCTCACGACAGCAAAACCAGGCTGTTCCCAGGCAAGGAGCAGAGCCCTGTTCCCGCAGGAAGCTCTCGTGACCCCCTTCCCCACAGTGCAAGCGGCACTTCTGCCTGCCTGCCTGCCCAGAACGCTCTTGGCACAGCAGAGCACAAGCTGGCTGGCTCTGGGCTCAGCACAGCCCAAACACAGGCACGGGAAGACACAGCTGCGGCTGTTTTGCAGCCATGCCCCAGAGGGATGGGATTGGGCCCCTGCCTCTGGTCTCACTGCCCTCTTCCTGTCCCTGTGTAGGGATGGAGCATTGCTGTGCTTTCAGGAAGCTCTTTGTGGAATCTTCTGCCATTGCAAGCTCCTTTGCCCTCCGTGGATGCCTGCACTGGAATTCCTCATGGCTGGGTTCAGAGCACACTCAAGCTGGCTCTTCTACAACTCAGAGTCCTTGTCCCCTTCAGCGTGCTCAGCATGCCCTTTAAGTCCATGCCGCTGTGCAACTGGAGCAGCGGGACAGGGAACTTTGCAGCCTGAGCTGCCCTTGTTCCTCTCTGTCCGTGCCCGGAACACAGCAGGCAGGAGAAGGGCAGCAGGGCCCTGCGTGTCTCCGGGCTCAGGTTTTGTGTCACTTCAGCTCCACGGATATGCGGTTCAAGTGAAAAACCCAAACTGTTTATTAAGGGAAAGCGAAGGTAAGGGGTGAGCTGGGAGGCAGAAAAGGGGATGGGCAGGGCCTGAGGTCTGCAGGGAGGGAGGTGCCAACAGGGAGAGAGATGGCAGGAGCTGCTGGGGCTTCACACAGGCTCAGCTCTGAGCAGCCATGCTGTGCCTGGAGCTCCAGCTGCTCCATCCTGTTCTGCAGGTGCTCCCATCTTCAATGGGCACTTGAAATCGCTGATGGACACTGGTACATCTGATCCATCAGACAAAGTCCTGCAGATCTTCCTTCAAAGATCATCTGAAGCAGTTTGCTCAGGCACGATGAACTCTCATCTTCCTTCAGGGCTTGAAGAGCTGGAAGAGAGAGGAACAGAGCCAAGGTCAGAGGCCAGATTGAGGAAATGCAAGGAAAGCCTCCTGCCAGGGCCATCCCAGCCAGCTGCAGAGGCCCGGCTCTCACTGTAGCCAGGGCAGCAGCCGGGCTGGGGGCAGGGAGGGGCGCCGGGCTCAGGGCTCACCCATGAACCTGACAGCTGCCTCTCGCAGGGTCCTCTGTGGGCTCTCAGCCGCTCGGCTCTCGTCCTGCAGCAGCTGCGGGGAGCACCAGCAGGGAAGGCTTGGCATGGGCTCTGCCCCTTGGCCGGGCTCTCCCTGGCCCCAGCACCGGCCGAGCCGGCCCACACAGCCCGGGACAGGGAGCAGCATGGGGGGCACAGGCTGGCGGGCCTGGCTGCGGCGCTGGGCAGTGGCACAGCTGCCGGTCCTCCACATCGTGCACCAGGGGCAGGGCTCGATCTCCCCGGCTGTCCTTACCAGGCTCTCAGCAAACTTAATCCGCCACGCCTTCGTCAGCAGCTCCTCAAGGTCCCTCCTCTTCAGGAAGCGTGCCGCACAAAGCAGGGCTTGGAAAGAGGCCTGGAGAGTGGCAGAGAGCTGCAGGTGGCACCAGAGCCCAGGGCACAGGACCTGTGTCCCTGTGCCATGACCATGGGGAGGCTGGAGCCCGCCAGGTGCCAGGGCAGGAGGTGGCCAAGCCCCCTGCCAGGGATGCGGCACCATCACACAAAACCTCACCTTGGCCACATACAGGTTCTCATCGTGCCAGCGCAAGAATCGAGGGAGCAGGCTCTGGTTCACAAATGTCGTGAGAAGCTCTTCCCCCTCTTCCACTACCAGCTCCATCACCTTGCAAAAGAGCTGAATGGAGAGCAGCTGCACGTGGCTGTTGTCCTGGAAGGAAAGCAAAAGACCTCAGCACCAACTACTCCAGGCCCATTGAGGCAAAGGCCCAGAACTGCACAGAGCACAAAGTTTCCAGGTAGCATCCAGTGCCCTTGGCTGGGGGCACATAGCCTTACGTTCTCAAAGTGTGGCAGGAGGGACTCAGCCAGCTTCAGGGCGGTGACGCTGGGTAGCAGGAGGTCTTTGTCCTGGAGCGTATGTGTGAGCACACAGAGGCTCATCCAGACCACCTCTGCATCTGGGTCAGCCAGCTGCTCCACCAGGTGTGGATAGAGGCAGCATATTCCTCCGGCCTGTGTGCAAGACCAGGCTGTGCTGTGAAGCCGTGAATGGCCGCAGCACCAACAGCTGCTTGGGGCACTGGGGCAGCTGAAGCAGGAGGCAGGAGAGCTGGGAGCAGCTGCCTCTGCTGCCAAAGGCCAGCCAAGCCCAGAGGTCTGCGTTGCCCAGCCCCACACTGCCAGCATGGCTTCAGCCACTGCCCCTTCTCACCAGCGAGGGCTCCTTGCTGAGCACCACAAGGCCTCTGAGCGCCCGGCGCAGCCTGTCCCTGCACTGGCTCAGCAGGTGCCTGGATACCACCAGCAGGGCACTGGGACCGTGTTTGCTCAAGTCCAGACACTCCAGGACCTGAAAGGCACAGGGCAGTGATGGGGGAGCCGGCCGGCAGGAGCCCAGAGCCTCATAGGGCCAGGCCCAGGCAGCAGCAGTGGGTGTGGGCAGCCTCCCAGGCGGCTGCAGCTACGGGAGGCCCAAGAGCTGGGAGGCAGCTCAGCCAGGCAGCGCTGGCCATCAGGCTCACCTCCACAAAGAACGCCAGGGCAGGCAGATGCCAGCGGGGCTGCTTCCCGAGGAGCAGGCTGAGCAGGTGTGAGGCCATGTGGGGACACAAGGGGCTCAAGCCACGGCGCATCTCCCTGGCATGGGAAAAAGGAAACAAGGCCCTGAGCCGGGCGGGCAGACCTCTCCCAGGCGTGGTCTCACAGAGGTCTGATCTTTCTCCAGCACTCTGCAAGGGGACATGGGGCCCTTGGGAGGCGGCTGCTGCTGGGCATCCTCCTCTCCCAGCCTTTCCCAGTCTGCTCGGCCCTCCCTCGCTGACAAGGGCTCTCGCTTACAGCCCCAGGGACTGTGTGGGGCACTCTGGGCAGGGAGCACAAATGCTGACGGTGGCGGCGGGGCGTAGGAGATCTCACCTGGCCAGCAGATCTGCTGCATAGTGCTGGGTGTCGGCACAGAGCAGCTTCTCCCAGACCCGCTTGTTCTCCAGAGCCACCAGCTTCTTGTCAAAGCCCAGGCGGGAGAGCAGAGCCTTCATGGTCTGCACTGCAAACCTGCATGCCGAGCAAAGGCCAGGTCACTCTGGGAGCGCTGGCCCTGGCCACGAGGGCGTGGGAAGGACAGGGCGACTGGCACCTGTGGGGATGGCAGGGAAGGCCGTGTTCTTCCCGGCACGCTCTCCAGAATCTCCCAGTTTCAATGTCCCCTGGCATCTGCTCTGTGGTGGTGAAAATTTGCAAGAGCAGAGCCACAAAGAGTTGGGGAGAATGAAGCAGAATGGCACAGTGCCACTCACACATGGGAGCAATCCTCCACAGCACCAGAGTTGCCTGCAAGAGACAAAGCAGCCTGAGGCAGCGCTCAGTGCCAGGGTGTCTATGAGGCAGGGCCCGAGGGGAGACGCAGGGGGAGCATGCGGCCTGCTGCCCCTGAGCCTGCCCCTAGGCCAGCTTTGAGCCCAGGCAGGGAGCTGCAGGCTAGGGAGAGCAGGGAGAGGTGCTGGAGAGGCAACCAGGAGGGCGAGCAAAGACCAGCTCCAGAAACTCACAGCCAGGGCAAAGACAGCCTTGTCTCCGCAGGAGAAGCTGCCATAGGGCGGCTGCTCCTCCATGGCAGAGAGCAGCGCTGGAAGCACCTCCTGGGCGGCCACTCCGGACGTGCCGATGGCTCTCCACATCAGCGCGGCGGCTCTGTGTGAGCAGAGCTGTGCGTCAGCACCGTGCCCCGTGCGGCTGCGTGGGGCTGGGTGACAGAGCCCCGGTGCCCTGAAGGGCAGAGAGGGAGCATGGCAGAGGCTCAGGAAACAGAGGGGCCCGAGGCTCCCGCAGCTCTCTGCCTGTCTGGCAGAGCCCACTGGACAGGCTGTACAGGGTGAGGGGCCCTACGGGCCGGTGAGCACTGAGCTCTCGAGGCACTTGTGCTCCGTACCTGTCACACGTTGGGGCACAGCATAGGAGGCTCATCACCACTTGAACAGGGTGTTCCTCTGTCAGGTTCAGAATCTCCATTTGCAGCCTGGCATCCACGGTGACACAGGACGCCAGTCTCCGGAGAATATCCCTGACCATGGCTTGCACCTGGAAGACGCGGCGTGGGGAAGACTTGGAGTGCTGTCCAAGGGAGCAACTTGCCCAGCTTCCCCGAAGAAGTGCTTGCCTTCCCACCCCACTGTAATGGCCTCAAAGGCTGAGGGGGTCCAGCGGATGTAGCTTGAGGAGCCACATGATCCTGGGAGGCCTTCAGCCCTGGCCCCAGTTTGCTTAGCTGTGGAGAGCTTTTTTCAGACATGGCTTATAGAAAAAGGCCATGATCACATACAGCTGGTTAAAAAGTAAAAGGCAGCTGTAACCAGCAAGTTCTCAGGCTTTTCCTTAAAAACAATAAATACCTTGTCCTTGGCTAAGTTATGAGAAAAACATGGTGGAAAACATGGAGTCCTTGAAGGGTGCTCAATAACAAGTCAACAGCAGGATCAGAAAAACAAGTATTAGCCTCAACAAGAAACCACAGGTATTGACAACAAAGGAGGGGTTGGTGTGTAATCTGTAAGCAGTGATGAGCTCGGGTTTTGCAATATGTATGAACTTAATTAACACTACTATAAAAGTGTGTAAGCTGGATCAATAAATCTGAGATCGATGCTCATCAATCGGATGTGTGCTCGTTCTCCCTTCACTTTCGTCACTTACCTGCTGTGGAGAAGCTGCACGCTTCTGGAAAACCTCCAGAGTGGGTGCAGGAGCCACGGTCAGTGTGGGCTTGGCCTGAGTGTCTGGCATGCCCTGAGCCTGGGTGTGGGTGATGGCCATGCCCTCAGTCAGGGCCATGCCAGCCTCCGCCCTGCCCTGGGCCGTGTCCTGCTCAGAGGCTGCTGCGAGCTCCGAGGACGCTGAGATGGCAGCAGCCTCTGCCCGCAGCTGGCCAGGCCTGGAGTCGGGCTGGGCCGTGCCCTTGGTGCCGGTGCCACGGGTCTTTGTGCGGCCCAGGTGCAGAAACCTCCGCAGTGTCTGCAGCAGAAGGAGGGAGGGAGGGGAGGGACGTTCCATGGCCTGCTCCAAGCGCAGGGATCAGCCAAGCAGCGCCAATAGGCCCGGCCCAGGTGGGGATGGCCGCAGGTACCTGCGCTGTTCTGTGGAAGCGGCCACGGGTGGGCTCCTGCTCTTGAGTTGGGTCCCTGGCTGCATCTGTTAAAGAGCAAGCGCAGCCAGAGGTGAGGGGCTGCGGGAGAGGCTGGAGAACACAGCCCAGCCCTGCGCTCCCCAGGCAGGGACAGCCCCACGGGAGCCCAGGGGATGGAGCACGGCAATTCAGGGGCGCAGCCCCGGTCTCTCTCCCATCCCGTCCATGGGCATGTCCACAGGGATGGGATGGGATGGGATGGGATGGGATAGGATGGGATGGGGTGGGGCAGGGCCAGGCCAGCTGCAGGCACCGGCCCAGCAGCCCAGCTCCACCACTCACCGTCCTGCAGCATCTGCAACTTCTCTGGCTCTGCAGGCTTCTGCACTGGGGCAGCTGCAGGGCCTTTGCTTTTCTTGCCCCAAAGCCCCTTGAACAGACTGAGCAGTCCGCCCGCCATCCTGCTGTCTAACCTTTCAAATGCCTTGGCAAAGGCCTGCGTCAGCAAGGGCTGCAGTCTTGCCTTGAAGGCACCTGCAACAGAGGAGCCTCAGAAAGGCGAGAGCACAGCAAGTCCTGCACTCGAGGGCTCCTGCCACAATGACAGGACACTCCTGGCAAACAATGGAGGTCAGCAAGTCCCACGGCCTGGCCACGAGGGCACCAGCTGCAGGGATGGGAGATGCCTCGGAAAAGCTCCGAGTCACCAAATGCCGAGGTCTGGCCGTGAGGCCAGCCACAGGAGGAATGCCTTGGAAAAGCTCCAGGTCAGCAGCCAACGAGCTGACTGTGCAGGGTCGCCTCACAGCACCGCTCTGTCACCTCCTGTCCCGTTGCGTGCACTGAGCACTGTGGCGTGGCTGTGTGGCTGCCAGCCCCTATGTCAGCGCGTGTCACAAAGGGCTGCCAAGACACGGTGTCCCTTTCGGTTCCACAGGGAACCTGCTGCACCGTGTCACAAAGGGACATGCTGCCACGTGCCCCGGGGCCAACCACTCCCCAGCCAAGGTGCCCCCGCTTGGAAGGAATCCATTGCCCCAAATGTCTAACACAGCCCTGGACACACCAAGAGCTGCCAAGTGCTCGGGGAAGGACTCTCCACGGGGCCCGCACAGCCCAGCTCGCTGCTGGCCCTGAAGCAGAGCAGCTTCCAGCAAGCAAGAGGCAAATGCATCTTGCCAAGAGTTAAAACACAGCAGATAGGGAAGATGGCATGAATGTGCATAAAGGCCTTTGAATTCACAGGTCTCTGAGAGGCATTTGGGGCTCTTGGCTGGACAGAGATTATCCCCCTCTGTCCTGTGCTCAAAGGCGGCGGACACACCCTGCCGCTGGTGCTTGCCTTGGTCTCTGCAGGCCCAGGCAGATTGCCAAAGCTGCTCTTCACAGCCTTCTCCCTTGCCATGCCCCTCTGCCAAGTGCAAGGGGCCTCAAGGATGGAAAGGAGCGCAAGGAGCCAAAGGGAGACAGCTGCACCTAGCTCACTAGAGGCTCCTGGGGAAGCACTTTGCTTGAGAAGCAAGCCCCTCTCTTCCAAAGGCATTTCCCCAAATGTGTCCATTTCCCAGGGAACACCAACACACACTTAAGAAACCCTGGCAAGGCTCAATTACTTCTGCACCTTGTAGCACAGGCACTCCAGCTCCAGCTCATCTTCCTTCTCCCGAGCCTGTTTCCTCGTGTCCATTGTGGCACGCAGCCCCAGACCCCCTATAAACAAGAGCTGCCCGCTGCCCCTTCAAGTGCCCGAGCTCCTGCCTGCGCTCACGACAGCAAAACCAGGCTGTTCCCAGGCAAGGAGCAGAGCCCTGTTCCCGCAGGAAGCTCTCGTGACCCCCTTCCCCACAGTGCAAGCGGCACTTCTGCCTGCCTGCCTGCCCAGAACGCTCTTGGCACAGCAGAGCACAAGCTGGCTGGCTCTGGGCTCAGCACAGCCCAAACACAGGCACGGGAAGACACAGCTGCGGCTGTTTTGCAGCCATGCCCCAGAGGGATGGGATTGGGCCCCTGCCTCTGGTCTCACTGCCCTCTTCCTGTCCCTGTGTAGGGATGGAGCATTGCTGTGCTTTCAGGAAGCTCTTTGTGGAAACTTCTGCCATTGCAAGCTCCTTTGCCCTCCGTGGATGCCTGCACTGGAATTCCTCATGGCTGGGTTCAGAGCACACTCAAGCTGGCTCTTCTACAACTCAGAGTCCTTGTCCCCTTCAGCGTGCTCAGCATGCCCTTTAAGTCCATGCCGCTGTGCAACTGGAGCAGCGGGACAGGGAACTTTGCAGCCTGAGCTGCCCTTGTTCCTCTCTGTCCGTGCCCGGAACACAGCAGGCAGGAGAAGGGCAGCAGGGCCCTGCGTGTCTCCGGGCTCAGGTTTTGTGTCACTTCAGCTCCACGGATATGCGGTTCAAGTGAAAAACCCAAACTGTTTATTAAGGGAAAGCGAAGGTAAGGGGTGAGCTGGGAGGCAGAAAAGGGGATGGGCAGGGCCTGAGGTCTGCAGGGAGGGAGGTGCCAACAGGGAGAGAGATGGCAGGAGCTGCTGGGGCTTCACACAGACTCAGCTCTGAGCAGCCATGCTGTGCCTGGAGCTCCAGCTGCTCCATCCTGTTCTGCAGGTGCTCCCATCTTCAATGGGCACTTGAAATCGCTGATGGACACTGGTACATCTGATCCATCAGACAAAGTCCTGCAGATCTTCCTTCAAAGATCATCTGAAGCAGTTTGCTCAGGCACGATGAACTCTCATCTTCCTTCAGGGCTTGAAGAGCTGGAAGAGAGAGGAACAGAGCCAAGGTCAGAGGCCAGATTGAGGAAATGCAAGGAAAGCCTCCTGCCAGGGCCATCCCAGCCAGCTGCAGAGGCCCGGCTCTCACTGTAGCCAGGGCAGCAGCCGGGCTGGGGGCAGGGAGGGGCGCCGGGCTCAGGGCTCACCCATGAACCTGACAGCTGCCTCTCGCAGGGTCCTCTGTGGGCTCTCAGCCGCTCGGCTCTCGTCCTGCAGCAGCTGCGGGGAGCACCAGCAGGGAAGGCTTGGCATGGGCTCTGCCCCTTGGCCGGGCCCTCCCTGGCCCCAGCACCGGCCGAGCCAGCCCACACAGCCCGGGACAGGGAGCAGCATGGGGGGCACAGGCTGGCGGGCCTGGCTGCGGCGCTGGGCAGTGGCACAGCTGCCGGTCCTCCACATCGTGCACCAGGGGCAGGGCTCGATCTCCCCGGCTGTCCTTACCAGGCTCTCAGCAAACTTAATCCGCCACGCCTTCGTCAGCAGCTCCTCAAGGTCCCTCCTCTTCAGGAAGCGTGCCGCACAAAGCAGGGCTTGGAAAGAGGCCTGGAGAGTGGCAGAGAGCTGCAGGTGGCACCAGAGCCCAGGGCACAGGACCTGTGTCCCTGTGCCATGACCATGGGGAGGCTGGAGCCCGCCAGGTGCCAGGGCAGGAGGTGGCCAAGCCCCCTGCCAGGGATGCGGCACCATCACACAAAACCTCACCTTGGCCACATACAGGTTCTCATCGTGCCAGCGCAAGAATCGAGGGAGCAGGCTCTGGTTCACAAATGTCGTGAGAAGCTCTTCCCCCTCTTCCACTACCAGCTCCATCACCTTGCAAAAGAGCTGAATGGAGAGCAGCTGCACGTGGCTGTTGTCCTGGAAGGAAAGCAAAAGACCTCAGCACCAACTACTCCAGGCCCATTGAGGCAAAGGCCCAGAACTGCACAGAGCACAAAGTTTCCAGGTAGCATCCAGTGCCCTTGGCTGGGGGCACATAGCCTTACGTTCTCAAAGTGTGGCAGGAGGGACTCAGCCAGCTTCAGGGCGGTGACGCTGGGTAGCAGGAGGTCTTTGTCCTGGAGCGTATGTGTGAGCACACAGAGGCTCATCCAGACCACCTCTGCATCTGGGTCAGCCAGCTGCTCCACCAGGTGTGGATAGAGGCAGCATATTCCTCCGGCCTGTGTGCAAGACCAGGCTGTGCTGTGAAGCCGTGAATGGCCGCAGCACCAACAGCTGCTTGGGGCACTGGGGCAGCTGAAGCAGGAGGCAGGAGAGCTGGGAGCAGCTGCCTCTGCTGCCAAAGGCCAGCCAAGCCCAGAGGTCTGCGTTGCCCAGCCCCACACTGCCAGCATGGCTTCAGCCACTGCCCCTTCTCACCAGCGAGGGCTCCTTGCTGAGCACCACAAGGCCTCTGAGCGCCCGGCGCAGCCTGTCCCTGCACTGGCTCAGCAGGTGCCTGGATACCACCAGCAGGGCACTGGGACCGTGTTTGCTCAAGTCCAGACACTCCAGGACCTGAAAGGCACAGGGCAGTGATGGGGGAGCCGGCCGGCAGGAGCCCAGAGCCTCATAGGGCCAGGCCCAGGCAGCAGCAGTGGGTGTGGGCAGCCTCCCAGGCGGCTGCAGCTACGGGAGGCCCAAGAGCTGGGAGGCAGCTCAGCCAGGCAGCGCTGGCCATCAGGCTCACCTCCACAAAGAACGCCAGGGCAGGCAGATGCCAGCGGGGCTGCTTCCCGAGGAGCAGGCTGAGCAGGTGTGAGGCCATGTGGGGACACAAGGGGCTCAAGCCACGGCGCATCTCCCTGGCATGGGAAAAAGGAAACAAGGCCCTGAGCCGGGCGGGCAGACCTCTCCCAGGCGTGGTCTCACAGAGGTCTGATCTTTCTCCAGCACTCTGCAAGGGGACATGGGGCCCTTGGGAGGCGGCTGCTGCTGGGCATCCTCCTCTCCCAGCCTTTCCCAGTCTGCTCGGCCCTCCCTCGCTGACAAGGGCTCTCGCTTACAGCCCCAGGGACTGTGTGGGGCACTCTGGGCAGGGAGCACAAATGCTGACGGTGGCGGCGGGGCGTAGGAGATCTCACCTGGCCAGCAGATCTGCTGCATAGTGCTGGGTGTCGGCACAGAGCAGCTTCTCCCAGACCCGCTTGTTCTCCAGAGCCACCAGCTTCTTGTCAAAGCCCAGGCGGGAGAGCAGAGCCTTCATGGTCTGCACTGCAAACCTGCATGCCGAGCAAAGGCCAGGTCACTCTGGGAGCGCTGGCCCTGGCCACGAGGGTGTGGGAAGGACAGGGCGACTGGCACCTGTGGGGATGGCAGGGAAGGCCGTGTTCTTCCCGGCACGCTCTCCAGAATCTCCCAGTTTCAATGTCCCCTGGCATCTGCTCTGTGGTGGTGAAAATTTGCAAGAGCAGAGCCACAAAGAGTTGGGGAGAATGAAGCAGAATGGCACAGTGCCACTCACACATGGGAGCAATCCTCCACAGCACCAGAGTTGCCTGCAAGAGACAAAGCAGCCTGAGGCAGCGCTCAGTGCCAGGGTGTCTATGAGGCAGGGCCCGAGGGGAGACGCAGGGGGAGCACGCGGCCTGCTGCCCCTGAGCCTGCCCCTAGGCCAGCTTTGAGCCCAGGCAGGGAGCTGCAGGCTAGGGAGAGCAGGGAGAGGTGCTGGAGAGGCAACCAGGAGGGCGAGCAAAGACCAGCTGCAGAAACTCACAGCCAGGGCAAAGACAGCCTTGTCTCCGCAGGAGAAGCTGCCATAGGGCGGCTGCTCCTCCATGGCAGAGAGCAGCGCTGGAAGCACCTCCTGGGCGGCCACTCCGGACGTGCCGATGGCTCTCCACATCAGCGCGGCGGCTCTGTGTGAGCAGAGCTGTGCGTCAGCACCGTGCCCCGTGCGGCTGCGTGGGGCTGGGTGACAGAGCCCCGGTGCCCTGAAGGGCAGAGAGGGAGCGTGGCAGAGGCTCAGGAAACAGAGGGGCCCGAGGCTCCCGCAGCTCTCTGCCTGTCTGGCAGAGCCCACTGGACAGGCTGTACAGGGTGAGGGGCCCTACGGGCCGGTGAGCACTGAGCTCTCGAGGCACTTGTGCTCCGTACCTGTCACACGTTGGGGCACAGCATAGGAGGCTCATCACCACTTGAACAGGGTGTTCCTCTGTCAGGTTCAGAATCTCCATTTGCAGCCTGGCATCCACGGTGACACAGGACGCCAGTCTCCGGAGAATATCCCTGACCATGGCTTGCACCTGGAGGACGCGGCGTGGGGAAGACTTGGAGTGCTGTCCAAGGGAGCAACTTGCCCAGCTTCCCCGAAGAAGTGCTTGCCTTCCCACCCCACTGTAATGGCCTCAAAGGCTGAGGGGGTCCAGCGGATGTAGCTTGAGGAGCCACATGATCCTGGGAGGCCTTCAGCCCTGGCCCCAGTTTGCTTAGCTGTGGAGAGCTTTTTTCAGACATGGCTTATAGAAAAAGGCCATGATCACATACAGCTGGTTAAAAAGTAAAAGGCAGCTGTAACCAGCAAGTTCTCAGGCTTTTCCTTAAAAACAATAAACACCTTGTCCTTGGCTAAGTTATGAGAAAAACATGGTGGAAAACATGGAGTCCTTGAAGGGTGCTCAATAACAAGTCAACAGCAGGATCAGAAAAACAAGTATTAGCCTCAACAAGAAACCACAGGTATTGACAACAAAGGAGGGGTTGGTGTGTAATCTGTAAGCAGTGATGAGCTCGGGTTTTGCAATATGTATGAACTTAATTAACACTACTATAAAAGTGTGTAAGCTGGATCAATAAATCTGAGATCGATGCTCATCAATCGGATGTGTGCTCGTTCTCCCTTCACTTTCGTCACTTACCTGCTGTGGAGAAGCTGCACGCTTCTGGAAAACCTCCAGAGTGGGTGCAGGAGCCACGGTCAGTGTGGGCTTGGCCTGAGTGTCTGGCATGCCCTGAGCCTGGGTGTGGGTGATGGCCATGCCCTCAGTCAGGGCCATGCCAGCCTCCGCCCTGCCCTGGGCCGTGTCCTGCTCAGAGGCTGCTGCGAGGTCCGAGGACGCTGAGATGGCAGCAGCCTCTGCCCGCAGCTGGCCAGGCCTGGAGTCGGGCTGGGCCGTGCCCTTGGTGCCGGTGCCACGGGTCTTTGTGCGGCCCAGGTGCAGAAACCTCCGCAGTGTCTGCAGCAGAAGGAGGGAGGGAGGGGAGGGACGTTCCATGGCCTGCTCCAAGCGCAGGGATCAGCCAAGCAGCGCCAGTAGGCCCGGCCCAGGTGGGGATGGCCGCAGGTACCTGCGCTGTTCTGTGGAAGCGGCCACGGGTGGGCTCCTGCTCTTGAGTTGGGTCCCTGGCTGCATCTGTTAAAGAGCAAGCGCAGCCAGAGGTGAGGGGCTGCGGGAGATGCTGGAGAGCACAGCCCAGCCTTGCGCTCCCCAGGCAGGGACAGCCCCACGGGAGCCCAGGGGATGGAGCACGGCAATTCAGGGGCGCAGCCCCGGTCTCTCTCCCATCCCGTCCATGGGCATGTCCACAGGGATGGGATGGGATGGGATGGGATGGGATGGGATGGGATGGGATGGGATGGGATGGGGTGGGGCAGGGCCAGGCCAGCTGCAGGCACCGGCCCAGCAGCCCAGCTCCACCACTCACCATCCTGCAGCATCTGCAACTTCTCTGGCTCTGCAGGCTTCTGCACTGGGGCAGCTGCAGGGCCTTTGCTTTTCTTGCCCCAAAGCCCCTTGAACAGACTGAGCAGTCCGCCCGCCATCCTGCTGTCTAACCTTTCAAATGCCTTGGCAAAGGCCTGCGTCAGCAAGGGCTGCAGTCTTGCCTTGAAGGCACCTGCAACAGAGGAGCCTCAGAAAGGCGAGAGCACAGCAAGTCCTGCACTCGAGGGCTCCTGCCACAATGACAGGACACTCCTGGCAAACAATGGAGGTCAGCAAGTCCCACGGCCTGGCCACGAGGGCACCAGCTGCAGGGATGGGAGATGCCTCGGAAAAGCTCCGAGTCACCAAATGCCGAGGTCTGGCCGTGAGGCCAGCCACAGGAGGAATGCCTTGGAAAAGCTCCAGGTCAGCAGCCAACGAGCTGACTGTGCAGGGTCGCCTCACAGCACCGCTCTGTCACCTCCTGTCCCGTTGCGTGCACTGAGCACTGTGGCGTGGCTGTGTGGCTGCCAGCCCCTATGTCAGCGCGTGTCACAAAGGGCTGCCAAGACACGGTGTCCCTTTCGGTTCCACAGGGAACCTGCTGCACCGTGTCACAAAGGGACATGCTGCCACGTGCCCCGGGGCCAACCACTCCCCAGCCAAGGTGCCCCCGCTTGGAAGGAATCCATTGCCCCAAATGTCTAACACAGCCCTGGACACACCAAGAGCTGCCAAGTGCTCGGGGAAGGACTCTCCACGGGGCCCGCACAGCCCAGCTCGCTGCTGGCCCTGAAGCAGAGCAGCTTCCAGCAAGCAAGAGGCAAATGCATCTTGCCAAGAGTTAAAACACAGCAGATAGGGAAGATGGCATGAATGTGCATAAAGGCCTTTGAATTCACAGGTCTCTGAGAGGCATTTGGGGCTCTTGGCTGGACAGAGATTATCCCCCTCTGTCCTGTGCTCAAAGGCGGCGGACACACCCTGCCGCTGGTGCTTGCCTTGGTCTCTGCAGGCCCAGGCAGATTGCCAAAGCTGCTCTTCACAGCCTTCTCCCTTGCCATGCCCCTCTGCCAAGTGCAAGGGGCCTCAAGGATGGAAAGGAGCGCAAGGAGCCAAAGGGAGACAGCTGCACCTAGCTCACTAGAGGCTCCTGGGGAAGCACTTTGCTTGAGAAGCAAGCCCCTCTCTTCCAAAGGCATTTCCCCAAATGTGTCCATTTCCCAGGGAACACCAACACACACTTAAGAAACCCTGGCAAGGCTCAATTACTTCTGCACCTTGTAGCACAGGCACTCCAGCTCCAGCTCATCTTCCTTCTCCCGAGCCTGTTTCCTCGTGTCCATTGTGGCACGCAGCCCCAGACCCCCTATAAACAAGAGCTGCCCGCTGCCCCTTCAAGTGCCCGAGCTCCTGCCTGCGCTCACGACAGCAAAACCAGGCTGTTCCCAGGCAAGGAGCAGAGCCCTGTTCCCGCAGGAAGCTCTCGTGACCCCCTTCCCCACAGTGCAAGCGGCACTTCTGCCTGCCTGCCTGCCCAGAACGCTCTTGGCACAGCAGAGCACAAGCTGGCTGGCTCTGGGCTCAGCACAGCCCAAACACAGGCACGGGAAGACACAGCTGCGGCTGTTTTGCAGCCATGCCCCAGAGGGATGGGATTGGGCCCCTGCCTCTGGTCTCACTGCCCTCTTCCTGTCCCTGTGTAGGGATGGAGCATTGCTGTGCTTTCAGGAAGCTCTTTGTGGAAACTTCTGCCATTGCAAGCTCCTTTGCCCTCCGTGGATGCCTGCACTGGAATTCCTCATGGCTGGGTTCAGAGCACACTCAAGCTGGCTCTTCTACAACTCAGAGTCCTTGTCCCCTTCAGCGTGCTCAGCATGCCCTTTAAGTCCATGCCGCTGTGCAACTGGAGCAGCGGGACAGGGAACTTTGCAGCCTGAGCTGCCCTTGTTCCTCTCTGTCCGTGCCCGGAACACAGCAGGCAGGAGAAGGGCAGCAGGGCCCTGCGTGTCTCCGGGCTCAGGTTTTGTGTCACTTCAGCTCCACGGATATGCGGTTCAAGTGAAAAACCCAAACTGTTTATTAAGGGAAAGCGAAGGTAAGGGGTGAGCTGGGAGGCAGAAAAGGGGATGGGCAGGGCCTGAGGTCTGCAGGGAGGGAGGTGCCAACAGGGAGAGAGATGGCAGGAGCTGCTGGGGCTTCACACAGACTCAGCTCTGAGCAGCCATGCTGTGCCTGGAGCTCCAGCTGCTCCATCCTGTTCTGCAGGTGCTCCCATCTTCAATGGGCACTTGAAATCGCTGATGGACACTGGTACATCTGATCCATCAGACAAAGTCCTGCAGATCTTCCTTCAAAGATCATCTGAAGCAGTTTGCTCAGGCACGATGAACTCTCATCTTCCTTCAGGGCTTGAAGAGCTGGAAGAGAGAGGAACAGAGCCAAGGTCAGAGGCCAGATTGAGGAAATGCAAGGAAAGCCTCCTGCCAGGGCCATCCCAGCCAGCTGCAGAGGCCCGGCTCTCACTGTAGCCAGGGCAGCAGCCGGGCTGGGGGCAGGGAGGGGCGCCGGGCTCAGGGCTCACCCATGAACCTGACAGCTGCCTCTCGCAGGGTCCTCTGTGGGCTCTCAGCCGCTCGGCTCTCGTCCTGCAGCAGCTGCGGGGAGCACCAGCAGGGAAGGCTTGGCATGGGCTCTGCCCCTTGGCCGGGCCCTCCCTGGCCCCAGCACCGGCCGAGCCAGCCCACACAGCCCGGGACAGGGAGCAGCATGGGGGGCACAGGCTGGCGGGCCTGGCTGCGGCGCTGGGCAGTGGCACAGCTGCCGGTCCTCCACATCGTGCACCAGGGGCAGGGCTCGATCTCCCCGGCTGTCCTTACCAGGCTCTCAGCAAACTTAATCCGCCACGCCTTCGTCAGCAGCTCCTCAAGGTCCCTCCTCTTCAGGAAGCATGCCGCACAAAGCAGGGCTTGGAAAGAGGCCTGGAGAGTGGCAGAGAGCTGCAGGTGGCACCAGAGCCCAGGGCACAGGACCTGTGTCCCTGTGCCATGACCATGGGGAGGCTGGAGCCCGCCAGGTGCCAGGGCAGGAGGTGGCCAAGCCCCCTGCCAGGGATACGGCACCATCACACAAAACCTCACCTTGGCCACATACAGGTTCTCATCGTGCCAGCGCAAGAATCGAGGGAGCAGGCTCTGGTTCACAAATGTCGTGAGAAGCTCTTCCCCCTCTTCCACTACCAGCTCCATCACCTTGCAAAAGAGCTGAATGGAGAGCAGCTGCACGTGGCTGTTGTCCTGGAAGGAAAGCAAAAGACCTCAGCACCAACTACTCCAGGCCCATTGAGGCAAAGGCCCAGAACTGCACAGAGCACAAAGTTTCCAGGTAGCATCCAGTGCCCTTGGCTGGGGGCACATAGCCTTACGTTCTCAAAGTGTGGCAGGAGGGACTCAGCCAGCTTCAGGGCGGTGACGCTGGGTAGCAGGAGGTCTTTGTCCTGGAGCGTATGTGTGAGCACACAGAGGCTCATCCAGACCACCTCTGCATCTGGGTCAGCCAGCTGCTCCACCAGGTGTGGATAGAGGCAGCATATTCCTCCGGCCTGTGTGCAAGACCAGGCTGTGCTGTGAAGCCGTGAATGGCCGCAGCACCAACAGCTGCTTGGGGCACTGGGGCAGCTGAAGCAGGAGGCAGGAGAGCTGGGAGCAGCTGCCTCTGCTGCCAAAGGCCAGCCAAGCCCAGAGGTCTGCGTTGCCCAGCCCCACACTGCCAGCATGGCTTCAGCCACTGCCCCTTCTCACCAGCGAGGGCTCCTTGCTGAGCACCACAAGGCCTCTGAGCGCCCGGCGCAGCCTGTCCCTGCACTGGCTCAGCAGGTGCCTGGATACCACCAGCAGGGCACTGGGACCGTGTTTGCTCAAGTCCAGACACTCCAGGACCTGAAAGGCACAGGGCAGTGATGGGGGAGCCGGCCGGCAGGAGCCCAGAGCCTCATAGGGCCAGGCCCAGGCAGCAGCAGTGGGTGTGGGCAGCCTCCCAGGCGGCTGCAGCTACGGGAGGCCCAAGAGCTGGGAGGCAGCTCAGCCAGGCAGCGCTGGCCATCAGGCTCACCTCCACAAAGAACGCCAGGGCAGGCAGATGCCAGCGGGGCTGCTTCCCGAGGAGCAGGCTGAGCAGGTGTGAGGCCATGTGGGGACACAAGGGGCTCAAGCCACGGCGCATCTCCCTGGCATGGGAAAAAGGAAACAAGGCCCTGAGCCGGGCGGGCAGACCTCTCCCAGGCGTGGTCTCACAGAGGTCTGATCTTTCTCCAGCACTCTGCAAGGGGACATGGGGCCCTTGGGAGGCGGCTGCTGCTGGGCATCCTCCTCTCCCAGCCTTTCCCAGTCTGCTCGGCCCTCCCTCGCTGACAAGGGCTCTCGCTTACAGCCCCAGGGACTGTGTGGGGCACTCTGGGCAGGGAGCACAAATGCTGACGGTGGCGGCGGGGCGTAGGAGATCTCACCTGGCCAGCAGATCTGCTGCATAGTGCTGGGTGTCGGCACAGAGCAGCTTCTCCCAGACCCGCTTGTTCTCCAGAGCCACCAGCTTCTTGTCAAAGCCCAGGCGGGAGAGCAGAGCCTTCATGGTCTGCACTGCAAACCTGCATGCCGAGCAAAGGCCAGGTCACTCTGGGAGCGCTGGCCCTGGCCACGAGGGCGTGGGAAGGACAGGGCGACTGGCACCTGTGGGGATGGCAGGGAAGGCCGTGTTCTTCCCGGCACGCTCTCCAGAATCTCCCAGTTTCAATGTCCCCTGGCATCTGCTCTGTGGTGGTGAAAATTTGCAAGAGCAGAGCCACAAAGAGTTGGGGAGAATGAAGCAGAATGGCACAGTGCCACTCACACATGGGAGCAATCCTCCACAGCACCAGAGTTGCCTGCAAGAGACAAAGCAGCCTGAGGCAGCGCTCAGTGCCAGGGTGTCTATGAGGCAGGGCCCGAGGGGAGACGCAGGGGGAGCACGCGGCCTGCTGCCCCTGAGCCTGCCCCTAGGCCAGCTTTGAGCCCAGGCAGGGAGCTGCAGGCTAGGGAGAGCAGGGAGAGGTGCTGGAGAGGCAACCAGGAGGGCGAGCAAAGACCAGCTGCAGAAACTCACAGCCAGGGCAAAGACAGCCTTGTCTCCGCAGGAGAAGCTGCCATAGGGCGGCTGCTCCTCCATGGCAGAGAGCAGCGCTGGAAGCACCTCCTGGGCGGCCACTCCGGACGTGCCGATGGCTCTCCACATCAGCGTGGTGGCTCTGTGTGAGCAGAGCTGTGCGTCAGCACCGTGCCCCGTGCGGCTGCGTGGGGCTGGGTGACAGAGCCCCGGTGCCCTGAAGGGCAGAGAGGGAGCGTGGCAGAGGCTCAGGAAACAGAGGGGCCCGAGGCTCCCGCAGCTCTCTGCCTGTCTGGCAGAGCCCACTGGACAGGCTGTACAGGGTGAGGGGCCCTACGGGCCGGTGAGCACTGAGCTCTCGAGGCACTTGTGCTCCGTACCTGTCACACGTTGGGGCACAGCATAGGAGGCTCATCACCACTTGAACAGGGTGTTCCTCTGTCAGGTTCAGAATCTCCATTTGCAGCCTGGCATCCACGGTGACACAGGACGCCAGTCTCCAGAGAATATCCCTGACCATGGCTTGCACCTGGAGGACGCGGCGTGGGGAAGACTTGGAGTGCTGTCCAAGGGAGCAACTTGCCCAGCTTCCCCGAAGAAGTGCTTGCCTTCCCACCCCACTGTAATGGCCTCAAAGGCTGAGGGGGTCCAGCGGATGTAGCTTGAGGAGCCACATGATCCTGGGAGGCCTTCAGCCCTGGCCCCAGTTTGCTTAGCTGTGGAGAGCTTTTTTCAGACATGGCTTATAGAAAAAGGCCATGATCACATACAGCTGGTTAAAAAGTAAAAGGCAGCTGTAACCAGCAAGTTCTCAGGCTTTTCCTTAAAAACAATAAACACCTTGTCCTTGGCTAAGTTATGAGAAAAACATGGTGGAAAACATGGAGTCCTTGAAGGGTGCTCAATAACAAGTCAACAGCAGGATCAGAAAAACAAGTATTAGCCTCAACAAGAAACCACAGGTATTGACAACAAAGGAGGGGTTGGTGTGTAATCTGTAAGCAGTGATGAGCTCGGGTTTTGCAATATGTATGAACTTAATTAACACTACTATAAAAGTGTGTAAGCTGGATCAATAAATCTGAGATCGATGCTCATCAATCGGATGTGTGCTCGTTCTCCCTTCACTTTCGTCACTTACCTGCTGTGGAGAAGCTGCACGCTTCTGGAAAACCTCCAGAGTGGGTGCAGGAGCCACGGTCAGTGTGGGCTTGGCCTGAGTGTCTGGCATGCCCTGAGCCTGGGTGTGGGTGATGGCCATGCCCTCAGTCAGGGCCATGCCAGCCTCCGCCCTGCCCTGGGCCGTGTCCTGCTCAGAGGCTGCTGCGAGCTCCGAGGACGCTGAGATGGCAGCAGCCTCTGCCCGCAGCTGGCCAGGCCTGGAGTCGGGCTGGGCCGTGCCCTTGGTGCCGGTGCCACGGGTCTTTGTGCGGCCCAGGTGCAGAAACCTCCGCAGTGTCTGCAGCAGAAGGAGGGAGGGAGGGGAGGGACGTTCCATGGCCTGCTCCAAGCGCAGGGATCAGCCAAGCAGCGCCAGTAGGCCCGGCCCAGGTGGGGATGGCCGCAGGTACCTGCGCTGTTCTGTGGAAGCGGCCACGGGTGGGCTCCTGCTCTTGAGTTGGGTCCCTGGCTGCATCTGTTAAAGAGCAAGCGCAGCCAGAGGTGAGGGGCTGCGGGAGATGCTGGAGAGCACAGCCCAGCCTTGCGCTCCCCAGGCAGGGACAGCCCCACGGGAGCCCAGGGGATGGAGCACGGCAATTCAGGGGCGCAGCCCCGGTCTCTCTCCCATCCCGTCCATGGGCATGTCCACAGGGATGGGATGGGATGGGATGGGATGGGATGGGATGGGATGGGATGGGATGTGATGGGATGGGGTGGGGCAGGGCCAGGCCAGCTGCAGGCACCGGCCCAGCAGCCCAGCTCCACCACTCACCATCCTGCAGCATCTGCAACTTCTCTGGCTCTGCAGGCTTCTGCACTGGGGCAGCTGCAGGGCCTTTGCTTTTCTTGCCCCAAAGCCCCTTGAACAGACTGAGCAGTCCGCCCGCCATCCTGCTGTCTAACCTTTCAAATGCCTTGGCAAAGGCCTGCGTCAGCAAGGGCTGCAGTCTTGCCTTGAAGGCACCTGCAACAGAGGAGCCTCAGAAAGGCGAGAGCACAGCAAGTCCTGCACTCGAGGGCTCCTGCCACAATGACAGGACACTCCTGGCAAACAATGGAGGTCAGCAAGTCCCACGGCCTGGCCACGAGGGCACCAGCTGCAGGGATGGGAGATGCCTCGGAAAAGCTCCGAGTCACCAAATGCCGAGGTCTGGCCGTGAGGCCAGCCACAGGAGGAATGCCTTGGAAAAGCTCCAGGTCAGCAGCCAACGAGCTGACTGTGCAGGGTCGCCTCACAGCACCGCTCTGTCACCTCCTGTCCCGTTGCGTGCACTGAGCACTGTGGCGTGGCTGTGTGGCTGCCAGCCCCTATGTCAGCGCGTGTCACAAAGGGCTGCCAAGACACGGTGTCCCTTTCGGTTCCACAGGGAACCTGCTGCACCGTGTCACAAAGGGACATGCTGCCACGTGCCCCGGGGCCAACCACTCCCCAGCCAAGGTGCCCCCGCTTGGAAGGAATCCATTGCCCCAAATGTCTAACACAGCCCTGGACACACCAAGAGCTGCCAAGTGCTCGGGGAAGGACTCTCCACGGGGCCCGCACAGCCCAGCTCGCTGCTGGCCCTGAAGCAGAGCAGCTTCCAGCAAGCAAGAGGCAAATGCATCTTGCCAAGAGTTAAAACACAGCAGATAGGGAAGATGGCATGAATGTGCATAAAGGCCTTTGAATTCACAGGTCTCTGAGAGGCATTTGGGGCTCTTGGCTGGACAGAGATTATCCCCCTCTGTCCTGTGCTCAAAGGCGGCGGACACACCCTGCCGCTGGTGCTTGCCTTGGTCTCTGCAGGCCCAGGCAGATTGCCAAAGCTGCTCTTCACAGCCTTCTCCCTTGCCATGCCCCTCTGCCAAGTGCAAGGGGCCTCAAGGATGGAAAGGAGCGCAAGGAGCCAAAGGGAGACAGCTGCACCTAGCTCACTAGAGGCTCCTGGGGAAGCACTTTGCTTGAGAAGCAAGCCCCTCTCTTCCAAAGGCATTTCCCCAAATGTGTCCATTTCCCAGGGAACACCAACACACACTTAAGAAACCCTGGCAAGGCTCAATTACTTCTGCACCTTGTAGCACAGGCACTCCAGCTCCAGCTCATCTTCCTTCTCCCGAGCCTGTTTCCTCGTGTCCATTGTGGCACGCAGCCCCAGACCCCCTATAAACAAGAGCTGCCCGCTGCCCCTTCAAGTGCCCGAGCTCCTGCCTGCGCTCACGACAGCAAAACCAGGCTGTTCCCAGGCAAGGAGCAGAGCCCTGTTCCCGCAGGAAGCTCTCGTGACCCCCTTCCCCACAGTGCAAGCGGCACTTCTGCCTGCCTGCCTGCCCAGAACGCTCTTGGCACAGCAGAGCACAAGCTGGCTGGCTCTGGGCTCAGCACAGCCCAAACACAGGCACGGGAAGACACAGCTGCGGCTGTTTTGCAGCCATGCCCCAGAGGGATGGGATTGGGCCCCTGCCTCTGGTCTCACTGCCCTCTTCCTGTCCCTGTGTAGGGATGGAGCATTGCTGTGCTTTCAGGAAGCTCTTTGTGGAAACTTCTGCCATTGCAAGCTCCTTTGCCCTCCGTGGATGCCTGCACTGGAATTCCTCATGGCTGGGTTCAGAGCACACTCAAGCTGGCTCTTCTACAACTCAGAGTCCTTGTCCCCTTCAGCGTGCTCAGCATGCCCTTTAAGTCCACGCCGCTGTGCAACTGGAGCAGCGGGACAGGGAACTTTGCAGCCTGAGCTGCCCTTGTTCCTCTCTGTCCGTGCCCGGAACACAGCAGGCAGGAGAAGGGCAGCAGGGCCCTGCGTGTCTCCGGGCTCAGGTTTTGTGTCACTTCAGCTCCACGGATATGCGGTTCAAGTGAAAAACCCAAACTGTTTATTAAGGGAAAGCGAAGGTAAGGGGTGAGCTGGGAGGCAGAAAAGGGGATGGGCAGGGCCTGAGGTCTGCAGGGAGGGAGGTGCCAACAGGGAGAGAGATGGCAGGAGCTGCTGGGGCTTCACACAGGCTCAGCTCTGAGCAGCCATGCTGTGCCTGGAGCTCCAGCTGCTCCATCCTGTTCTGCAGGTGCTCCCATCTTCAATGGGCACTTGAAATCGCTGATGGACACTGGTACATCTGATCCATCAGACAAAGTCCTGCAGATCTTCCTTCAAAGATCATCTGAAGCAGTTTGCTCAGGCACGATGAACTCTCATCTTCCTTCAGGGCTTGAAGAGCTGGAAGAGAGAGGAACAGAGCCAAGGTCAGAGGCCAGATTGAGGAAATGCAAGGAAAGCCTCCTGCCAGGGCCATCCCAGCCAGCTGCAGAGGCCCGGCTCTCACTGTAGCCAGGGCAGCAGCCGGGCTGGGGGCAGGGAGGGGCGCCGGGCTCAGGGCTCACCCATGAACCTGACAGCTGCCTCTCGCAGGGTCCTCTGTGGGCTCTCAGCCGCTCGGCTCTCGTCCTGCAGCAGCTGCGGGGAGCACCAGCAGGGAAGGCTTGGCATGGGCTCTGCCCCTTGGCCGGGCTCTCCCTGGCCCCAGCACCGGCCGAGCCGGCCCACACAGCCCGGGACAGGGAGCAGCATGGGGGGCACAGGCTGGCGGGCCTGGCTGCGGCGCTGGGCAGTGGCACAGCTGCCGGTCCTCCACATCGTGCACCAGGGGCAGGGCTCGATCTCCCCGGCTGTCCTTACCAGGCTCTCAGCAAACTTAATCCGCCACGCCTTCGTCAGCAGCTCCTCAAGGTCCCTCCTCTTCAGGAAGCGTGCCGCACAAAGCAGGGCTTGGAAAGAGGCCTGGAGAGTGGCAGAGAGCTGCAGGTGGCACCAGAGCCCAGGGCACAGGACCTGTGTCCCTGTGCCATGACCATGGGGAGGCTGGAGCCCGCCAGGTGCCAGGGCAGGAGGTGGCCAAGCCCCCTGCCAGGGATGCGGCACCATCACACAAAACCTCACCTTGGCCACATACAGGTTCTCATCGTGCCAGCGCAAGAATAGAGGGAGCAGGCTCTGGTTCACAAATGTCGTGAGAAGCTCTTCCCCCTCTTCCACTACCAGCTCCATCACCTTGCAAAAGAGCTGAATGGAGAGCAGCTGCACGTGGCTGTTGTCCTGGAAGGAAAGCAAAAGACCTCAGCACCAACTACTCCAGGCCCATTGAGGCAAAGGCCCAGAACTGCACAGAGCACAAAGTTTCCAGGTAGCATCCAGTGCCCTTGGCTGGGGCCACATAGCCTTACGTTCTCAAAGTGTGGCAGGAGGGACTCAGCCAGCTTCAGGGCGGTGACGCTGGGTAGCAGGAGGTCTTTGTCCTGGAGCGTATGTGTGAGCACACAGAGGCTCATCCAGACCACCTCTGCATCTGGGTCAGCCAGCTGCTCCACCAGGTGTGGATAGAGGCAGCATATTCCTCCGGCCTGTGTGCAAGACCAGGCTGTGCTGTGAAGCCGTGAATGGCCGCAGCACCAACAGCTGCTTGGGGCACTGGGGCAGCTGAAGCAGGAGGCAGGAGAGCTGGGAGCAGCTGCCTCTGCTGCCAAAGGCCAGCCAAGCCCAGAGGTCTGCGTTGCCCAGCCCCACACTGCCAGCATGGCTTCAGCCACTGCCCCTTCTCACCAGCGAGGGCTCCTTGCTGAGCACCACAAGGCCTCTGAGCGCCCGGCGCAGCCTGTCCCTGCACTGGCTCAGCAGGTGCCTGGATACCACCAGCAGGGCACTGGGACCGTGTTTGCTCAAGTCCAGACACTCCAGGACCTGAAAGGCACAGGGCAGTGATGGGGGAGCCGGCCGGCAGGAGCCCAGAGCCTCATAGGGCCAGGCCCAGGCAGCAGCAGTGGGTGTGGGCAGCCTCCCAGGCGGCTGCAGCTACGGGAGGCCCAAGAGCTGGGAGGCAGCTCAGCCAGGCAGCGCTGGCCATCAGGCTCACCTCCACAAAGAACGCCAGGGCAGGCAGATGCCAGCGGGGCTGCTTCCCGAGGAGCAGGCTGAGCAGGTGTGAGGCCATGTGGGGACACAAGGGGCTCAAGCCACGGCGCATCTCCCTGGCATGGGAAAAAGGAAACAAGGCCCTGAGCCGGGCGGGCAGACCTCTCCCAGGCGTCGTCTCACAGAGGTCTGATCTTTCTCCAGCACTCTGCAAGGGGACATGGGGCCCTTGGGAGGCGGCTGCTGCTGGGCATCCTCCTCTCCCAGCCTTTCCCAGTCTGCTCGGCCCTCCCTCGCTGACAAGGGCTCTCGCTTACAGCCCCAGGGACTGTGTGGGGCACTCTGGGCAGGGAGCACAAATGCTGACGGTGGCGGCGGGGCGTAGGAGATCTCACCTGGCCAGCAGATCTGCTGCATAGTGCTGGGTGTCGGCACAGAGCAGCTTCTCCCAGACCCGCTTGTTCTCCAGAGCCACCAGCTTCTTGTCAAAGCCCAGGCGGGAGAGCAGAGCCTTCATGGTCTGCACTGCAAACCTGCATGCCGAGCAAAGGCCAGGTCACTCTGGGAGCGCTGGCCCTGGCCACGAGGGCGTGGGAAGGACAGGGCGACTGGCACCTGTGGGGATGGCAGGGAAGGCCGTGTTCTTCCCGGCACGCTCTCCAGAATCTCCCAGTTTCCATGTCCCCTGGCATCTGCTCTGTGGTGGTGAAAATTTGCAAGAGCAGAGCCACAAACAGTTGGGGAGAATGAAGCAGAATGGCACAGTGCCACTCACACATGGGAGCAATCCTCCACAGCACCAGAGTTGCCTGCAAGAGACAAAGCAGCCTGAGGCAGCGCTCAGTGCCAGGGTGTCTATGAGGCAGGGCCCGAGGGGAGACGCAGGGGGAGCACGCGGCCTGCTGCCCCTGAGCCTGCCCCTAGGCCAGCTTTGAGCCCAGGCAGGGAGCTGCAGGCTAGGGAGAGCAGGGAGAGGTGCTGGAGAGGCAACCAGGAGGGCGAGCAAAGACCAGCTGCAGAAACTCACAGCCAGGGCAAAGACAGCCTTGTCTCCGCAGGAGAAGCTGCCATAGGGCGGCTGCTCCTCCATGGCAGAGAGCAGCGCTGGAAGCACCTCCTGGGCGGCCACTCCGGACGTGCCGATGGCTCTCCACATCAGCGCGGCGGCTCTGTGTGAGCAGAGCTGTGCGTCAGCACCGTGCCCCGTGCGGCTGCGTGGGGCTGGGTGACAGAGCCCCGGTGCCCTGAAGGGCAGAGAGGGAGCGTGGCAGAGGCTCAGGAAACAGAGGGGCCCGAGGCTCCCGCAGCTCTCTGCCTGTCTGGCAGAGCCCACTGGACAGGCTGTACAGGGTGAGGGGCCCTACGGGCCGGTGAGCACTGAGCTCTCGAGGCACTTGTGCTCCGTACCTGTCACACGTTGGGGCACAGCATAGGAGGCTCATCACCACTTGAACAGGGTGTTCCTCTGTCAGGTTCAGAATCTCCATTTGCAGCCTGGCATCCACGGTGACACAGGACGCCAGTCTCCGGAGAATATCCCTGACCATGGCTTGCACCTGGAGGACGCGGCGTGGGGAAGACTTGGAGTGCTGTCCAAGGGAGCAACTTGCCCAGCTTCCCCGAAGAAGTGCTTGCCTTCCCACCCCACTGTAATGGCCTCAAAGGCTGAGGGGGTCCAGCGGATGTAGCTTGAGGAGCCACATGATCCTGGGAGGCCTTCAGCCCTGGCCCCAGTTTGCTTAGCTGTGGAGAGCTTTTTTCAGACATGGCTTATAGAAAAAGGCCATGATCACATACAGCTGGTTAAAAAGTAAAAGGCAGCTGTAACCAGCAAGTTCTCAGGCTTTTCCTTAAAAACAATAAATACCTTGTCCTTGGCTAAGTTATGAGAAAAACATGGTGGAAAACATGGAGTCCTTGAAGGGTGCTCAATAACAAGTCAACAGCAGGATCAGAAAAACAAGTATTAGCCTCAACAAGAAACCACAGGTATTGACAACAAAGGAGGGGTTGGTGTGTAATCTGTAAGCAGTGATGAGCTCGGGTTTTGCAATAGGTATGAACTTAATTAACACTACTATAAAAGTGTGTAAGCTGGATCAATAAATCTGAGATCGATGCTCATCAATCGGATGTGTGCTCGTTCTCCCTTCACTTTCGTCACTTACCTGCTGTGGAGAAGCTGCACGCTTCTGGAAAACCTCCAGAGTGGGTGCAGGAGCCACGGTCAGTGTGGGCTTGGCCTGAGTGTCTGGCATGCCCTGAGCCTGGGTGTGGGTGATGGCCATGCCCTCAGTCAGGGCCATGCCAGCCTCCGCCCTGCCCTGGGCCGTGTCCTGCTCAGAGGCTGCTGCGAGCTCCGAGGACGCTGAGATGGCAGCAGCCTCTGCCCGCAGCTGGCCAGGCCTGGAGTCGGGCTGGGCCGTGCCCTTGGTGCCGGTGCCACGGGTCTTTGTGCGGCCCAGGTGCAGAAACCTCCGCAGTGTCTGCAGCAGAAGGAGGGAGGGAGGGGAGGGACGTTCCATGGCCTGCTCCAAGCGCAGGGATCAGCCAAGCAGCGCCAGTAGGCCCGGCCCAGGTGGGGATGGCCGCAGGTACCTGCGCTGTTCTGTGGAAGCGGCCACGGGTGGGCTCCTGCTCTTGAGTTGGGTCCCTGGCTGCATCTGTTAAAGAGCAAGCGCAGCCAGAGGTGAGGGGCTGCGGGAGAGGCTGGAGAACACAGCCCAGCCCTGCGCTCCCCAGGCAGGGACAGCCCCACGGGAGCCCAGGGGATGGAGCACGGCAATTCAGGGGCGCAGCCCCGGTCTCTCTCCCATCCCGTCCATGGGCATGTCCACAGGGATGGGATGGGATGGGATGGGATGGGATGGGATGGGATGGGATGGGATGGGATGGGATGGGATAGGATGGGATGGGATGGGATGGGGTGGGGCAGGGCCAGGCCAGCTGCAGGCATCGGGCCAGCAGCCCAGCTCCACCACTCACCGTCCTGCAGCATCTGCAACTTCTCTGGCTCTGCAGGCTTCTGCACTGGGGCAGCTGCAGGGCCTTTGCTTTTCTTGCCCCAAAGCCCCTTGAACAGACTGAGCAGTCCGCCCGCCATCCTGCTGTCTAACCTTTCAAATGCCTTGGCAAAGGCCTGCGTCAGCAAGGGCTGCAGTCTTGCCTTGAAGGCACCTGCAACAGAGGAGCCTCAGAAAGGCGAGAGCACAGCAAGTCCTGCACTCGAGGGCTCCTGCCACAATGATAGGACACTCCTGGCAAACAATGGAGGTCACCAAGTCCCACGGCCTGGCCACAAGGGCACCAGCTGCAGGGATGGGAGATGCCTCGGAAAAGCTCCGAGTCACCAAATGCCGAGGTCTGGCCGTGAGGCCAGCCACAGGAGGAATGCCTTGGAAAAGCTCCAGGTCAGCAGCCAACGAGCTGACTGTGCAGGGTCGCCTCACAGCACCGCTCTGTCACCTCCTGTCCCGTTGCGTGCACTGAGCACTGTGGCGTGGCTGTGTGGCTGCCAGCCCCTATGTCAGCGCGTGTCACAAAGGGCTGCCAAGACACGGTGTCCCTTTCGGTTCCACAGGGAACCTGCTGCACCGTGTCACAAAGGGACATGCTGCCACGTGCCCCGGGGCCAACCACTCCCCAGCCAAGGTGCCCCCGCTTGGAAGGAATCCATTGCCCCAAATGTCTAACACAGCCCTGGACACACCAAGAGCTGCCAAGTGCTCGGGGAAGGACTCTCCACGGGGCCCGCACAGCCCAGCTCGCTGCTGGCCCTGAAGCAGAGCAGCTTCCAGCAAGCAAGAGGCAAATGCATCTTGCCAAGAGTTAAAACACAGCAGATAGGGAAGATGGCATGAATGTGCATAAAGGCCTTTGAATTCACAGGTCTCTGAGAGGCATTTGGGGCTCTTGGCTGGACAGAGATTATCCCCCTCTGTCCTGTGCTCAAAGGCAGGGGACACACCCTGCTGCTGGTGCTTGCCTTGGTCTCTGCAGGCCCAGGCAGATTGCCAAAGCTGCTCTTCACAGCCTTCTCCCTTGCCATGCCCCTCTGCCAAGTGCAAGGGGCCTCAAGGATGGAAAGGAGCGCAAGGAGCCAAAGGGAGACAGCTGCACCTAGCTCACTAGAGGCTCCTGGGGAAGCACTTTGCTTGAGAAGCAAGCCCCTCTCTTCCAAAGGCATTTCCCCAAATGTGTCCATTTCCCAGGGAACACCAACACACACTTAAGAAACCCTGGCAAGGCTCAATTACTTCTGCACCTTGTAGCACAGGCACTCCAGCTCGAGCTCATCTTCCTTCTCCCGAGCCTGTTTCCTCGTGTCCATTGTGGCACGCAGCCCCAGACCCCCTATAAACAAGAGCTGCCCGCTGCCCCTTCAAGTGCCCGAGCTCCTGCCTGCGCTCACGACAGCAAAACCAGGCTGTTCCCAGGCAAGGAGCAGAGCCCTGTTCCCGCAGGAAGCTCTCGTGACCCCCTTCCCCACAGTGCAAGCGGCACTTCTGCCTGCCTGCCTGCCCAGAACGCTCTTGGCACAGCAGAGCACAAGCTGGCTGGCTCTGGGCTCAGCACAGCCCAAACACAGGCACGGGAAGACACAGCTGCGGCTGTTTTGCAGCCATGCCCCAGAGGGATGGGATTGGGCCCCTGCCTCTGGTCTCACTGCCCTCTTCCTGTCCCTGTGTAGGGATGGAGCATTGCTGTGCTTTCAGGAAGCTCTTTGTGGAAACTTCTGCCATTGCAAGCTCCTTTGCCCTCCGTGGATGCCTGCACTGGAATTCCTCATGGCTGGGTTCAGAGCACACTCAAGCTGGCTCTTCTACAACTCAGAGTCCTTGTCCCCTTCAGCGTGCTCAGCATGCCCTTTAAGTCCACGCCGCTGTGCAACTGGAGCAGCGGGACAGGGAACTTTGCAGCCTGAGCTGCCCTTGTTCCTCTCTGTCCGTGCCCGGAACACAGCAGGCAGGAGAAGGGCAGCAGGGCCCTGCGTGTCTCCAGGCTCAGGTTTTGTGTCACTTCAGCTCCACGGATATGCGGTTCAAGTGAAAAACCCAAACTGTTTATTAAGGGAAAGCGAAGGTAAGGGGTGAGCTGGGAGGCAGAAAAGGGGATGGGCAGGGCCTGAGGTCTGCAGGGAGGGAGGTGCCAACAGGGAGAGAGATGGCAGGAGCTGCTGGGGCTTCACACAGGCTCAGCTCTGAGTAGCCAGAGCCGTGCTGGAACTGCAGCTGGTCCCTTCTGCTCTGTAGATTCTCCCATCTTTGATGGGCACTGGAAATCATCGAAGGAGGCCGGTATAGGTACATCTGATGCAGGAGACAAATGAGGTTATGCAGATCTTCCTTCGAATTTCAGCTGAACCCATGTGTTCATGCAGGATGGGCTCTCATCTTCCCTGAGGAGCTGGAAGAGAGAGGAATAGAGCCACGGTCAGAGGCCGGATTGAGGGAATCCAAGGAAAGCCTCCTGGCAGGGCCATCCCAGCCAGCTCTTGCCATGGCCAGGAGGGAGCGGGAGACAAGGGCTTCAGCCAGAGGGTGCTGGCCACAGACCCCCCTTGTCCCCGAAAGTTCTCTGGGCTGTGGCCCCACCACCCCTGGTCCGCACAGGCAGCAGAGCCCTCCGCAGCCCGGGAACGGATTGTAGCTGCGGAGCCGGGATTTGCAGCTGCCCCCACACCCCTGGCAGTGCTCGCTGCCACGTGGCTGCCCTGACTCACCCTCAGTGAGGACCTGGAGCTCCTCCTGCTGCCCCATCACGAGCACTCCGGCCACCCCTGGCAAGACAGAGCATGTGGCGGCACCAGGCGGCACAGCTGCCCGACACGGGCTCTGCCAGCCCTGTGGCCGCACGCTCTCCTGGCGGGCAGGGCTGCTGCCGGGCCCTGCCGCCCGCTGCCGCCCCAGGGAACGGCTGCGGGAGGGCGGCGGCAGCAATGCCCAGGGTGGGCGGGGCTGCAGCGGCCGGGGCGCGGCTCCCGCTTTAGCCGGGGCAGCAGCCGGGCCGGGGGCAGGGAGGGGCGCGGGGCTGCCGGCTCACCCATGAGCCTGACGGCCGCCTCTCGTAGGGGCCTCTGTGGGCTCTGCAGGTGTGGCAGGGCCCAGCGCAGGTGCTCGGCCGCTCGGCTCTCGTCTTGCAGCAGCTGCGGGGAGCGCCGGCAGGGAAGGCTCGGTGCGGGCTCTGCCCCTGGGCAGAGTACTATACAGTAAACAGTACTATAATGTTAGAAATGAGAAGCTTGACTAGGTCATTATTCAAGCAGTAATCAATTTATTAATTATTCTGGTAAAGTATGAGCAATACAGCGCTGAGTACAGTGCGGGAAGTTTTCCCTCAACTGCACACGGATAGTTGAGGCTTACCAGTATTTATAGGGGCATTCCTAAGCTTTCTCAGCAGTTTCTAGTCCAAATTTTTTACTCATCAGTAGTTTCTTTTCCCAATTTTTACATCACAATTCTATACAGTATTGTGATTATTTTTTCTCAGGATGTATCCCAGAAAAGGAATATCCCAGGTGGTGGGGGGTCCAACTTCTGAACGAAGAAAGAAGTCTCCCAGCTGGTGGGGTCCAGATTCCAGACATGGCTTTACCTTTTGATTGCATGGACTATAAATCTCACAACAGCGATATCCAGCTTCCCTTGGTCAAAATCGTTAGTCCTTGCGTTGATATTCATATTCATTCCTCAAGCTGCTTTTCACTGTTTTGTCAAGGCCTGAGATAGGCATATTTCCTTTTTATATATTCTAAAGCTATAGTTTCAGAGATCCTTACTACAAGCAATATTCTGAAATTATACTTCAAAAGGTTATTATTGCAAAACTCTTGAAGGCTTAGCTACAAGCAGAAAGTTCCTGTCAAAAAGCAACATCCTCAAAGCTTTAATTCAAATGCTTCTAAATCAATTTAAGACTTATAAAAGCTAATTAGGAACAAAGGATAGGTTCAAAGGCCTTCTTCCATGCTTTGCTTTCCTCAGTTATATTAGAATTCGTCTTTATAAGTGTCCCATGGTTGGTTTCCACACATATCAAAATCACAAATACACATGTTGCCTGTATGTACCTGACACAAAATACAGCTTTGTATTTGAAAAAAGGAGAGAAAGGAGAGCGATTTAGAAAGATGCATCACCAATTGCCTAAATTGTTTCTCATCTTGCAGATCTGCACTTGCTGAGGAGCCTGATTTTACACCAAGGACCTGGGGAACCATTCCCAGCAATTGGGAAAATCCGAGGTCGTCCACGCGCTCATTGATGAGGTCTCCAAATGTGCCCCGAAATTTGGTCCGGCTCTTAGAGGCCTAAAAGAGCAAGTCCAAGTGACTCGATGATATTTTTCAGCCCAGGATGCCCTGCAGCTGATGGCACACTTCACAATCAGCAGGGGACACAGCTCGGCCAAAGCCCAGGCCTCTGCTGGGAGCCTTTCTCCTCAAATACCCTTCAGACAAACCTCCATGCAAGTCAGTTGGGAAAGCTTCTTCAAATGATCCATTTCTGGCACATGACTACACAGGGTTATGGGAAAGATTCTAAAACAGCTGCTCTGGAGTCAAAGAGCCAGCACTAAGAGCCCTTGTCATCTCTTTGTAGCTAAATCCCACTTTGGGGGATTTGAGGGAGTTTGGAACAAGCTAGAGAGCAGACCTCTGAGTGTTTTAGATGATGCCATTGCTTTTTCTTCTCTGCTACATAGACAGGAAGGGTGAGTTTGGCTCACATCTCCACCGCATGGCTCACAAGGCCGCAAGACTTGTAGTTACAAGAGCTTTGAAGGATTTCTTGGCCAAGAAGACACTGCCAACAAGGATATTTATGTTTTGCAGCCAATCCTTCAATACTTCGTCTTAGGGGCTCATGCTACAGTGTAAGCTTCCTTAGCCAATCATGTTATGACACACAAACCTACAGCACTGCATCCTAAGCTTCTTGTTTACCATTGTAACTACTTTTATTTTTTCTAGATCTTCAGCCCTAAAACTCTAAACTTTCCTCCACTTCAACCTTCCTCCCCGTCTCTCTGCTATAATAAACTAGAAATCCACATTCTCGCTTCTAGCACCTAAGTTTGGAAGCCCTTTCCAAGGTCTCCGATCAAATCCTGTGTTTAATTCTAAGCTTTGCTGACAAGACCAAAGGTCTGAGATTTCCCTGCATTTGGGTTTCCATCAACACTGATGCTGTTAGTTCCAGAGTGCCCAGGATCCCTCTTGCAAGTCAACTCTGGCAGGAACAAGGCGGGCAGCTGCCAGGGGGCTGCTTGTGGCCTCTGCCAGCCCATTGCTCAGGGCTTGCCAGCGCCCCAGCCCCTCAGGGGCTGCCCCAGCCCGGCCAAGCTGTCCGGCAGCAGCGCCGCAGCCCCACAGCAGCTGCAGAGCAGCCCCATCCAGAGGCACCTGGGAGCCCTCAGCAATCCAGCCAGCAGCACACGGGCAGGAGGATACAGAGGGTGGTTCCTTCCTGGCACAGGGCTTGTGGCCATCTCCAGGCACCGCTTTGGCAGGGATCCCTGCAGCCCCGGCCCCTGCCCACCTGCTCTGTCACCAGCACAAAGGCTTCAGCAGAGCCACCACAGGACAAGGGGCTTCTGGCCATTTTCCCTTGCCAACTGCATGCCTGGGCAGCTTGCTGAGCCAGAATACCCTTCTCCCCCTCTTCCCCTATGCCCTGCAGACCCTGGGTAGCAAAAGAAAGCTCCTGGGAGTCTGTGTATTATAACACACTCTATATTCATATACTAAAGAAAAAAAAACAAAAAGAAGAAAAGAACAATCTTGAAGAAATGGAAAATTCCAGCTGGCTCAGGTGGCCCCAGCAGACAGAGCCTCTGGCATCAGGTCTCTGCAGAGCGGCAGCAGAGCAGCCAGCCAAGCCCCAACAGACGAGGCCGTATCCTCCATGCCCTGCAGAGCTAATCTTGCAGCCTCTGGAAGAGGGAATATCGCTCACTCTGCAGTGCCTGGAGGACATACAGTGTTTCTACTGCCATGTCCGACACGGCACTGCTGATGTCCGCAGTCAGTGGTTCAAGGGCTGCAAGAGAGAGGGACAGAGCCATGGTCACATCTCGGATCTGCAGGGGGCCAAGGAGTGCCCCCTGCCAGGGCCATCCCAGCCGGCTCTAGCCATGGCCAGGAGGGAGCAGGGACCAAGGGCACCGGCCCGAAGCTGCTGGCCACAAATCCCCAAGGTGGCCCTGAAATCTCTGTATGCTCTGCCCACGCCGCCCCATGTCTGCACAAGGAGCAGAGCCCTCTGCTACCGGGGCAGGGCTTTCAGCTACTCCGGCAGCCCCCGCTGTCAGCCCGCTGCCCTCATTCACTCACCAGTACAGATCAGCTGCAGCTCTTGCTGCTGCCCCCTCAGGTGCCGCCCGGCCACGCCTGTGAACACAGAGCCTGTCACAGCCCCAGCGGCACAGCTCCCTGCCAGCGGTGCTGCCGGCGCTGTGGCCACACGGGCTGCTGGCCCGGCAGGGCTCGGCCCGGGCCCTTGCTGCACGCTGCTGCCCCAGGGCACGGCTGCCAGAGGGCGGCAGCAGCAACGCCCAGGCCAGGCGGGGCTCCACGGCGCCGGGCCGGGCTGGCGCTGCCGGGGCAGCAGGCGGGGCCGGGGCCGAGCTGCGGCAGGCCGGGGAGGAGCCCGGGCTCAGGACTCACCCATGAACCTGACGGCCGCCTCTCGCAGGGACTCCTGTGGGCACTGCAGGTAGTGCAGTGCCCTGCGCACGTGCTCAGCCGCTCGGCTCCTGTCCTCTGCCAGCTGCAGAGAGCGGCAGGAGGGAAGGGTTGGCGCGGGCTCAGCTCCTGGGCTGGGCGCTGCCTGCGCCCATCGCCGGCCTCGCCTGCCCGCCCAGCCCTGAGGCGCAGCCAGCAGCCGCTGGCCAAGGGCTCCCGAGGGGAGGGGCAGAGGGCCGGCTGCTGCCCGGGGAGCCGTGGTGCCGCCCCGCAGCCCCGCCGGGCCGGGGCTCCATGGGCACCCGACTCAGGCCCACGGGAGCCTGGAGAAGAGCCCGCGTGGCCTCTGGCTGCAGCAGCGGGCACAGCTGTTAGCCCTGCACACTGAGCACCGCCCTCAGGGACCTTGGCCATGCTGAGGCTGGGGGGTCTCGGCTGTTCTTACCAGGCACTCCCCAAGGCTCTGATCCACGTGTAGCATTTGTTCTATATCCCTCCTCTTCAGGAATCTGGCTGAGGAATGCAGCGTTTCCCGGGAGGCCTGGAGAGGGACAGAGATGCACAGATGGCCCCACAGTCCAGGGCACAGGAGCATCCAGTGGCACAGGCTGGAGGAGGCTGCAGCCCACAAGGTGCCCGGGCAGGAGGCAGCCCAAGCCCCTGCCAGGGGGACAGCAGCTGTGCACAAGTGCTCACCTCAGCAACCATCTGATTCTCATCATGGCAGTGGAAGTAGAGAGGGAGCAGGCTCTGGCGCACTTGGGACTTGAGGGCCTTTCTTCCCTCTTCTGTTAATAAGTCCAGCATCTCTTGAAAGAGAGCCATGGAGCTCAGCTGCACCTGGATGTCATCCTGGATGAAAGGAAAGGGCAAAAGACCTGAGCATCAGCTGCTTCAGGCCCCCCAGGGCACAGGCGTGCATCTGCAAAGGGCAACAAGGGTCCGGGCAGCAGCCAGTGGCTGTGGCTGTGGGCACAGAGACTTATGCTGTCAAAGAGTGGCAGGAGCTCCTCAGCCAGCTGCAGGGCGATGGGGGTGGCTATTGGAGCACCATTATCCAGGAGCAAATATCTGAGTAGAAGAATGCTCATCCTGATCATGTTGCTGTCATTTTCCTCCAGGAGCGCCACAAGACTTTTAGTCAGGCTCTGCATTTTTTCAGCCTGTGCAGAAGACGACTTTGTGAAAGGCCGCCCTGCTGCCGCAGGGCCCAGAGGCCAAAGGCTTGTCCCGAAGCTGGGGCAGCTGAAGCGGGAAGCAGGAGAGATGGGAACAGCTGCCCCAGCGGCCGAAGCCCAGGCAAGGCCGAGCGACTGCGTTGCCCAGCCCCACGCTGCCTGCACGGCTTCAGCCACTGCCCCCTTCTCACCATCAAGGGATTCTTGCCCAGCACTACGAGGCCTCGGAGTGCCAAGTAACGCCTGGCCATGTGCTCGCTCTGCAGGTTCTGGGTCAGGATATCCAGAACACAGTCACTGCATTCCCTCAAGTCCAGGCACTCGAGGACCTGAAAGGCACAGGGCAGTGACAGGGGAGCCGGCCGGTAGGAGCCCAGAAGCGCACAGGGCCGGGCCCAGGCAGCAGCACAGGGCACGGGCACTGTCCTGGCAGCTGTGGCTGCTAGAGGCCAGAGGGCTGGGAGGCCGCTCAGCCAGGCAGCGCTGGCCTTGAGGCTCACCTCCACAAGGAATGCCAGGGCAGGGAAATCCCAGTATGGCATCTCTTTGCCGAGCAGGGCGAGCAGGTAGAATGCCACCGCGCAACAAAAGTGGATGGCTAAGCGGCGAATTTCTCTGAAGAGGGGAAAAAGGAAACAAGAGCCTGATGCAGTGGGGCAAACGTCTCCCAGGCGTGACTCACCCAGTTCTCATCTTTCCCCAGCACCCTTCCAGCAAGGGGACATGGGCCGTTTGGGAGTTGGTTGCTGATGGGCACCCTGCTCTGCCAGCCTTTTCCAGCCTGCTTGGCCATCCCTCAGTGCCAAGGCCCTCTGACCCATGGCCACCACAGACACTTTATGGGGCACCTGGGCACAGAGCAGCAATGTCAGAGGCAGTGGGGAGAAGGGAGTCTCACCTGGCAAGCAGAGCCACGGCAAAGTGGTGAGTGTCAAGAGAGAGCAGCATGTCCCAGGCACACCTGCGCTCCATTGCCATCACCACATCCTCGCAGCGGAGAAGGCAGAGCAGGGACTTCAGGGTGCGCACAGCAAACCTGTGTGCACAGCAAAGCCCAGGTCACACTGGCAGCACTGGCTCCTTGGCAGGCCACGTGGCAGGGACAGGAGGAGTAGGATGGAGCACCTGTTGGGGCTGGTGGCAAGGCCGTGCTCTTCCTGGCATCCCTTCCAGAAGGTGTCGACCTCCTCTGGCATATCCAGAGTGCTGAAGAACACTTGGAATAGCAGATGCACAAATAGGCGGGGGAAATACACCTTCAAGATCCGTGGGAGACAGGGCACCTGGAGGATCTTCCACGTCACCACAGTTGCCTGCAAAGGACAAAGCCCCCCGAGACAGCGCTCAGTGCTGAGGTGTGTGTGTGGCAGGGCCCGAGCGTGGCAGGGAGAGGCCAGGAGAGACCATGGCAGGGGGAGCACGGGGCCTGGTGGGCCTGAAGCTGCCCCTGGGCCAGGTTTCAGGCCAGTGCCTGAGGCAGGGAGATGCAGTGGGGGAAGGAGGATGGAGAGCTGCTGGAGAGGCAGCCTTGGGGCCTGCAAAGGCCGGTTGCAGAAACTCACAGCCAGGGCAAAGACAGCCGTTTCGTCCCCATTGGAGGTGCAGGTGCTGTACTCTGGCCAGCTGCCCAGCACATCCAGGAGGATCAGCTGCGCCAGCTCTGCAGTCCTGGCTGAGCCCATGATGGTCTTCCACATGGCCATGGCAGCTCTGTGGGGTTAGAGCTGTGTCTCAGGAGGGTCTCAGAGAAAGCACCGGGGGCAGCTTAGCCGGCTTCCATTTCTGCCTCTGCCCAGTGCCCCCCTGCCAGCAGCAGCCAGACAGCCCAGCCCTGTGGGGACAGAGCCCTGAGAGGCGGCAAGGGAGCACGGCAGCAGGCTCAGGGGCTGGCCTGGCAGGACTGGGAAAGGGAGCATCCAGAGGGCCCTGGAACTCTCTGTTGCTCCAACACATGGGGCAGGCTCTGCAGGGTGATGGGCTGGGGAGGCCTGAGCCCTGTGGGCAGGTGGGCCCCATACCTGTCACAGGATGGGGCCACACGCAGGAGCGTCATGACTGCATCATTTGGCTGTGCTTCGGTGAGATCCAGCAGGGTCTTGTGCAGCCTGTGCTCAGCAGAATCATTGGCCATGAGCCACTGGTGGATGTAGCTCACCATGGCAGGCACCTGGAGAAGGCACGGGGAGACTTGGAAAGCTGCCAGAGGGAGCAATGTTCCCAGCTTCCCCAGAGGAGTGCTTCCCTTCCCACCCCACTGCCATGTGGCCTGAAAGGCTCACAGCAAGCAGCATGCGTGGATTGGGAGGCCAAGCAATTACTGGGAGGATCTAAGCCTGGCCCAGGCTGCTTACTTGCTTTGGAGTGTAAAAATCTTCCTCTACAAGCATACGCAGAAGGCCAGCACTGGTCTTGCTGAGGAAGATGGGCGAGTATGGTCTGAGGCCTATGCCCGTGGCGATGGTCTCTTCCTCCTCAATTCTCTTGAGGAAGTTGCAAACAAACTGTAGGAGAAGGGCAAGAAGCCGAGGATGTTGCATGAAGTGCTGCACACACAGTGCTGGGCTGAGCAGGGACAGCAGGCCCAGCCCAGGTGGGGGTGGCTGCAGGTACCTGCGCTGTTCTGCGGAAGCGGCCACGGCTGGACTCCTGCTCCTGTGTGCGCTCTAGCTTGCTTTCCCACTCATTTTGCTGTGCTTCCCCTCAGCTAGTTTTGTGGCTATTTATGCAAAAGCAAATTTCTCCGTCCCTGAGCTGGAGAATCTCCTTCGGACACATCCCAGGTTGCAGCCCTGAGTCATGGCCTGTGCATCTCTGGGGCAGCAGAGCTCACTGCTGTGACTTTGCAGAATCTGTTGGTTATTCCCACCCCTGATTTTCACCCCCCAACCCCTGAAGGACCAGATCTTGCCCACCAGCCTTCTCCTTTGCTGAGGAGAACCACAGAGCTGAGACAGGAGGGATGGAGGGCAGAATCCTCCAGCAGCAGATGTAGGAGGGAAAGTTGTCCCATCTCCGTGGTGAGGACTTCTTGTGAGGAGGCTGAAGGAGAGAGAGAAGGGGACAAAGGGAACCTGTTGGAGCAAGTCCAGAGGAGGCCACAAAAATCACAAAAAGGGCTAAAAAATCACAAAAGGAGCATCTCAGCTACAGAGACAGGCTGACAGAGCAGGGGTTGTTCAGCCTGGAGAAGGCTCTGGGAGACCTCAGAGCCCCTTCCAGTGCCTAAAGGGGCTCCAAAGGGCTGGAGAGGGGCTTTGGACAAGGATCTGGAGTGACAGGCACAAAGGGCAATGGCTTCAACCCGCCAGAGGTCAGGTTAGATTGGATATTGGGAAGAAATTCTTCCCTGTGAGGGTGGTGAGGCCCTGGCACATGCTGCTCAGAGAAGCTGTGGCTGCTCCATCCCTGGAAATGCTCAAGGCCAGATTGAAAAAACCTGGTCTAGTGGAAGGTGTTCCTGCCCATGGCAGGGGGTTGGAATGAAACATCCTTTAGGATTCTGTCCCAGCCAAACCAATCTATGACTCTGTGGTTCTAGGAAATGGAAGGTGGGAAGAGCACCCCTGAAGCCAAAAGACCTGGCACTGCTGAGGAACAGAGATGGACTAAAGAAAGTAGAGCATGTGCGGTGTGATGCTGATGGATGTTTGGCACAGGGTTTTTTTAGATCCCTTGTTGTCATGTCTGAGCTCCTGCCTGCCTATTTTGAGTGGCCCACAGTGGCTGCATGTACTTGCCCTGTTGCCTGTTTAGACTGGGGATTTGTGACACCCTTGCTCAAAATGTGGCAGCAGAAGTACCAAGGTCACAGCTCCTTTTGAAAGGGGGAGTTTTAGGATTTTCTCCAAGAAAAGGGATTGCTATTAGATTGGGTGCTGTTAAATCAAAGAGGCCCATGGCTCACAAACTCCCTTTGTTCCTGCTTTCAGCACTCTGAAGCCTGGATAGATTGCATGACAGAGTGAAATAATCCATAAATAGAGCAACATGGTTTTGTATCTTGGCAAGGATGATGCTGCTGAACCATGCAAACTGACTTTGCTCTCTCTCCCTCAGTGCAGAGATCCTGTCTGGCTGCAGGGAAGGAGTGATGCCAGCTCTCCACAGTGCTGGGGGACACAGACAGCCCCTTCTCCCATCTCAAGTTGTGTGCTTCAGCAACCCCTGAACTGCCCTTGGGTTAGAAAGTGCACAATAATATCCTTCCCCAGCTGGAATCACCCTCACCTCACAGTACAACACCTCCCATGCTTGGATTCACAGAATCTCACAGTCCTTGAATGGTTTAGGTTGGAAGAAACATCAAGGTCATCCAATTCCAAGCCCTTGGCATAAGCAGGATTCTTGGAAATTTGCTCTTCCTGTGGCTGAACTGCTGCAAGGGCCTTTGAGAGGAAATCATATCCTGTTCAACCAGCCCACTCTTGCAGCAAAAGGGGTTTGTCCTGCAGTCTGTGTTATTTCTGAGGGAGGATGTAGCTCCAGTGCTGATGGAGGCTCCTGCTGCCAGCAGTGGTCAGGGAGAGCATGGCTGCTTCCCTCCCCTCTGGGCCTGAAGCCAGGCAGGAAGGGCTGGAGCCTGCAGCAGCACCAGCACTGCCAAACAGCACATTTTCAGTGTAGTGAAATGAAGAATGATCCTTCAAGAAACCAAGCAGGAAACTTGATTTTTCCATTTTTCTTTCCATTGAAAGAATCAGCATCATCCTGTAGGCTGCTTTTGGCTGCATTAGATCACCATTTTCCTGGCCACAGAGAGGGGCCCAGGCAGAGCCTGAGCTGTCTCTGTCCATTCAATAAACATCAGTTTCTCTGTGTGTTTCCAGCTGGGCATGTGCAGTGAATGCTCCAAGAATAGCTCATGTCATGCTGATTTCATTCAGTGATGAGGAATAAAAACAGAAGCTCTGTAGTCAACATGAAATTAAGATTAATGGCTTTTCAGGTTGATTTCCTCTGTGTGAAACAAACCCCATATTGCGATTCGGCTATTTAATGTTTGCTCAATGTTAGTCATTAATAGCAACTTCTCCACATGCACAGGTCATTTGCTCACATATTTTGGAGTTTCTCTGATCTCAGCCTTGCACTGCTCTTGCTTTGTTTAGCCACAGGGGAAATCGTAGGATCACAGGATGGATTGTGCTGGAAGGGACCTTAAATGTCATCTATCCAACCTTCATGGCATTAAAATTTCTGGAGATAATCACCTGCCACCAGGGACCCAGCACAAAGGGGCAGAGAATGAGCCCAGCCCTGCTGCTGGTGTTTGTCCTTGTCCCTGCATCCCAGAGGTGACTGGGAGGTGGCAATGGAAAGCCACCCAGGGCTCTCCCTGTGCTTTGCTTTGGCATCTGCACCGAGGTTTAATTTGCATGTGCTAGGCTGGAAAACTGCTTCATCATCTGGTGAGTGTCAGCGATGCCCCTGAGCCCTTCTGCCTGGGGATATCCCCCAGGAATTGTGGAGGATGAGCTGGAGACCAGGCTGGATGGGGCTCTGAGTACCCTGGTTAGTGGAAGGTGTCCCTGCCCATGGCAGGGGGTTGAAACTGGATGATCTTTAAGGTCCTTTCCAACCCAAACCATTCTGTGATTCTCTGAGTCTGTGAATTGTGATTCTGTACTTCTGTGATTCAGTGATTCTATGATTCTGTGATTCCATGAGTCTGTGACTCTGTGAGTCTGTGAATCTATGATTCTGTGAGTCTGTGAGTCTATGATTCCATGATTCTGTGAGTCTGTGGTTCTGTGATTCCATGATTTTGTGAGTCTCTGATTCCATGATTCTGTGAGCTATTGGTTCTGACCTGCCCCATCCATCATGAAATGGTGTCCATCAGCCTCACACCCCAGCTCCTGGTCAGCGTGGATGAAGGAGCTCAGCTGGGTGTGGCCATGGCATGAAGGATCCTGCTGAACCCATCACATGGATAAAGGAAATTTAATTACATCTGTAGGATTTCCATCAATGCTGAGCAGCAGCAGGCTGGGTCTCAGGGGAGATTTTTCATTGTGTTGAAATCTGACTTTGTTAATTACCAGTCTCTGATCTCATTTGAGGGTTAAGGTTATGAAACAGAATCCTTATTTCTCTGATTTCCTTTTCCAGCTGGTTTATTGAGTCTTGTCCAGGGGGTGGTTTGGACCTTAGAAATTCCCAAGTTTTCTCACACTTCTGGCATGAGCTGTGCAGAAGCATTGGAGCAAGGGGAGGTGATGGAGATATGCAGAAGTCCTGGTGAAAGACACAGCAAGAAATCATCTCAGGAAAACTGAAAATGAGGACAAAGGTCTTGCTGCCAAATTATAGCTTCTTTTACCCTCAAAGGGAACTCCCCCTTCCCACATGGGAAGCACCCACCCCAGGCAGCCAGGGAACATTGTGGTGGGGGCCTTTAGCAGTGACACCAGCCTTTGGTGCACCCCAGGCTGTTGACTTCCTCTTGGGGAAAGCTTCCCATCCTCTGTTTACTCAGGAAGCACCAAATTTGACGGCTGTAGGCAGTCAATAGAGCGCCTGGTTTTTATCCACACATCAAATTTACTTTCTTTTTTAAAGAGAAAATAGCCACTGAACAGCCCTTGAAGCTTGGGGCTAGTGTCTAATTCCACTTGAAGAGCTTTGTTAGAAAATCGCAGTATTTTTCTGAGAGAAAATAGAACAAACAAGGCTTGTAATTAAAAGCCATTCAGGCAGCTTTGATCCTTCTCTCTGCATCTTCACTTACCAAACACAAATGCCAACAAGGACTCATGGCAATATTTACAGTCACTATTTTTGGCCTTTGCCTTTAAATTAACTCCTCTTCCTTGCTTCCAGTCAAAAGAAGGGGGAGGGAGGGAAATGGGGCTTTTCAACAGGTGTTTCTTTAGAAAGAATTTTTTGGAGGATTCCTGATATCATAGAATAATTAAGTTTAGAGAAGCTCAACGAGTCCAACTATCACACACTAGCCACACCACCACATTCACCACTACACTAAATGAAATGTCACACACAGAGGTTTTTTGAACACTTCCAGGGATGGTGACCCCACCACTGCCCTGGGAAGCCTTTTCCAGGGCTTGACCACCATTTTGGTGAAAAAAATATTTCTGATAATCTAATCAAACCTCTAAATATCTAAAAAAATCTAAAAAAAAAAAATCTAAACATATTTCTAATATCTAATCAAACCTCCCCTGGCACAACTTGAGGCCATTTCCTCTCATCCTGTCACTCCACAATGACAAACCTGGAGCTCCTCTGGAGACCTCAGAGCTGCCATAGATCAAATTTATCATCCCAAAACTGCCTCCAGGCACAGCTTCAGCTGCAGTGGTGGTGTGGATGGGACAAGATCCACACGCTCTGCCCTGGGCATGGACAGGGAGCTGCCAGGGCCATGTCCCACAGCCCACAGGGGATCCTCAGGTGAGCTCCTGACTCACTGGGAGAGGAATCCAGCCTGGAAAGTCCCAGCAGCAGGTGGGGATGTCAAACCTTGATGTGCTGAGACCCTCTGAAGGCACCAAACTGGGCTGGTTTCTCCCAGAATTGGCAGTACAGCCAGTGGGTTGTCATTTCATTGGGTTTATGGTGGGACCAACAGCGGCTCATCAGCATCCAGGGGCTCCCAGCAGTCCCAAGGAAACAAGGTGAGTGCTACAGGTGTCAGGTTGTACAGGGAAGGGACAAATTCTCTTCCTTGGCTTGATTTGAACACTGTCTTCTGGATGTCCTTCTGCTTCTCATCTTTCACAGTCCAAGGTTTTGCTTATCCATGTTTAATTTTTATTTCCATATTTTCCTCACATCAAGATGCTTCTGAGAGCCACGCCTTCAACTCTCAGTGGGGTATTGTTTCTTTTCTCACCCAAAAATCGTGACCAGCCTTGGGGAGGCAGTGTGAGACTGTGTAAGACCCAGGGGACTGGAGCTTCCCGGGAGAACAAGCTGCAGCACGGCTCGGATGAGGACAATTGATCCAAACAGACAATATTGCTGCGGCATGAAGATTTAAAAAGCAACAACAGCTTCTGATCCCCCACCCTAGCTGAGATGCCTGCATGGAAAGCCTGTGGTGGGAATATGAGCCCTAATTCCTACAAGTGGGAATATGAGCCCTAATTCCTAAAAATGGGAATATAAGCCCTAATTCCCGGTGGCTGCCCCGCACCTTTGCACCCATTGATGCAGCACACACTGTTCCAGAAGGAAATCCACCCAGCTTTGAGGCTGAGCTGACTCTGTGCATGGCTGGGAAGGGGTTAGGAGGAGGAGGAAAGCCTGGGTTCCTAATTCAGCCTCCCTGCAGACCCCAGACAGGGTGCTTGCTTTAGGAAGGGATTTATGCAGTGAATCGCTAATGGGGTTTGTTTTCCTGCTTCCAGTGTTCAGGATGCAGCCGATGTGGGCTGGTGTGACAAGCCAGCCCCAGCAGTGGGAGGCAATTCAAAGGAACGAGCTGGCGTGTGGGGTTTCCCTGGGCAAATCTTGTGCTGGGAGTGGGCAAGCATCTCCCTGGAGGTGTTTTCTGCTCTCCCAGAAGGAGCCGAAGCAGCCTGGCTTCTGATGCTGTGCTCCGAGGGTCTGCCCAGGCGCAGGAAGCCCGAATGTGCTGTTTCCCCGCAGGAGCAGAGTGCCAGGCTGTATGTGAGGCTGAAGATGCTGCGATGGGGGGGATGCAGCGATGCTGAGCTGAAAGCAGCGAGTGCCGCTTAGTGCCGCCGGGCTGAACCGCACCGGGGCTCCGCGGGAGCTGCAGCCTCCCCTGGGCTCGGGAGGGCACCTGGACAGCCCAAATCCTTCTCCCCCGGGAGCCTGGCACCCGCACGAGCGGCCAAGGCTCCTGTCGGGTGTTTGGCATGGAGAAAATCGCGGATGCAGCAGGATGCTGCCATAGGGAGATGCTGAGATGAGGCTGCCCGTGCTCAGAAAGGGAAGGGGCAGGGGATGCAAGAAACGTCTGGAAATGCCCGTGGAGGGTTCAGAGAGGAGGGAACCAGACTCTCCTCAGTGATATCCAGTGACAGGAGACACGAACTGAAACATGGAAAGTTCCATTAAATCACAGGAAGGAAATTCACTGTTCAGGTGGTGAAGTACAGGAACAGGTTGTCCACTGTAGCATCTCCATCCTCAGAGACATTCAAACCCGAGTGGACACAGTGCTGGGAAATTTAACCCTGCTTGAGCCATGCTGTGACTGTGACTATCATATCATTTTTTCCATTTAATGGAAAAAACTCCAGCTATATCATTGTCATGTCTGAAGTGGTTAACTCACACTGAAAAGCTCCTTTCCATGCAAAAAAATACAGTAGTTTTTCTACTTAATAAAATATATTGCCTTTCCTAGAGTCCCAGTGCCAGTGAACAGCGATGTTTCAGCTGATTGGGCAGCTTGTGTGAGAGGTGACATAATTTGAGTCAGTTTTCTCACACAGAGAGGTTTTTCCACCCGGGAAACCCATTGCCAGCAGGTGGCAACCACGCCAAAGCAAAATTCCTGGAGAAGGTTTGCCTGGAAGAATGTGTTCTCCTTCATTGTTCTACCACAGCTAGCACCTTTAATATGGAGAAGGCAACAGAGTGATCTTGTGTACACACATCTGTTTTTAGTTTTCCATCAATTAAATTGGAATCCCGAGGTATCGAGGGTTGTCAGTTTGGGTGTTGGGGTGCTCAGGGCACTGAATTTCCCCAAGCAGTCTCACCTGGGGTCTCCACCCACACCCACCCATGGCTCTGGGAGCCCATTTAAGCTGAGAACTGCAGCCTCCTTTCCTTTTATGTTCCCTGTACTGCCTTTTCCTGGGGGAATTTGGACAGGTAAGAGCCAAGCTTGGTGCCTGGGGTCGGAGGAAAGCTTAAAAGAAATATTTTAGCTATGACAGCCTTCCTAACAGCAGTAAGATACAAACTTCACTACTAGCAGGGCTAAAGGGTGTGAGAATGAGTTTTCCAAGCTTTCTATATGGAGTTTCTGATCTCCAGACTCTTCCAGTCAAGTTCTTTTGTTCCAATACTTTTGTTCAAGTATTTTGACTATTTATCTGTGAAAGAAGAAACTTTATATCTGCAGTGCTCACTACAGTCATACTTATGGCTTACAAACCACCTTAATTTTGTTACAAACCTGCTGTGTTTATTTTATAATAGGCAAAATGCAATATATATAGCAAAGATATGGCACAAGTAGCATAAATTTTCTCTTGTGAAAGAAGGACCAGTCTCTTTATTCCCCCATGAGGTTTATTTCATTACTCACTCTTAAATAAATATGTATTTGACACTTTACAGGAACAACTAGTTCAAAATTATTTCTAACACAAGTTCTCGCAGTTGTTATAGTATTTGTATGGTGTGCTGTTTGGCACCATTTTTGAGACTCAAATCTTCCTTTTGGTCTAAATTTAACAAGTCAGAAAAGAGGAAATTTGTGGTGGGGTGGAAGATGGACAATCCTTCAAAATCAAAAGAAAGCCAAAACACACAGGAACATACACGAACATTGAAAATAGTTTCTTTTCTCTTCTAAATACTCATCCTCTCTTTTACAGATGTTTCATTGAAAGTGCTCATTAGCTCTGCTCCATTAAACAATCCTCCCTAATAACTCAGTGATAAAGAACTGAGCTTTGCACTCCTCTGGAAATTGGGTCTCCAGCCTGTCCGTGCTGTACAGCAGATGGCAATAAAGGACCACTCTGTGGCAGAAGCACACCCCTGAAAAGGAAATGTTCTGTCCTTAGTAATTCAGGGGGTGAAATTAAAATCAGGGTCTAGAAATGCAAGTTGGTGGGAGCAAAGAGGGGAAATACAAGAGTTGCAAGTGGGCAGGACAAACCCTGTTGCTGATGAGGGTTACAAACAGACCACACATTACATATAAACCAAAGAAAGGACGTTGTGCATTCATTGGCCACTCCTCCAGTCTGCAAAGTTTCTCCTGAAAAACCCTGGAAGGGCAGGGACCTGCCAGCCCCAGCCCCCTGTTCAAGAAGTTCTGCATTCCAGCAGCTTCCGGAAACTTTTCCGAAAACTGTCATCCAGGAAAGCGTACAAGAAAGGATTCAAGCATGAATTGGCATAGCTTAGGCTGGTGATGAAGTAGGGTATCCCAATGACCATGGAGGTCTGGGGTAAGTCAGTGGTCAAAGCCACGATGGTAGCCAGGTGGAAAGGGGTCCAACAGAAGAGGAACACAGCCAGGACTATGAAGACCATGATGGTGACTTTCTTCTTGGCTTTGTCCAGGGCTCTGGCATTGGAGTTCAGGTGCATGTTCCTCAGCTTGTAGAGCATCATGGTGCAGAGGATGCAGATGGTGGATACTGGAATGGCAAAGCCAAGGATGAGGGTGTAGATCCTGCTGGCTTTGAACCAAAACCTCTCAGGCTTGGGGAAATTGAGACCACAACTCTTGATCTCCAGGTCGTCAGTGTAGACATTGGCAAAGATGATGAAAGGGAGGACTATGATGCTGACCAGGATCCAGATGCACAGGCTGACAATCCTGGCTGCTCGGTACGTGCGGTGGGGCATCCTCTTGGACCTGACCGTAGCCAGCACCACCAGGTACCTGTCTATGCTCATCACTGTCAGGAAATAAATGCTGGAGAAGATATTGTAGTGATCTATGGACAAGATGACCTTGCAGAGGATTTTTCCAAAGGGCCAGTAGCGGAGGAGGTGCTCTGCAATATTGATGGGCAAGACAAGGGTGAACAAGTCATCAGCGATAGCGAGGTTCAGGATGAACATGTTGGTCACAGTCTTCATCTTGGGGGCCTTGAGGATCACATAGATGACAGCAGTGTTGCCTGTGAGCCCCACCGCACAGATCACAGAGTAGATCACGGGCAGGACAATGTAGAAATCAGCTGCCTGCTCTTGGAGGGTGAAGTTGAACCTCATGCTGTTTTCCAGCTAGCAGCTGTTGCCTGCGTTGCTGCAGGAGCTGTTCAGATCATCCCAAAAGATGTTTCCCATGCCTATTGACCACAGACCACCTCCAGATACCGCTGAAAGCCTCACTAGCCCAGAAGTGAGAGGTTTTTTGCTTGGTTGTGATATTTTCCCCCTCCTGTGAGAAGCAGCTGTTACCTCATTTAGATGCAGCTTATTTTCAAAGGTGAGTTGTGAGGCTTCTTGGACCACCTAACTTACCTCTCCCCCCCGTTGGAGAAGTTAGATTTTGAAGTGGCGATGGGAGAAGAAAATGTTTGGAAGACATAAGGCTCCATGAACCAAGAGAACAATAGAATAATGTCTTTCTAAAGAAGTCAAGGAACTCTTCTTTCTGAGAGCATTCCGGTGAGCTTTGGCTTTTCTTTGCTGGGGGAGTTGAGCGGCTCTCATTCAGCTGTCTAAAGTGACAGTTCTTTTGGGGCTGGCAGGAACAAGGAGGCAGAAGGGGGAATTTCTTGCCTGGCTGGCTGTTCACAGCCCTTGGAGGACTGGAGGGATGGCTGCAGTTTCTCTGGCACAGCTCTTGCTTTCCGTGCTGGAGCAGAAGTGTTCCAGTGGTAATTAGCGCCTGCCTTTGTGTGGAGTTCAGGCTCTTCATGGACAGCGATTTCACAAACAATGAAGAAGTTTCTGACACTGCTACTCCCCACTCCCAGGGTCCCCTAGCAAAAGAAGGAGGGGGAAAAATAGTTCAGGGAGTATTTCTGAAATTAACATTTAAAGGGGATTTCCCTGCAATCAAAGTACACCTTTAAGCAAGGGTGAGTTATGAACTTACTCACTCTGAAAACCATCCCCAGTACGAACAACTGGCAGCCCCCCAAATTTGGCACAGATAGACAAACCTGTACATCTCAGAAGTTCAGGATTAATCGGGGAAGAGAGAGAAAAGTACCCTGAAAGAGACACAGCAGGAATCATCTCATCTGTAGCAGTCACCACATCCATCACTATTGCCTGACCCATACTTCCAAGAATTCCTCCACAGGGAATGAACAAAAAACCGACCCCTATCCCCCTCCACCATGAAGATCAAAGGTTTGGCAACCGGTCCCAGGCTCTGCAGAGAGAAGTGCCTCACTTCTGCCTTTTGTTGTCGCACAGCAGTAAAGTGAGCTGGACTGCCGGCGCTGGGGATGGGGAGTGAAGTGTCCCTTACCTGGGAAGCGGCTCCTCTGCCTCCTCCAGCACCTGCTGCTCTCACTGGTGAGCCTCTTCCCTCTGATCCGAGCTGGAGGAGGGTCTCTGGGCTGCTGACGTATGGGGATTTGCAATCAGATCAACACGATGCTTCTGTGTGTGCGTGTTGTGTGTCTGACCAATTAGCACTTGCTCGGATAGGGGAAGGGGGGAAAAAAGGGTTTTCTCTCTGCAGGGTTATTGAAAGAGTAAATACGGTGGATGTTTCCTTCAGGAATGAGGGAGATGTGGAGGGACACAGGCAGCACTCAGGACTGGCTGAGTGAGGGATGAAAGGATGGGAAGCAGGGGGTTAAACTGCTTCAATAGGGAACAGTGGCTGGTTTTAACAAAGGGAGCAGGAGGAGGGTGAGCTACATTACAACACGCAAAATAAACAAATAAACAGATGTACCTTGCCAGATCTGTGCTGTTTTCGGCTGCTCTGGGGGAGTTTGGCTGAGTTCCTCCAGCTGGGTCTCTGATCCGGCTTTGGAAATCCAGTGAAATCCTTCAGATGTGCATCCGGAGGTGCAGGAGTCCCGTGAAGCTTCTTGGAAATGCACCCCAGGTTATAGAGCAACAATGTAAGATCACTTTACCAGCATGTTCCTAAAGAAAAAAAAAAAGAAAAAGGAAATCCAGAGTCTTTTGATTCTCTTTTAGTCTTTTAAGTATTGCCTGACCTTTGTTTCGAGACAAAGCAAGGGAAAACAGGAATCCATCACTGCCATGCCTGGCTGAGTGCATTAAACCAGGAGGGCCAGCTCATAGATCTGAGCCAGTAGCCAAGAAGTGTGTCTGACTTTGCTCCTCTTTTTGGATGTTTTATATTCTTCTGGCAAGATTATTGTGCACCAGTAGCTGGGTGGGAGTAAAACATTTCATTGCACTTCTTAAAGACATGGCTATAACCGACTTCAGCAGATGGGATTTTTTTTTTTTTTTTTAATGTACAACTCTTCAAGATATTTCCTTGACCAAAATCTAAGCAGACATTGGGCTTAAGGAAAATGAAACAGGAATTATATTGTCCAATTATATTGCATAGGAATGATATGGATGATAGTTCTTCAGATGAAACACCCCTGGAGCTTTCTTCTTGCCTGTTTTGGGAAAGCTGGTGTGGTTTATAAGGAGTTGTAAATGAAGCAAGGCTTTGGTAGGTCTGCAGGGGGAATGCAGTTTCCAGGAATTGCTGTTGTCTTTTTTCAGAGAATAGCATACAGAAGGCAGAAAAATTCAGGAGAATGTGATGTTACATTTGCTGATCTGTAACTATTCCCTGGGACAAAAGGGTTTTAAAGTATTTTTCATCCACAATCCTTTGAGGCTTTCTGTTTTTCAGCATAAAGTATATCTCTGGTCTCTGGGATAGTTTAAAAGCTGTTCTTTTTTTCCCAGTCTATATTATCTTGGAATTAGCTGCCATGGCCAGGGGTTGTGTGCCTGGGTGCTGTGTGTTTCAGGAGCTGTGGTGCTGATGATGGTTCCTTGTGCTTTTACCCTTTCCTTGTGCCTTACTCCTCATTATCCATAGTGAACATGCTCTCCGTGCCTTGGTTAGGATGTGCTTGATTAAAATAACCTGTCAGAGATGAGATGGAGACTAATTAAAGCTCATTGCCTGGTGTGGGTACAGGGGCTTTTGCTTATATGCCCCAAACAAATTACTGGCACTTCCTTTCAGAACTACTTGCCTGGTTCTCCAATAAAACTTGTTTGCTTTGGGGAGGACAATTGCCAACAGATCTAAATTCATGTAGGGGATTGCTTTGCAGTAGGAACTGTTCTATCAACAGAGAAAATATTTCTTCTGTGCATCTCTGGGCTCGACCAGGGCCAGGGGCTGTGCACAGGGGAAACAGATCTATTTATATTGGTGTGATGAGGAGTGCTTGGAGAGAATGTTTTACTCTTCTTGTCTTCTCTGGCTGGGCATTCCTTGATTATAAATATTACAGTGGCATAAAGCCCTGGAAATCACTGGTTTGGAAATGCTGCTACAAAGGGTACGAGCTGCCTGGACCTATTTTTGTGCCAACAGCTCCATCATCAGCACAGTGCAGCAGGGACAAAGAGTTTATTCCTGGCAAATCTGTGCCATGGAGATGGACTTTGCCTCTTGAAGCCCATGTTCACACTGTGCTGCTTGGGTCAGCTGTGCAAACAAAGAAAAGGCAGCATTTTAGGGAGGGGAAATCCCTGCCAATGCTAAATCAGTGCTGCTTTATTGCCTTCCTAAAGCTGATGCGCTGCTGGCTCCAGACAAAGGCCATCCATCATTTTGGAATTATGGACAACCTGTTTTGTTGGGCTCCTGCTGCTGTCAAGGAGTCAAGTTCATCTCAAGGACACAGATATACAATCAATAATCTGTTTACCAAAACAAAATGTTCTCGGCTGGCTGTCTTGCAGTCACTGGTTATTAAGGTGATTTATTTGTATGAAGTGTTCAGGCTTTTAAAAGCATTGCAGGTTAATAATAGAATCAGGGAGTAGTTTGGGTTGGAAGGGACCTTTAAAGGTCATCTAGTGCAATCCCCCTGCAATGAGCAAGGACATCATCAACCAGATCAGATTGCTCAGAACTCAACCATCCCACCTGACCTTGAATGCTCCCAGGGATGGGGCATTTACCACCTCTCTGGGTAACCTGTGGTAGTGCCTCACCATCCTCATTGTAAAGAAATTTCTTTCTTATATCTAATTTAAATCCACCCTCCATCTGTTTAAAGCCATTCCCCCTTGTCCTACCACAACAGGACCTGCTGTCCTGAAAAATGTCCAGAACTGATTACATCAAATGGGCTGAAATTGCTTCTGGTAAGGTAAGTGTGCCTGGTCAGGCTATTTGTAGGATAACACTCACCCACAAAGCTGGGATGTCCTTCTGCTTCCCCCCAAAACCTTCCCAGCCTTATTGAGCCAGGCTGGCTTAGGCAGGTGATGGTGCTCACCTTGTAGGACAGCTCAGGGAACCAGGCAAGAGCTGCAGGGCAAATGTCGCCATCGGTAAACTGGTGAATTGTGGCAAAGAAAGTGCTTTTGAATGGTGATAATTGTCACAGATCCAGGGGCTGGTGACACATCCTGCCCGCCTGAAAGCTGCAGTGAAGGCAAAGGGGTTCAGGAAGCGATTTAAGGAAAATGGGAGTCCATAAACAGCCTGTTTTTGTCAGGGAAAGCACATATCAATAACTGCCCCGTCTGGCTCTGCAGGGGAGCAATCCACACAAACCGTGCAGCAATTTCCTCAGACCAGCTGTGATGGGGAATAAAAGCTGCAGCCCTGGGAGCTGGTGGGTGGCTGGCTGGAGCTATTTGCTCCCTGCCAGCCAGGAAAGAGGTTGGGAGGCTCCTGCAATGGGTTACCCTCATTCCCAGCAATTCTTGGAGACCCTGGCTCTTTTACCACACCTTCCCCAGCCCCACCAGTCGTGGAGGGGAAGTGGCATTGCAAGAGGCTGCCTGGCTGCCAGCAGGAGCTGTGCTGGCAGGTGTGTTAATTAAGGGAGCTCTGGTAGAGTACTGGTGACAGTGGGAGCAAGGACACGGTGCCAGTCTTGCTGCAGTTAATACCTAACTGTGAGAATCTGAGTGCAGAGGGAATGCTGCTTTCAACACCCTCGTTTCCTCTCCCACTCCCCCCTGGTCCGGGTTCGAGCAGCCTTGCTCCAGAGAGAAATTAAAATCTGCTTCCATTCCAGGATGCTTTTACTCTCCAGCATTTATTCCTACTTTTCTCCAGGGCTGGAAGTGAGGGCGTACTTTGGTTGGTTTGCTGCCCTGAGCCAGCTCAGTGTGCTGAAAGCAGAGCCCTTTGGAAGAGGGAGATTTCTGGAAGTGGACTGTCCCTTTTCCAGTGCTGCTCATCACCTTTGTGGGGTGTGAGGGGCTCAGGGCAGTGGCTGGGGCTTCCCTTGTGTCAGTGCTGCCATGAGGAGAGGGCAAAAACTGTCCCATGGCTCTGACTGTGCCAGAGGTGCTGCTGCCTCATCCTCCTGAACTCTGGAAGCAGGAGAAGCTAATCTGCTGCATCAATCTATGGGTCAGTTAGTCCTCTGGACTTGGAGCTTTTGTGCTTCCCTATCTCAGAGTTCTTCCATTAGCCCATGTGAGTGACAACTTTTGTGTAATTTGTCTGTGGGACCTGTGAGGAAAAAGCCTTGGATGTGATGGGATCTGGTGCTGCAGTACTCTGGGGTACAGCTGATTGCTTCCTTTTGGAGTTCTCTTGGCCATGGATTTATTAACAGGGCTCTGTTTCCTGCTGGTTGCCTTTATCAGATGTGCACAGAGGGTGTGCAAGGGCATTCCTCAGCACAGCTGAAGATTAAAACATAAGGAGGAATCCTAGTTTGAAAGGATGAGAAAACAAAACCAAAATAAAAAGATATTTTTTACCCAAAGTTAGCATGAGTCAGCAGGTAGGAATCAGCTCTTCCCTGGACCCCTGTCCTTCCAGTGCTGCTGGCAGATGAGGGTGTCCTGCAGTGCTGTGATCCATCAGCATTCCTGGCAGGAATATACATTATTTAGTTGCCATTAAGCTGGTTGTAACACAGCTGCTAAGAGCCCTTGGTATCTGCCACGTCCAAGTGAGAGGAGTTGTTATTTTGACTTTTTTAATGCCATCTGAACTTTCACTTGTGAAAAGTCACCCTTCTGTCATTGCTTGACCTGCTTGGAAAAGCTGTGACTCTTTACAAACATCAGCACTGCAACAGGGCTATAATGCATCCTTGGAAAAACAGCCAGGAGCCCTTCAGGGATCTCACCGGGGAGCAGGCTCTGTGCAATATATTCCAATATCTCTAAGCAACAGCTTAATGTGTTGCCTTGTCTGCTTAAGTAGCAGAGCTCCTCTGGCCTAAAAGCCTCATCACCAGAGGGTTATGGAGTGCAAATTGCTGCTGAATGAATTTGCTGCTTTGTTCACTCTGGTTTCCCTTCCCTTTTGTGTGTGCTATGACAGTGAAATGACTCATCTTCACCTTAAGATCATGTTTTGGAGAAATGGTCTAATATTTTGTACAATGCTCAATGTAAAAAACCCCAAACCAACAAAACAGATGAAATCTGTTTCCTGGAACAACGTTTTCCAGTGCAATTACACAGAGCCAACTCCTTTCTCCACACTCTTTTGGGCAACAGACATTGCGGAGTACAAAGTTTACAATACCATCAACTATTGTAAGGAAAAGAGGGAAAAGCAGAAGGAAAAGAAGCAAAAGCAGGTTTGAGCTTAGTGAAACCTGATTCTGGCTTTGGGCTGCAATAATTTATTACAGCTCTGTTTTACAATTAATGCCAGCCTGACCTACTTAAATAGAACATCATAATTCTTGTGGCCATGTATGTGGTCATGAAAATTCAGTGCTAAGAGCGTGAGCCATGTTGGTTATGTCAGTGTGATGGAGAAAAATGTAATTTGGATAACTCAGGTGAATTGAGTAGGAAATGGTGTGCTATAAAATGCATAAAAATAATTAAAATGCAAAAGATAAAAGGAAAAGGGAAGGGATTACTGCAAGATGGGGTTTATGGCTGGTGCTCTCTGCTTATCGGGACCCCATGGTCATGGCCATAGTGGGGATGTTAGGGACTGGATTCAGTGTGGGTCCCAGAAACAGCCAAAACAGCAGTGACAGTCAGGAACACCTGGCTCTCCTTTCTTTAAAATCTGATTTCAGGCCCCAATTTAATTCCCTGGGGATTTAAGCTGTGAGACCTTTGAGTCTGTGTGCTGGGTAAATAAAGCCCCCATCAGAAATCATATTAATGCAAATTATAGGTGACCACACCAAAAAGAAGTTTTGGATGCTTATGGAGGAGAAGCAGAAAAAGCAAAGAAATAAAGATACTTCTGTGTTTTCCACAGGGAATAATTTCTGAAGTGCAGCGCTCCCCAGGCCATGCAGGGCCTCCTGCCAAGGGGAATGATTTCAGACAAGTGCTGACTGTGTGGGAGAGGGTGTTTTGTGTTGGAGGGCTGAGTTATCACTGAAGTTTTTCACTTCTAATACTTGGTAATATCAGTGTCATTTTGTCAGTAAGGAGCACACTCAGTGTCTGAGACATCTCCATCTCCACCTGCTTCACAACTCCACTTGAAGGCAGATGAAAATTATTTCCTTGTAAATGACGTGTTTTCAACAAATTCTGCAAACCCTTGCTGAGGCTCCTTGCCATGAAGTTGATTTTCTATTTATTTTTTCCTATTTTTTTTTCTAATAAGAAGAATTGCTTTCTTGCAAATGTTAGGTAAATTTTTCCCTTCCTGGGATGTCAGGAGGTGCACATCCTGTACAGAAACACTCCCCAGCTGCATCAATAACCTTTTTGTACTGTTCAGTGAGTCCTAGAAAACTGCAGAGCAGTTTTGTGTCTCTGCAGGTTACTTGGCAATCAATTCTCCATCTCTGATAAATCCTAATTTACAGGGAGGATGTGACGAACTCCCTCCTCTGCAATCAGGAGTTGGCAGTGCCCATTCTTCTGCAAATTTATGGGTTCAGCAGAATAATATCATAGGAACAGAGGTGTTGTGCAGCATTCCTGCTTGATTTGCTCCTCATTTCATGGGGCAGACAGCAGCATTCTACAGCCCTAAAAAGGGCAGGGAATTTTCTGGACTGGGAAGAAAAGCATCCTTGAGAGAGGCAGAATATGATGCTGTTACCCATGGCTGGTGTTCCCCCCTCTGTTATCAAATTTCCCTCCCTTGCTGCCCTGGGGCACCTGAGAATGGGTGATGTAGTGATGTTTTCCATAATGAAATCAGTCAAAGAGTTTGTGGACTTCTTTCCAGCATGAAAACGAACCCTGTTCTGCTGGTTGTATGAGGGAAAAATTATTTCAGGCAGAGAGAGGCAAGAAAAAGGTGAGAGACCAGTGAATTTTTTTCCATGTGGCTGCAGGGAGGGAGAACAATTGTGGTGTGGAGATGCATTGTTAATGTAAAAGCCACAAAAGCAACCCAAACAGGGAGTGAGCATCACTGGAACTGCACCTCTGTCAGTAAGGGATGGATCCCTCCTGCTCTTTCTCCTGTCTGGGGCACCTGTGTGGGGCTGGTTGTCCCTGTCATTTACCTTTTGATTGCACAACCATTTCTTAGAAAACAGCTGGCTCTTCAGACTCTCCTGGGCATTCAAGTGAGTCCAGGAGATGTGGGGGTGAGCTGGTAAGTGGGCTTGGATGATCTTGGCTGTTAGGTGTTGCTACGTTTCCTGATGCTGGTCTCCAAAGCAATCCCTGGCACGCTGCTTTTGTGGAAGGCAGAAGAGCTCATGAGAAAAATGCACTTGAAATTACCTGTTCTGGGGAAATGCAATGAATTTTCTGCTAGGAACTGCTTGTGAACAAAGATGGAGCCTGAATTAGGGATCTGCCCTTGTGGGGGTCCCTTGCACTGACACAAAGCTCTCTGTGCCTCTCAAGAGGGTTGCCACCATGCAGAAACATGTCACTTCGGTGCAGGGAGGGGGATTTGACATCACAAAACATCGAGGGGAAAAACATCGAGGCAAATTCTCCTTTTCTGGTCAGGAAAACCAGAGTGTGTGCCTGCTGTGTTCCACGAGTAGGAAATCAATTGCTGAGGGATTTCTGCTGGGAGATTTGTGCTTTATGAAATTCCTGCCAGGGGCAGAGGACTGGGGAGCTGGAAACGATAGCGCTGTCTTCCTCCCCTCTGCTTCTTTAATTGTTTGTAGTGATTTAATAAGCAGCACTATTCTTCCCTGCAGCAAACACAGACAGGTGGCATTTTATTACCTTTATTAGGGCCCCTGTTTGGAATTTCTTTGCTGTATTTCCTTCTTTGTAGGCTTGGCCCAAAACTTGGAGAGATCAGTGCGAGAACTGGACTTTGTGCTGTCAACATTCTGAGTGTTGAGCCAGCACCAAATCCATGCAATTATATGGGAAGGAAATAATAAGGACAAATGACATGATTTAAACAAAGAAATGCTCCTGGCTTTGGCATTTTATGTACATAAATGCACACCAGAAGAGGAAGAGCAAAGCAGGTACAAGCTCCCAGTACTTGCAGAAGAATGAATGGAAATAACTTCCTGTTTAGGCTGGAAACTAGGAGAAAATTTGTACCCATCAGAGGGATGTTGAAGTGGAGCAGCTGCCTAGTGACAACAGATAGGTGGAGAAGTGAAACCCCAAATTAAAGGCTTTTAATGTGGAGTTTTTTGGATACTGAGGTCTTTACAAACAGATCATGTGAGTCCCATGGGCAATGCAGGTGGATTCCCAGGGGAATTCTCTGTCCGGTACCAGGGATTGGCTGCCCTGGTCCCACAGAGTGATCTGGGTTGTACCTGATGGCCCAGCAGAGCTTGGGGAAATGCCTCAATGTTTGTTGGATTTGAATGGCATTTGGGTCAAATCAAATTTCTCCTCTGAGGAATGGAGTCTTGACCTCTCACAGGTTTCACTTGAACATTTCTTTAATCTGTCCCCCACCCCAAAACCCCCAGCAGATCCCCTGCTCCTGCCACTCTGTGTCTCCCACAGCTGAGATCCTCAGAGCTTTTCCCTTACACTAAAAGAAGTGGAAATCGGCTGGGTTTTGTTACCTCTTGGCAACAAAATTGTCTCCTATTGTGCAGCTCAGGGGGAAAGAAACCTCTTCCTCCCTTCAGTCTGCTGCCACAAAGTGTTTTGTTCCTCTTTGTGAAGAACCAGGAAGAAACACTTCTTTTTAAGATGAGGGAGCCCAATTCAATTCCCTTATCATTCTGAGCAAAATAACCCAGTTATTTATGTTGAAAGTCACTCCAAAATTTTGAAGAGATCTTTTTAGAAAATATTTCTCTTGGTGACTGATTATGAGTGGGTATGGGAAGAAACTCTTTGCATTGAACCACTCAAAGCAGTAATTTCTTCCCAAAGAGTAGATGTAATTATATTTTGTGGGTGAAAAAAAATAAGTAGTAGTGGACCAAAGGAGCTTCAAGCTGATCTCTATTTGCTGCCAATGACTGAATTAAATGCACAGGGTTCCTATCAGCTCTGCCAGACAAAACGTTGTATTTGGGTTATTGGGGGTTTTGTCAGAAATCTTTGTAGCATGAATAGTTCATGGACTTATCTCTGCTGGCTTCAGCCATTCCTGCTGTCCATCATATCTTGCTATTATAAGGCAGCTCTTTTCATTATGTTGTCTTTTAATTCAGATATCTGAGCCTTTTTCTACTTCTAGACCCACTTTTCAGTAGGACAAACATTTTCTTATCTGTGAGTGTATTCAGTGGTGGCCACACAAGTGAAGGTAAGGAGCTGGCAGGTGATAATTTATGAAACTTTCTATAATGGAAAAAACTCAGCATTCAATTTCCATCTCCTTAGAAATCTCTATTTCTTTTCTTGTCTCTTGTGCTCTTTGTGGCTGGTCTGAGTTTAGTGCTTGGAAATGCAATTATATGGATTCCAATTCTTTTGAGAGAGAATAATCTTGTATACAAAGCCAAATAAATTTAACTTTTCAATATTAGAGCAGTTTGACATCCAGGTTGGGGACCTGGCAGTGGTTAGTGCCTGGCCAGCCTCAGAACACAGAGTTTGATTTAGGTGAAACTTCATTCATTGGAGACAAAGTAAAATTGCCTCTTATTTGCTCAGCACTAAAAATCTATCTGAAGCTGATTGCCAAGACTTGCTGCTGAATGATGGGATTAACTCCTGCAATGGCACCATGAAATGAGAGACGGGGAGAGGAATATTAAAAAAAGGCATTTCCAACCATGTGCAGGCCCTCATGTCCTGCTGTTGGCTTGGTCCTGTCAAAGGGGCTGATTTTGATGGTTTTAGAGGCACTAACCTGGGCAGTGAAATGCACCTCAGGCAGAAATTGCTTCTCTGGTGTCTGCAAGTGCCTTTATCTCCCTTTGTACTCCTCAGAACTGAAATCCTGCACAGACTGAGTGAATCTGAGGCTTTGGGAAGGCTCAGTGGTGATAGATTTTGGTGAGACTTGAGTCAGGAGATGGAAGCAGCAGCTGAAGATGCTGTAATCTTCATCCTTGGGCTCTCCTGCAGGCTGATGCGGTGTGAAGGAGGCAGGGATTCCATAAAGCAGCTTCTGTAGCTCCTGAGGGAAAAAAAAAACAAGTGGAAAGTTCTTTAATTTGTTAGAGTTTCAGGCTGTGCTGCACCTCAGGGCCAGGCTCTGCCCCTCTCTGCTCCAGCTGGTGCTTCCCTCTGTGGTTTTTATTTGCAAACCACCTCTCTGAGCAGCTTCCACTTTGCTTTAAAAATTCAGCACCACATTTGTGGCTGAATGGGTCCCAGAGCTGGGGAGAAGGGTTTGAGATGCAATTTGCATCACAGAGTTGTTACAGCAGGGAAATTGTCCCATCCCTCCTGTGCCTGGAGCTGCTAATCTTGTTCTGAACATTGAAAAACTCTTCAGCTTCTCTCATTATACCTAAATTTGATTACTGCTTTGATTTCACACCTCTTTCACGCAGGCTTTTCCTCTCTCCTTGGCTGGAATTCTCTGAAAAGATAAATTTTATCAAGCCTTGGGACAGTTCCCATCATCTATCTCTGCTCCAAATGCTGCTTTTAATTATCTTGGCAACCTGAGCAAGAGGGAAACTGGGAGGAGTTTAGTGAGAAGAAAAGGAAGGCACAGAGGCCGAAGTGTAAATGCAGAGTCTGGGTCACCAGAGTCTGCAGTATTGAGGGGGTCTGGGCCGTGCAAACTGATGTTTTTCTCTGTGAATGGCTGATTCCTTCTGTATCTCCTCCTGAAATTCCTGTGCACGAGGGCTGGTGCTGGAACTGCAGCCACACAAACTCCCCATGGAGCTGTGTGGGACACAGTGGGAATCATTTATTTGCTGCTTTTGATGAAAAGTTGTGACATGAACCTCAGTGTCAGGGAGGTGACACGTTAATGCTGCTGCTGTCAGACAGTGCCCACACACTCTGTCTGGAGACAGCTTAGGAGAAGATGAAGAAAAACCAGGATTAAATCCCATGTGCCACTGAACTCTATCAGAGATAAACTGCTTGGAGTGAAGTCTGTGAAGTGACTGGGGAGAGCTGGATGAAAGGGACAGCTCTGAGAAATGTGTGGTACGTCAGTGATGTCCTAACACTCATCTTTGCACAGAGATGAAAAAGTATCAGTTTGCATGGCCTGAGTGTCTGGGTGTGGAAACTGTGTGTTGCACCAGCTGTGCTGAGCTCATCTGGCTCTGAAATATCATCTCTGCACCTTAGCCAGGAACAGCATCACAGTTCTGAACAGATTAATAAAAATCAGTCACAACCCAGAAGCAATACACATCTGTGGCAGGTGAGGAGAGCAAAAGCTTTTATTATTGTTCAATAAAAAAATCGTCTCTCTTGACATTAAAATGCTTTAGTTTCAGCTCTGCCCCAGACTATCAATGTCAAGTGTTTCTCTGGGTGTTGAGGGTAGGTTCTCCCCCATAGCTCTCTGCAAGTTGGTGCTAATTAATAATGTTCTGTCAGGTTCAGATGTTTTGGTGCCTGACCAGGGAGTGCAGAACAGGGATTACAAGTGCTGACATTTACTGTACTAGAAAGTCCAAGGGAAAAATTTGTGCCAATTAACACCTTTAACTAGGAGGATCAATTCCTGTTGTGCTTGTACCAGAGTCTGAGCACAGACAGGGTTTCCAAGGGAAATCTTGGTCCATGTAGGGCTGGGGCTCCCTCCAGGCTGGTTCAGCCCCTCAGGGTGCTCAGGAACAGGGGTTCCCCACAGCCCAGTGCACCCTCCTTAGCCCTGGGGCTCCCAAGGACAGAGCCATGGCTGAGGCTCTGCAGGAGCAGGCAGGCTCAGCCCTGCTCCAACATGGGATCCCATGGGACAGGGCACGCTGGCATTTGCCCCTGCAGCTACCAGGTGTGTCCAGAGAAACTGCAGGGAGCGGGTGACCTCTGTCAGTGGGACCCCTCTGTGCACAGGTGCCCCCACTCCTGGGGTGGCTGTGCCAGCTCCCCCGGGGACCTCCAGCCCTGAGAACCTGGAGCAAGTGGAAACCACAACTTTGCAAATGCTGCCTGTGCCCAATGCAAATGGTAAGAGAACGGGGGTGTGAAAAAAAAATTGTTTATTACAGAATTGTTTATCAACAACAATACAGAACAATTTTAGAATGTAAGAACATTTGCAACAACAACAACAATCCATAGAACATATATACATAAGAACCTATCTAACTAAACTATATTAAATCTATTTGTAGAAGACAAAAAATTCTTAAAGTCTTAAGTCCTAAATCCTATTCTAAATACAAAAAACTGTAGAACAATGTAGAACTGTAGAACTATGTACAAAAGGGTGCCATCGCTGTCTGGAATGTTCATCGGGGTAGAAGAAAAGCAGGTGTCATGGTTACTGCAGTCAGGCACAGACGGCTCTTCCATGTGTCCCCAGGTTGGCACATGTGGGCAAAGCAGGACTCTGCTACCAGAGCTGAGCTTGGCTGGGTCTGGAATGGAGCTTGAGTGGCCCAAAGAGAGGACAGGGCAGGCAGTGTGTGGCCACCAGACTCCAGTTTGCGAGGTACCACGTCCCTGAGCAGGGACCAGCCTAGCTCCAGTCTGGCAGCAGGGGACCCACTCTGCCTGTGGGGATCACGTGCCTGTCCTGCTGCTGGCATTGTTCTTCACCCCAAAATCATGTCCTCTTCCTCATCTTTTACATCAACATCCATGTCCTCAATGTGTTCTTCCACCTCCACTTCCATGTCCTCCTCTTCCTCATAAACATCCACCTCCATCTCTTCATCCACATCCACCTCCATCTCTTCATCCATATCCGTATCCACCTCCATCTCTTCTCCAGTCTCTTCCTCCATTTCCACATCCTCTACTGTAGGACTCGGGACATCCACCTCCATCTCCTCCACTCTGTCCATGGCAGCCTGCAGAGGTGGAAAAACCTCAGAGTGGGGTCCCTGTCCCACACCATCCCCACAGAGCTGCAGCCCACTCGGGCAGCTGGAGGTGTCCACCTCCATGGAATGGCACCATACCTCCCTCAGCTGACAAATTAGACAAAGGATAAATGTGAGCATCTTGAAGTGAGGGGTGACAAAATGCAGGCACCAGGGAGCTCTCAGCACTGATGGGAGTAGCAGAGGGCAGGTGGCAAGAAGGGCGGCAAGAACAATCACGAGGGTGAGCAGGCGCAGACTGAACGGTGGGCTGACACAAGGGCCAGTGGTTGAGTTGTGCTCTTTGCTGGGGGGTGGCAGTTCCAGTTGGAACGTGGGATGTGACATCACACAGATTCCAAGATTCCAGGGTCAACAGAAGTGGTCACTGGGGATCCCTGAGTGGTTGGGCTTGAAACGGACCCTGAAGATCATCTTGTTCCAAGCTGAGCAATCTCCCCCCAGACCTTGGGGGAGCCCTGTTCCCAAGGATGGGGCATGCACAGCCTCTGTGCCCAACCTGGGCAGTGCCTCAGCACCCTCAGTGTAAAACAGCAGCTTCCTTAGATCCACCTTCAATCAGCCTCCTGCAGTTGAAAGCCATCCCCCTTGCCCTGTCACCACAGGCCCTGGTGAACACTCTGTCCCCTTCTTTCCTGTGGGACCCTCCCAGTCCTGCACAGCCACAGTGGAGCCTCCCAGTGTCTCCTCTTTTCAGGCTGAGCATCCCCAGTCCCACTTGGACAGCAGTCAGTCAGATCAAGGGGATGTCAAAGCTGAAGGGTAGCAAATAGCATCAGGAACTGAGAGATGGAAGCTTTAGACCCAGATTTGCCTCTAAATATACAAAATTAATAACAGTGGAGGGGAAGATGGTGGGACACTTGTTCTGTTCTAACTGGTCAATTTTATTTTTTTCTTCTTTTTTGTCATGCTGATGGTTTTTCTCTTTGAAATGAAGCTTGGCACAATGTCCACTGTCTTCTCCATTTGTGAAACACCAAGCAGAGTCTGGGCAGGCTGATGATGCAGAGCAAAACCTGCAAATATACTGGTGATCCTGAGCCTGGGTGTGCAGCTAAACCTAGCCAAAAGTAATTTCTGGAAAGTCAAGTCTGGTTTACATTTTCTTGAGTTTGGCTATGCCAACTTTACCGGTCATTTATAAAAAAGCAAATAAAAAGTTCAAACCAAAACAGAAAAAAACCCAAATAAACAAACCCACACAAACCAATCAAAAAAATAAAAAACCCCAAATAAAACCAAAGGGAATAAGGAGTTAGTGTTAGTTGTGAGGATATCACAGCAGGCAAATGGCTGCTTCCCACAGAATCACCATAAAAAGCCACATAAAACAGCTGCTCCAAAATATACCCAACAGGAGAAAAAAAAACGTGATAGATGGCAACTTTGGGGGCAGCTCCACATTAAGGTGAAGGATGAGCAGTGGCTCAGATCAGCATTCCCCACCCTCCAGGCTGCTGTTTGCTCCTGATGAAAGACCCTTGCAGGACTGTGGCCCCTCTCAGTGCATTGTAAATCATCCCCACAGCTCTCAGCTGAGCCACTGGCATTTCCAGAGTGACATCCAGGCTCCATCCTGAGCATCTGTGGAAGGTCCTGAGCATCTTCATGCCTGGAACCACAAAACAGCTCAGGCTCTCCCTGGACTGGGTTTTTAGGGGAGGTTTCCATATCCCTGTGAGATCTGTTCATCCCTCAACACATCTGACTTTATGTACAATGATGCATCTGGGTTCCTTCCTTGCTCCTGTGTGCCAGTGAGGAAGCATCCATGTGAATGGAGGATGTTATGCACAGGAACATTTATTCCTGGATTGCCATTTTGCTTCACTGTCACTCAGCTGAACATGGTCCCTTTCTAAGAGGGACTTACAAGAAATGTGTAGGAATTTTGGCTCTGAGAGGAGCAGAAAGCACATTTTCCCACCCCATTCCCAGCAGATGCAGTCTCCCTGGCAGAACAGTGATTGCCGTTCATCTTCCTGGGAAGAATGTGGAGACCCATTAATACATCACAGATTCAGCTGATCTTTGGCTTTGTGTCCCTTATTTCACATGTCCAGTTTCAAGGGCCATTAAAAGAGGCTCATGTTTGCCTTGCTACCCAGAAGTGCTGTAGTTATTTCCAGGAGAAAACAAAAAATTGATTGTCCTCTAGTGTGGTAGAAATCCCACCACAATTGTGACTCTGAGAGCAAAGACAGCCTGTGCTTTTTGGGGCTGTAACAGCTGAGAGTGTGGCAGAGCAGTTTTTATATTATTTTTAGAGTGCTGAAAACATAGTTCCCAAAACAATCTTTCTCTCCTGTCTTCTTTCATAAACTGTGGAACAGAGAAAATGGAAAGGAGCAGAGGTTTGTTTAAATTGGCTGGGGTTTTTAAAGTCTTAAAATAGTGTCAGCTTGATGCATGATACTTTAGAAATTGGATTAGTAGCACCTATTTCATCCCACCAGAGAGGTGGGATTTAAAACTTCCAACAACAGAAACACTGGATGTGAGAGAGCTCAGTTTTCCACCCCTCACACAAGTATCTTGCTGTACTATTTTAAGCAGCTCAGCCATATATATTAAAATATTGCTCCAAACAACAACAGAATGAAAATGTTCCACCAAATGGGAAAAATAAGAAAAGTGGGCGGCAGCCCTTTCTGAAGAGCTTGTGTTGATTTTGCAAAGTTGGATGCAAACAAGGTTTGCCATATTTCTTTCCTAGAAAATGTAGGTATTTAATAGAAATCTGTGTCTGAGGCTGCTGAGTTGGGTATGATTTTACATCTGGGAGGAGCAGAACAGGTTCCAGAGAAGCTGTGCTTGTGTCACCCTTGGCAGTGCTCAAGGCCAGGTTGGATGGGGCTTGGAACAACCTGGTCTAGGGGCAGTGTCCTGAACATGGTGAGTTCATGAAAAGAAATTTTTGGTTTTCCTGAGATGCTGCCCTTGCAAGGGGAGCTCACAAATACCCTACATAGTTTGAAATGCCCTGAGCAGAACCCAGCTGTGCTTTCTCACAGGTGATGAGGGATTTTCACTTGTATTTTATGGGGGATTTTCAGAGGGCAGTGCAAGAGCAGCTGAGTGTGTTTGACAGGCAGAGAGGGCCAGTGTGGCAGCAGCTTAGTGCAATGGAGCTTTTCCTTCTGTGACCCTGTATAACCTGAGGCACTCTGGGGCTCTTGGACCCGGCAGCTGGGCAAGTTAATCATTGGAACAAGTGATAAATTAACCTGCTCCACTCTCCTTAGCATGGCTGTGATGAGCATTAAGTAAACCAGCGAGCCCTTGCCAAGGTGGGAGCTTGTTCTTAGCCAGGGAGGAGGGAGAAAATATTGCTCGGAGTAAATAAAGCAACTTTGCTTCCCCAGGAAGAGGAAAAGCAGCAATTAAATATGTGAGTGCTGCATGGAATAATTTGCACAAGGACATATCTTGTCTGCTATGCAGGAATGTTCCCAATCAACCATGCTTCTCCTGACCTTTATTTTTCTGTATTTTCTACCACATCATATAAGAGACTCTTGATTTAAAAAAACCAAAACAAACACCTTGTGGGGAGGCATTTCTTCCTTTCTTCAGAGTGCCTCTTTCTTTTGTTCCCTCCAGAGCTCTCACTTCATTTCTGCTGTTCCTCGGAGCACAGGCTTACCTCTTTCCTGATCCCCTGGGCTTGTTTTGCCTCTGGGTGTCATGAACACTATTAATTGTGGGGTTTTTCTTCCATCTTAAGTCTGTCTCTTCAAGTGGTTTACCTTCATTTACCTGTTCGAGTGATGGATTTTTCTCACCTTTTATTACTTAGTGCTTTTTCTTCATTCTCTAAAACCAACTTCTCCCTTGCCGTGTGGCTGTTATATGCCATTACAGGAGCATTCATTCTTTCTTTACTGCTTCTCTCAGCTTTCACAGGGAGCTGAGAGCTCTTTGGGCTTAAACTTGACTCACTTCAGTGCCTTCCTTGATGCTGCCTGTGTACTTGGACACTTTAAGGGAATAAAGTCTCAGTGTGGAGATTACAGCTGTGAAATAATGGCTCTTTTGAAGAACACAAGAATGCTGTTGTCAATCTTTTCAAGGATAAACTGAGCACCTTCTTTTGGGGAGAACCAGGCTCAGCTCAGCACAGAGGTGGCTGATGCAGGTACCCAGGTTTGGAGGGAAGGGTGCAGCTCCTGGGGGTGTGTTTGTGGGGGGCTGTAAGGTTTGTGTGGGGTCCCTGGAGCAGTGGGAACACCCCACTGGGAGATGCACCTCAGGAAATGGGTGCACAAAGGGCCTGAAGTGTGACCAGCTTTGGTGAAGGGTTCCATAGGAAAAAATATTTTTACTGGGATTTTGACAATTTGAAGCTCCTTCTCATATCCTTTGCCTAATGAACATTCCCCCTTTGCCAGAGTGTGGGAAATCCTGAGTTCACACTATGAAAACCCCTGATAATTATAATTTTTTTCTATTTTTCAATGGTGTCATCCCAGCAGGAGTCAGAGAAAGAGAATTTGTGTGACCTGCCTGTCTTTGACTTTGTGACAGGAACAATGCCATGAGGAAGCTGGTCAGAGGAGCATCACTGCTCTGTCCTTAATTTTCCTGCACAACTGAGGATGATTTAAGAACCAAGGCACAGCCAAGACCTTTCCTCCTCCTGTGCTCATCAAGCAATCAGTGCCTCATCACACCTCAGCTTCAAACACCTCATTTGCATCTGGCTGACCTTGACTGCCCTCCCTGGATGGGAAGATGAAGAGGTGGAAGTGTCAAAGATTGGGATTTTATGGGTGAGTTGTGAAATAGTGGCTGGTGCAGGCTGGTTCTGTGGAAACATCGTGTGCTGCGCCATGGAGGATGAGAGTAAATGGATTAAACAGGAGATAAAAAGGGCAAGGCACCTGGTTAGCTGCTGTTGAAGAAAATGTTGGGGAAAAAAAATACATGTAAGAAATATGTCAGAGATGGTCATTAACTGCCCTGCAGGGTCAGAGCTCCTTTAGTAATTGGCCATGTAGTGAATACTAGAAATGATTTTAAAAGTTCCTAAGTGACTGAGGGCTTTTAGTGAATGGTTGGGGGAAACAAAGGAATACTGTTTCTGGCAGAACTTTTATTATAATTTAAGCATCATCCTCTTTCTGAGATAACAGCTGCTTTGAATAAACTGAAATATCTTCTCCATTAGCTCTGGCAGGAGCTGGATAAAGCTCTCATTCAGGTAAACTTTAACATATGTCTGTAGAATAATAAATTTAATGAGAGTCATCAAACGTATTGTATGAGTAAGGATTGTGCTTAGGGCAAGAAGAAAGAGTAATTAGGAGTGGACAAAACATGAATTATAGTGGGGAAATTATAATTTATGGTGGTTTAGGGGGGATATTTAACTAAGCTGAGATAAAAATCTACCTTGGTTGCAGGCTAAGCTTTAAAACAGAATTCTACTAGAGCAAATGTAGTAGTCCTGGGCTCTAGACAGACCTTTGGATACAAGTTTACCTCTGGTTTGAGAAAGCTCAGGGCTTGAGCAGCATTTTATGGCTTTGCTCTTGACCCTGGGGCTATAAATGCTCCTGTAAAATTAATGCTAAAGTTATAGCTTCTACAAATTTCTAAGAGTTCCCATGGAGAAAGGTCCACCTGGACTTTGGGGACAGTTTCTCAGAGCAGAACATTTCAAGGTGCCATTAAACTGCATTCAAACGCCCTTTTATTGGGGCAAAAATTTCACAGCCTGGTCTATCAGCCTGACACGTTCTTTGAGAAGAGACAAACTTTACAAGCCACTTTAAAAATAATTTCACTGCCAGGTTTGCAGCTCTGAGAACATTAATAAACTGAAATGGCTTTTCACCCTGCAGTAGCTGCTAAGTAATACTGATTGTCTGTAGGCAGACTAATGAAACCAGCTGTTAACAACCTAATGAGAATTTTTACCAGCCCTCTGCTCCACAGACACATCCCTTTTCTGTCCCTGATTTTCCTGCACCCGGTGTTCCCCAGAGAAATTTAGTGTTGTTTGATGTTCAGGTAAAAACTGCTTTATTTTGTAGGAGTGGTGATGCTTCACCTGGGCTGCTGCCATGCTGGGGTCACATCACAAAGTCCAGTTTCTACAGGAGCTGGGCAGCATGGAGAGCTTTGATAGCACAGCATGGCAAAGCTGGAGTGGAGGATTCTGGTTTAGTGTGCCCCTCAGTGGCAGACAGCATCAGTAATTGATAAATCTTGATTTCAAAGGTAAGGTGTTGCTGTTTTGGCTCTAACCTTAGGTTGCTTTCAACACAGTTTTCCCTGGCACTTAAGATACTGGTTTTTTCTTGCTTTCAGTACTCTGTCATTCCAGATGACCTTTAAAGGTCCCTTCCAACTCAAACCATTCCATAATTCTTTGGATACATGATGAATAGCAACATGTATTTTACCCTTATTATGGATGATATTACACCATGTCTGGCCTTTTGGGGCTCTTTCTTCTCCAGGTCCTTGTGACTACACTCACTCCTATATGCTCTTAATTTTTTCTGTTGCTTACCAGTGAGCATTTTCAGTTCTGCCCCCCATGTTTAGAGCAAGTTTTCTGTGACTCACTGCACCAGACACCAGGTCAGTTCAAAGAGCATTAGGAAGTATCCAGCTGTATTTCCCCTTCTTCCCTCTGTGTACATGCTGCTGTTTTGAGCACTCTGGCTTTCTGAGCTCCCTCACATGTCTTGATCCTTTTCTGGATACCCAGAGGGATATCAGGATTAAATCCCATCTCTGAGGTCTGGCTTTTGAAGAGCCTCAGTCATCCTCTCCCACTCATCTCATCCCAGCCTTGATGGAAATATGCCTTCATGGGATTGTTGTTCAGCTTTGGGGCATTCTGGCACTGCTGTTCAGTGAAAGTTTTTGAGACTTTGAAAGGTTTCCTGGTGCGGCAATGACAATCCTCAATCCTAATGCTTGATGCTTGCAGTTGCCTGAGTTGTGAAACCTCCTGAAAAACATTGTCTGTTCTTTTCTCCTTGACTTTTCCTTGACTGTTTTCATCAACAGATTAGGAGGTTTGGGGATATCTTTTCAAAGGGAATTTCAATTAATCTCCTGTCTGGCATTTCAAAGGGGAACAGTGGTTTGGGTTTTTTTTTAACCAGCACCTGCTTACCATCCAATTAGCTAACTGCCTTTAATTAACCATAATATATTCCAGGAGAGCAAAATAACAAGGGAACAAAATCAAGTGGTGACAACTCTGTGACTGAACCTGGTGCAGGATTCTGGGCAGCCCTGTAACCCTTTGCTGGCCACTTTGAGCTCTGCCATGCAGTGCCTTGGGTTTCTGGGGAGGGAAAAGCATCCAGTCACTCAGCTCCAGGTTCACATCTGCAAATCCAGAGGCCAGTGGGTATTTCTGTCTGTGGGATTTGCACACTGGATGCCCCATAGGATTCTGGTTGTGAGCTTTCCTCAAAAACGTGGTGAGATGAGGTGTGCAGGACTCATTTCTTCAGAAGAGCAGGAGAAACCTCTGAAGGCCTCCCCTAAAGGGCCTCCTTACCCAGCAGTCTGACACAGATTTACTTCTGAAGAGCTTTGTAATTTGTCCTTATTATGTTCTATGTGTGATTTAATGAAAGCCTTTTTCTCTTCTGTAATTGAGCTCTTAATCTCATCTGAAAAGCAGAGCACAATCCTTTCAGAGATGGTGTTTGAGTAACAGCCTGTTTCCTCTGCTGTGGTGCTGCTCATGGAGCTGCTCACTCCTGATTTAAGAACAGAAAATACATCTCTGAGTCAAAAATACATCAGTGATGCCACACAGAGTAGATTTGAATAGAAACCTCTTTTTTCTATTGGGCAAGAGATCTTTCAAGCAAGATCTTTCCTGGTTCTGCAAAGAATATGAAGGAGTGAGTTTTCCTTAGTGAGCACCTGAGGCCTCATGCAGGTGATGCTCAAAAAATGGCACATGGGCCATGGCAGCTGTCAGCAAAACAACTGGCTCTGGGTAGGTAAAAGTTGGCAGGAGATAAGAGTGGAAAGTCAAAACAACAGGATGCTGAAAAACTTGTAAGAGGAATAATGACTTCGGTGACAATCCCTCCATCTTAAAGCTTCAAAAAGCATTTTTACAAAAATCCACAAAAATGTCCCGATTATGATCAGTCTGATCTCCCTAAATAGCATTTTACAATCAGAATTAGGAGTTGAGAGACACTAAAGAAGGCTTAGCAGAGGATTTTTCATTGTGACCTTAGTACATATTTTTTACTGTGCTGTAGTTTGGAAGGAGACCCCAAGATCCAGCTCAGCCAGGGGAGACCCTGTTGATCTAAACACTCCCCACGCCTGCTGTGGGACTGACCCAGTACCAGAATCTGTAGGGAACTGGGTAAAATACTTCCCACTAGAAAACACTTGAAGCTTGATCCACAGTTCCCAGTTCAGACCACAGGCAGTGCTGGCAGTGACCAGTTTGCTGCCTGCTCTGTGCAGAGCTGGTGGCTGTGAGTGGCAGAGCTGTGGGGTGAACAGGCTGGTGGCTTTTTGGGGCACTCAGAACCTTCCATCTCTACTGCTTTGTCCCCACTAGAGAGTGGATTTTCCCAGAGAAATACCTGGAGAGTGGGAAGGATGAAGAGCAAATCATTCCCTGCCAGTGGATGCTGTGCTTGTTGCAAACACGTGAGTTACATCTGGTAGGAGTCCTTGCTGTCAACCCTCAGGGATTCCAGGCTGAGATCAGCTCAGTTCTGTCATTTGCCAGGGGAGTGAGGATCAGACTCTGCACCACACCTCCAGAGCTGGGGACGAGTGGGTTGAATCACATCCAGAGCCAGAATGAGGAATGGGCAGTGTTTTGTCTTGCCATGCACAGCAGATATCCTAATTTAAAGCTGTGCTGTCTTCCCAGATTCTGCTTCTTCCTCTGAGAAGACCCATCCATTTTGATCCTGTTCCTTTCCACCCATCCCTCTAAAGATCTCCATTACTGGAGTAATTGGCACTATTGGATCAACCTTTGATGTGATGAGCAGTGGATTTTTGTAGTCAACATGCCAATTTAAAGGGCCACAAATAAAAGATCAATTACTTCTTTCCTGGAGAAGAAATTAAGGTAAAATCTTTCAATGTAATGGGCTGAGTGTACAAAGCTAAAGAGGTAGAAGATTTAAATGAGACTGTCTCCTGAGAGGAGTCAATTTGTCAATTTAGAGAGAATATGCTTTCACCTTTGAAGCAGTCAGGTACCAAAATGATGCCACTTGGAGTAGGCAGGGCTGGGAATTGCTCCCATAGGCTTTGACAGATCTGTTCACACAAGAGCCCTGGAAGCAGGGCCTGGAGAGACAGCTGGTCAAGGGCAATGTCTCTGCCTGATTTTACAGCATGTTTAACAGAGCTTTCCCTTCTCTTTGCAGCCCTGTGTGTGGTGTCCTGGGTGGGACCATCCTGCCACACGCTGCCTGCCCGGTGGCACCGGGGTGGCTTTGCACCAGGCCCCTGGGCCTGCAAGGCCCCTGTGCCCTCAGCCAGAACTGTGACAGGTTAGAGGGAATTTAATGAGTTCTCAGCAGCATCAAAGGCCCTGTGAGAAGTAATTAGTGCTGTGAGGTGAAATTAGAGGGTTTAATGCTTTTTGGCAGAGGATCAGGTGCTGCTGTACAAACTCCCACTCAGAGTGTGGCAGCCCAAGGCATCAGGCAGAGGGGATGAGGTCCCACGCGGCTTTTTGTCCAAAATCAGCCTAAACCACCTTCCCTCCTAATGCAAATAACTTCTTTTTGGTGCCTTCTTCCAGAAACAGGGAAAAAATTGAGAGAGGGGGACCACCAGCCCTGAAATGCTGAGAAAAAAGAGCTCTGTTCTACAGGGATGCTGTGGAGGGGGCTGGAGTCAGCGTGTGCCAACTGGCGAGTCCCTCCTGCAACTGCTAACGTGCTCCTGATTTTATTTAATTAATTAGCAGCGGGGGGAGAATGTGTAATCAGGGCTGTGCTGCTGGAGTAACAGGAAACAAGACGTTCTCTGGGTGCTGGAGCTGCTCTCAGGTACTCATGGCTGTGCTCACCAAGGTAACAGGGCAGTGACTCAGAGGAGGAGCAGCTGCTGGCACCCTGCCAGCCCAGCACTTGGATTTTGCTGCTCCCAAGGTCCCTGCAGCAGCTTTCCAACCAGGAATGGTGTGGAAAAGGGTGCTGAGCCCATGGGATGTGATGAGATGAATTTTCCACATTGCAATGTAAAATACTTTCTTCCTTTTCAGTCTCAGGGAAATTATCCATTATTTGATTTCTGGTACCTCTTAGTTTGGGTAATTCCTGCTAGTCCCCTTCATGTTCCCTTGAATACTAAAAAGAGGCTAATACTAAATACTTGACAGAATCAGAAAAAGGTTTGGGGATATTTGAAAACCATCATGAAACCATCATATATTGCTGCCCTCCCTTAATTAAAGTTTCTTCCTTTTTATTTTATATTTTTTGGGGTGATCTTTTCACCTCTTTTTTTTTTTTTCCTCTAACTGTGCTGCTGCTATCTCACTGCCAAGCTCACAAAGGAACCCCAAGAAATCAGCCAGCCAAGCAGATAAGAAATCAGATATTGTAGAGCACAAAGGTTTAGTAAATACAGAGAGCTTGGGAAAAAAAAAGGATTTGCAAAATGGTGGGAAGCTGCTAAGGTTAAAAGAAAAGGGATTTGGGATGGGATTACAAAGGGGAAACCCTTTTCTGAAGAGAAATAAAATACCTTGTGCTCTAAAAATATTTTAATTAATTCAGGGCAATTATAGAGAAGGAATAAGAATTTGCATTAGGTAAATGGGAAACCCTTACAGCCAGTGGACTCTGTTCAGAGCCCATTGCAAAGCTGTGCCTGGTGCATTTAGGCTCTGATTTTCCCATTGTTTTTTGGTCTCTTTCACGTGAGGAATAACAGGGAAGATCTCTGACCCAGAAAGCATTTAACAAGCTGTGGTAGGTAGGACTTGCAGGGTCCAGCTGGCTGCTGACCCTCATGGTGGCTTTCCTCCCCATGTCTGTGGAACTGAGCTTCTTTCTGGCCTGTTAGAGAAGAGCCAATCTTTAATGAAAACTCAGTTACTCCAGCCTCATTAGCCCGGATCGTATTTCACTGTTCCCTGGAACGCAGGCAGAGGTGGGACTTGTGCTTGCTTCATTACACAGGCAGAGGTGGGACTTGTGCTTGCTTCATTACAAATGCAAAATGCCACCGGGTGGTCGCTCTCGGGAACAGACAGTGCCTTACACTCCAGCGTTTGTTCTCGTGGAATGCAAAACCCTCCCCCAGATCCATCCCAATGACTCCATCAGCCACCCCAGACAGGGCAGGTCTCTGCCCACCCTTTGCCCTGGCAGTGCTGATCCCTCCTGGTGATGCCCTCCCCTTCTCCTGGCAGCGTGGGGGGGATGCAGAGCTGGACTCAGGGAACCACAGGGCTTGAGGGTTCCTGTGTCCTGGCATTGTGTTGATAAAAATTAATGAACCATGTAGCTCTTGTCTCTCAATTGTTGTACTCTGGCTGCTTGCTGGAATTGGTAGAGGATGTGGAGCTGCTGGAGTCAGTCCAAAGGAGGCTGTGAAAATGCTCAAAGGGCTGGAGCGGCTGGGACTGTTCGGTTTGGAGAAGAGAAAGCTCCAGGGAGATCTTTGAGCTCCTTCCAATGCCTGAAGGTGCTTGAGGAGACCTGGAGAGGGACTTTGGACAAGGGTCTAAAGTGACAGAACAAGGCGGAGTGGGTTCAGCCTGACAGAGGACAGGTTTAGATGGATATCGGGAGGAAATTATTTTCTGTGAGGGCAGTAAGGCCCTGGTACAGGCTGCCAAGAAAAGCTGTGGCTGCCCCATCCCTGGAGGTGTTCCAGGCCAGTTGCACAGTGCTTGGATGAACCTGGGATAATGGAAGGCAGGGGGGATGGAATGAGATGGTCATTCAGTTCCTTACTAACACAAACTGTTCTAGAATTCTATAACTGGGCTGCTGAACCCAGCCAAAAGAAGAGCTACATTGCTGAGGTTAAGTGAAGAAGGGGATTAAAACCACCTGTGTTTGCACTTTCAGTCCCTTCCAACATCAATTAAGATTGTTCTGATAAAGACCCGGGCAGTGCTCAAACAGCTGCTGAAGTTGTTTCCAGCTGTATCTCTGGGTAGGATCACAAAGGAGCCTTTGTTGTTCTTCAGTCCTGGCTGAAATTTAAATCTCAGCAGTGCAGCTCAGAGGGTGACATGTGCTGGCACTGGGGCCACTGGGTGGGACTTGTTTTCAGAAAAATGGGAGATGCAGAGGAGAGGTTCCTGAATACAGTAACTCTGCCTACACCCAGAAGTGAGGTATCTGCCCAGGGATTTCATATTCACCGACTGAGAGGGAAATCTAATCAGGGCTTGCTAATTTTCATGAAGTCAAACACCTGGGATTCACTTCAGACTTGCATTTTCCTGGAATAATTCAATACAAACGTTGTATATTTGTACACAGGCACTTGACTTTTCTGTTGTTTGATGAGAGTACAATTTGTCTTCCTCTTGTGGTTCCTGCAATCCTTCCTCTCCTGTGGTTTTCAGTTGAATTACCAACCTCTACCCCAGGAATATTCATCTGTTGTGTTTTGGATATTGTTGTTCTTCAAAGGAAAGCAAACAATGCCAGTTTAAGCCATCCCTCTTCCTAGGCACATTTTATTGGAACCAAGTCCTGCCTCAAACCAGAATCCAGTCTCTTCTCCATTGTTGTGTACCTCTATTATTTTTCTCATCGTTGCTTTTCCATTTCTTATTACTATGCAGCTCTCAGTCTTGAGCAACATCATTCAGAATTACACAGAATTCACATACTGGTGCATTTCTATTCATATCTGCTTGTTACCTAATCCCAACCAGCTCTCTGTTGAACATCTGCTTTTACCTGGGCTGACAGGTGTATTTTTTAGCTGCAAATATTGCAAATCAGGGGTGCAGAATTTTTCTTACTCTGTGAATCTGATCAAGGTCCTTTTCCAATGTGTCACTGAACAATGAATTCTCCCTTTCTCCCAACAACCTCCAGTGCTGTTTTTGGCTAAGATAAACCACACAGTGCTGTTTGGAGTCACTCCCCATCTGTTTTTCCATCTCACCCAGTGGCTGGGGTAGGATGGTTGGTTGGGTTGTGCAGACAGTGCACTGCACCTTCCCCTGCTGGTGCCCAGCCTGGATCATGGCACGTTGGATCCATGGGATCCATCCTTTGCCATGCTATGTGATCCTCCATGCAGTAGGGATAAAAAGCCCAGCACTGGGGAACCCCAGGTGCTGCAGCAGTGATATTTTTGGGAGAAACACAGAGCTGTGCATGGCCAGCTTGATGTCTGCGCTGGTGTGAGCACCAGGCCTGATGTGCTGAGCCCAGTGCTCACCCTGGCTGGGACACTGAGTCAAGGAGCTTTGCAAGAATTGTTCAGCTTGAAAAAGCTCTCAAAGTTCATGGAGTCCAACCATTCCCCCAGCACTGCCAAGCTCACCACTAAACTATGTCCTCAGCTGCCACATCCTTGCTTCTTTTAAATATCCCTAGAGATGGTGACTCCAGTGCCCTGGGCAGCCTGTGCAAGTGCTGGACAATCCTTTTGGTGAGGAAATTTTCTTAATATCCACTCTAAGCCTCCACTGGTGCAATTTGGGGCCGTTTCCTCTTGTCCTGTACCTGGGAGAAGACACTGTGCACACACACACACACACACACAGGGACAGATGAGCAGGGGAATGGGAATTCCCTTGGACTCCTCAAGCAGAAAATCATGTGGAGGATCCTTCTTTTTGCACAGCAGGTGAAAACTGAAGCAGTGACATGTATCCTAACTATGGAGGTGGGGGTAGAAAGATGCTTTGAAAGGGGATAAAACTTGCTGCCTGGCTTTCCTCTGTGAGCAAGTCCAATTTCTTTCTCTCTCTTTTTTTATTCTTTTGGTGCTGTGTTATTCCTCCGTGGGCAGGAGGCTGCAGGCATTTCAATTTTCTTCAAGTCCTTGTTTCAAAAAGGGCCCAAAATATGTTCTCTTCTCAGAGGCAGTAAACAGCAAGTGCACAATACAGCTTCTCTAAGCCTCTCTTCTCCTGTCTCAGGGAGAAAGGAATTCTCCAAGCCCTGGAGCCTGACTCACTCGCTGTGTGAGCATGGATTAAGCAGGAATGTTTGAGAATTATTCCTGAATAATTCATGAACCTGAATTAATCATGCATTTTCATGAATTATTCATGAATAACGCATGGAAATGCAAGGTTTATTCATGCTCCAAAAAACCCAAGGCTTTTTCTCTTCTCTTCTGCTCTCTCTCCCTGTAAGAAACAGACCTGAAACAAGCTAAGGAAAAACATAATATATGTATATGGGAAAAGAACAGGAATAATAATGCTGAAACAAAACAACCAGGAAAAAAGAAAGCAAAAGCTCTTTTTTTTTTTTCTTCTTTGCGGTGGGGACAGCAGGTGGGAGCTTTCCAAGCCAGACAAAGGAGACCTGACAAGGACCTGTGGTGAAGGGACAAGCCCAAGGCAAGGAAGTGTCCGGTCACCTCCTCTCCTGGAGCAGGCAGCAGAGACCTGGAGAGACAGGAGACATCTTGCACGACTCAACACCTGGAGCAGTGCTAACCAGGCAAGGAGCAGCTCTGTTGCTGTCAGGATTGTGATCTCTCTCTTTTTTTTCTCTCTCTCTGTTTGTGATTTTGTGTAATTTTGCTGCATTCATAAGGGTAAATGAACAACTGGTTTGGGGAAGGAAGATGAGTGTGTTTTCTTTAAATGTTAAAGGAAAGCCCCTCCAGAGAGCTGTTTGGGCTGGGGTTGTTTGCTGTCTGGAATGTGGAGCTCTGTTTCTGGGAGGCAGAGGGCTTAGCTATGCATTTATCCCAGTTTCTGCTCTGTAGCATTCCCTGTGTTTGGGAGAGGGCTGGGGGCAGCTGCCTGCTGCAGGGAAGGGGATGTGGGGAGACAGGCACTCAGAGATTTTTTGTATGGTGCTTCCTGATGCAAAATCAATGCCAGGGTGTGTATCAGTCAGGAGAAACGGGTTGGAGAGAAGCAGGTGTGAGACTGTGCCAGCAGGGCAGACTGGCAGGTTTGGGGAGAGTTATGATTCCTGCAGGGAGCTTTGCTGCAGCTGATGGTGGCTGAGATAGGGATGGAGAAAGTTCTCCAGAGTGAACTTGGACCTTCCAAGTGAGAGGAGTCAAATCCAGGCAAGACTTGAATGGGGGTGTGGAGATAAAACAAAAAACTGGAATAAATTGGGTCCTAGCTGCCTTTTCAGCTCCAACTCTCTGCCTGCCCCAGCTCCCTCCCATCTTCTTTGGACTCTGTAGCCATTCCCCAGCTGGTGCCAGCACATGGGCTCAGCCCTGTCTCCAGAACCCTTCTGCCAAATCCTGCTGCCAAGCAGAGCAGGCAGGACTGGGGTGATGCTGCCAGGGCCCTTAGGAGATGGAAGGAAACTGCTCCTGAGCTCAGCAGCCCTCAGCTGCTCCTCTGGCACGGGAGGTTTTGGAAATCCCCACCAGCCTGGCTCTCCAGTTTCTCCAGTGATTGAAGTCTGCAGCTCCAGGGGCAGAAAGAGAAAGCTCAGTGGGCAGAGCAGTGGGCCAGGACTCAGGATCCAGCTCCTTTCAGCTTTGTTGCTGACTGCCTTAGACATATCCAACACTGGTCTGTGCCTCAGTTTCCCCATGGGTGAAATGAAGGGAATTTTCTGTTCTCCTTATCAAAGCATTTTGATGTTCGCTGGGGGAAATAATTGTGCAGGCAAAGGAATGATCATTTCCTAGAATACCCCTGGGTCTTTTAGAGTTTCTTCTCTGCACTGCCTTGATAGCACACAGACACAGCCCTGCACTGGAGCAAACTGCAGTAGATGCACTGAAGTCCTTTGAGGAGAGGAACCAGCCTGTGTCTGCTCAGTGTCTTGTTCAGCATCTGCTCCAAGTGTCAGCTGTGAGGGCTGCCTGAGCCCAGGTGAGACCTGGCATGGCTGTCACTGCAGAGAACACTTGGATGCACTGGAGGCATGTGGTGCTGAGCTCAGCCAGACCCAAGGGAGCCTCCCAGCAAAGGGCTTTAGGATGAGGCAAGCTCAGAGGGGTGAGAATGGGAACAGAGAAATAACTGGCAGAGAAAATGCAGTGCCAAGCATTTTATATCTGCAGGTTGTGCTGCCCTGGGTAAAGCACAGCTTGTGAACACTCCCACCCACAGGAGAGCCCAAACCCCTGTGGTGACATTGCCATGCTGTCCCTCTGCTCCAGGTGGGCAGCCCTGATGTCAGGCAAGCTGTACGTGCTCATCAGCTGGCCCGACGGCAACCGGGTCATCAGCATGGAGAACATCAAGGAGCCCCGCAAGCCCTTCCACCTCTACAGCGTGGGGGAGCAGGTCCTGGCCCGCTGCCCTGGCTTCAGTGGGCTCTACTGGGGTGTGGTGGAAGGCATCAGTGGTAAGTGACACCCCCCTGGCCTGGGTTTGCAATTTGGGGCTGCTCAGAAGCAAGAAGGAGTTCAGTGCTGAAAGATCTTCTCTTGCTACAGAGCATAAAGGTATTTTGGAGAAGAAGCTGCTGGAAGATCGACAGCTCCTGGAGAAGTTAAGTGAGTCAGGGCATTTGACACTGCACCTTCCTACTTCCATGGGGCTGTTTGGATAGGAGGATGGTGAGCATGTTGTAGTGGCATTATAAATTTCACATCACTGCAATCAGTGTACAGAGCACTGAGTGGGAGTGGAAGGTACACACATTGCTGCCCCACTGCACATCCTGAGCCTCTCCCTTCCTTTCAGAAGAAGAGCCAGCTGTCCACAGCATGATGCCATCCCCACCAAAGAAATCCAGGAAAACCTTTCCAAAATGGACCCCAGGGAATGCATCCAGGAAACACCCCAGTGACAGGACCTGTCCTGCAAAGCCTCTGCTGAGGGTGGCAGAGGCCAGCCTGCCCCACGATGCCAGCAGCTCCTCCATCCTCAAGGACAGGCGTGTCCTGGGAAGCATGGCAGGGAGCCCCTGCTCGCTGGCAGCTCCCCCCCAGCCAGCCAGTGCCTTCACACCTCCATCCTCCTTCATCACCATGGCCATGCCAGGGCCACGCACTTCCCAGAGTGAAGAGGACAGGGCTGGTCCAGCTGCCAGAGGTAACCTTGGGTTCTGGCCCTGCTGCCTGGTCCTGAGGGTGACAGGGTGGGATGGGGACTTGCAGGGCAGCCAGAAAACATCTGCTTTGCTCTAGGGATGTATGGGCTTTGTCTCAGGGCTACAGAGGTTAGAGATGGCATTTCCTGCTCCTTTCCACCTGGGAGATCTGTTCCAGGAGGGGTGTCTAAAGGGAGATGCAGTGTATGGCCTCTGCTCTGTCTCCTGGGGTGACAGTTCTCCTCTCCCCCCAAACCAAAAGACAATCTGAATGAATGCCTGCCTGAATAACTGAAATTCCCAAAAGCCCTGTGTCTCCATTAGTCAAACCTTCTAGATTTGCCTATTTCCCCATTTTTCCACCCACTTCTATACCCATTAAATGCACTTATGAAAATGTGCTAGTGTCTTATTTACCTGCTGACTAACAGCAGCATCCAGAGACAAGTTGGCTCTGCTTGCCTTGCCCCCACCATATCATTTGCACTGGGAACAGAAGCCCTTGAGATGCCACCTTTTGCTAATGGCAAATCTCCATTGATCAGTCCTGGAGAGCCTGTCTGGATCACTGTTGTGCAAATGGAATAATGTGTTGCCATGCAATCTAGCAGGGGATTTCAACAACTGATTCTTCAGCTTGTCTCCCACCCCTGCAGCAGATTATGTTGCCCTACCAATGAAGAGGAAGTCAGATGGCATCTTGTCCCCGTGCCAGCAGCAGATCTGTGTGAACAGGTAACACCTGAAAGCATAGTGAGGAGCCTGAATGTTTCACACCACACATATTGATTTCTGTCCACTCTGTCTCTATTCTCTGCCAGTGTTTGCTTTGAGTGGATGCTCGTGGAGGTTAAACCCAAAGCACAGAAGATAACAGGAGTTTGTGTGGGCACATACAGCAAAAAAATGAGCCTGCCCTGAAGTCCTGATTCCATGGTGGGTCAGTGGGAGGTCCCCCATATCTGTGTGCCAGGAGGATGCACAGGAGTTTGTTCACATGAAGAACCCCTTGTATTCCCTCTCAGTCTATTTTATTCTTGTTGCAAATGAAACCAGAATTGACTTTGCTTTGCATTCCAGATAATTCTCTTCGGGAATGAATTTGAAGATGAGCTGTTTGTGGCAGTGCTGTTTAACTTCCTTGTTTCTTCCAGCCATGAGGAGCAAAAGATTGATGCTTTGCAAGAGATGGATGGCTTTGAGAGGGCTCACAAAAATTTCAGTCCTGCTGAGGTGGAAAGGTAATTAGCAAAAGAAGGCACTGTGTTCTCCTCCTCACTACAAAAGTGAGCAGTGAGATCACAGATGGGTGACAAAGTGGGACAATTTTAAGCTCCAAAGTTGCTGAGTCTCTTTACAATTGAGCCAGGTGTTTCTGGTTGTAGGGCTTGGATTTAGAGATGCAAGAAAGCTCTAAAACAGTGCAGAAACTACAAAGCTCTTGCCTATAACAATCAAAACATGGTTGTGTGTTTCTTGTTTTATTGCTCATACTTTGATGGCCAGTATCCAGTGATAAAGTGATGCTAGGGACAGTTTTCTTGCAAAGAAATGGGTACCAAAAAATTCAAGTTATGGTTCTTGTATTGTCATTTCCCACAAGTCTGTTGTTTAATACCACAAATATGTGTGTCCTGGGACTTGCAAGACAGGCTTTATGTCCTTCCTTACAACTGAGAAGAAAATTGACCATCAAAGTCTCCATGTATGCAGGCCCAGGGGGAGTTGAGGGTTAAACTGAACGTTCCTGAGCACTGAAAAGTCCAGACCATGTTATTTTTCTCTCCTGCCTTATTCCTCACCCAGGAGTCGTTGGAAGGGTTGATACTCTGCCAGAGGAGTTGTCCTGCCCTGCAGGCATCTAATCACTGCTTGGGTGGAGGAGTGACATCCACAGTGAGGACATGATGTCTTCTTGCCTTTACACAAGCAACTTTAATTTTTCAGGGTGGAGAAGATGGAGCAGCTGGAAAGGATGGTGCTGGACCTCCAGCAGGACGTCCTCTCTCTGAAGAAGAAGGTGCAGAGGCTGGAATCCCGGTCCTTCCAGGAGGAGCCCCACCGACAGCCGTGTGAGGTGGTGGAGCTCTTCAACGGCTACACCAAGGAGCAGCTGAAAGAGACCATCAGGTTTGACCAGAAAATCAGCACAGCCTGCAAGACTCTGCTCTACAAGCTCTTCACCTCTGACTACATCCAGAGCCACTCCATCACGGGGCGCAGGGGCAACACCTTCCGCGAGGCAAAGCCCATGATGGACGAACGCTGCATCAAAATCATCAGGGTGCTGCTGAAGCAGAAGTTTGGGGATCACCTCAGTGACACTGTGATCACAGAGAAGATCCAGAACGTGCAGAAAGCCCTGAGGCAGAAGTTTAAGACAGAGTGTCTCTGAGGTGTGGGAGATTTGGTGTCCCCTCCTGCCATTCCCGTGTGTGTCCCTGAGCAGCTTTCCCAGGAGAGGTGAGCTGAGCAGCTGCTGCTCAGTAGATTTCCCCCAGGGAGCCAGCCCAAGTAAACCATGTGCTAAACACAGCTCAAACACTGCCAAACCTCTGCCTCCATTAACCAAGCAGGAACTGGGCCCAACTTGGCTCAGGTTTTGCACTCTACAAGTTCCTTCCCATCCAGCCTGTGTGCAAACCTCACTGTGGGTGCATGGAATCACCTCTGTGACTCTGATGATGTCCTCAAAGGCTTCAGGGCTCCATGTGGGTCCAAGAATGGCTCAGGAAGATCGCCCTGTTCCACACTGCAGATATGTTGTCTTTAGGATAGGGAATCCAGCTGCCGACAGGCTGTGTCACCCAATGCAGCTTCTCTCTGTCTGCCTCTGGTTGCCTCATTCTGCCTCTGGGACAATATTTACTCTTTCCTCACAGTGAATGTTTTATTTCCAGCACTAACAAAAAGGCAGACTCATTAAAATAATGTCTTAAAACATTCAGAAAAAGATAACTTGGTTTTTTTTCTGTTTATTTTAATGTAGCTATATAGAGGAGTTGTCTTCCCTAACAAAAGCCTGCTGAACAAGAGGAGGGGTCACCCATGGAAATTCCATTAATTTTCCTTTCAAGATCAGATTATTTCCATACAGGAGAAATCCCTAACATTTTTATGACACAAGAGTGAGGGATGGAGGACAAAATATGGCCCAACTTTGCTTTGAAGGTATTTATCTTGTGGACACTGTCACTATTATTTAAATACAGTATTTTTATCCTAGATAAAAAATGCCAAGTACAATCAGTCCCTTTGCTGAGGGACTACAGAGAAGGTCTAGAAAGAGAAATCTTTTCCTAAATAATTCAGAGCTGGAGTGTGGGTGGGTTAAAATTGTTCTAAGCGTTAAAAGAATGAGATGCTGACACCAGTCCAGCACTTAACAGAAGTGCTGCAAAATACCAAACATTCCCTTTTACAGAGGCTTCTCAGACAGGGAATTGGTTTTCTCAGCTTAATTTTTAAATTATTCAGGAAAAGAAATGCCAGTGGGTTTGCATTAATCAAAACATTTGGTTTAATTTATATGTTTTGTTGTGTTTTCAAGTATTTAATTTCTTCACAGTTACATGAGAAATAATAGTGCAAAATGAATGTATTGGAGAAACGAGGAGCTGTTTCGAAAGAAAAAAAAAAGGTGTTATTCTCAGAATTTTCCTCCCCCTTCAGCCTTTTTTTTGAGCTCATCCATTAAAGTGGGGTTGATGCTGTGATGTATTTTGGTTTTGAAGGGAGATAGGCTTGCCAATGTTTCTGGTACTATTTTCATCAGATGTTTCTAACAGTCATGTTAAATTGCAGAAGTAACAACTAAAGACATTCCTTCTGGTTTCCCAGTGCAAATACTTTTCCTAACTATGGTGCAAACACATTGATGATGATTCCTCCTTTGTAGGGACCTTGGTCTGAGCAGCACCTGGAGCAGATCTGCTGTGGTCACTTAGAGCCCAGAGTGCAGCCAGTCCTGGAAAACCCACTGGAACTGAGCAGAACTGCCCCAAAACCTCCTCAGTGCAGAAGCACACCTTGAAATACACCAGCCCTGCCAGAAACCTGGCACCTTAGGCTGCAGTCACTGCTCAGGGAAATGCCCCAGGTGATGTTTTTAATGTTAACTTATCAAAGAGAAGATCAAGGAGGCACAATCAGCCTTATCCTGCAGAACCTCAAACTCACCTTGTTCCAGCCCCTGTCATGGGCAGGGACACCTTCCACTATTCCAGGCTGCTCCAAGCCCTGCCCAACCAGGCCTTGGACACTTCCAGGGATGGGGCAGCCACAGCTTCTCTTGGCACCCTGTGCCAGGGCCTCTCTCAATCTTTCCTCCCTGATGTTCATCACATCCCTCACCAAGCTGCAGCCTGGAAAGCCAATTCATGAATGTTATTTATTAAAATAAATGCTGCTGCTGTCCTCCCCTGCTGAGCCCCCTCCGAGGAGCTTCAGATCATTACTGTGAGCAAAGGGAGAAAAAAGAGCCAGGCATGGACCTGCTGCGGGGTGCCACGGCTCCTGAAACACGCGGCTCTGATCAGCTCCCCTAGAAGCAGATGAGCTGGGTGACCTTTCTGCTTGAAAAACCCTGCTTGAAAAACCCTTTGGTGGCTCCCTCAGAGGTGACTTCCCAGCCTAAGACACTTGCTGGTGTTCAGGAGTGCTCCTGGTTAGTGGGCTGATGGATGCTCAGCATCTCCGTGGGCAGCACAGCCACAGCACTAATGAGCCAGCGCTCAAATGGGCCCTTCTCGGCTGTAAAAGTTGTCCTCAGATACTCTCAAAGGCTTTGATATGGCAGAGAGGCTTGAAGAATGGCAATGCAGGTGGCTTTTTGTCAAATTTCATTTTTGAAAGTGTTTGTGAGCCGGAGGCAGCGTTTGCAGGCTAATTGGGAGCACGGGCAGCCGCTGGATCAAACGTCAGCGCCAGGACGCCGGTGCTCTCACCTCCCTGAACTCTCCAGCTCTGGCTCATCAGCCTCCAGAGGGAGAGGATCACACAGCACTGGCATGTGGCATTCCCCAGGGATGCAGGGGCCAGGGCAGATAGAGGAGGAGGAAGGTTTGTGCCAGAACTGCTTCACTCAAGGATGTTCAAAGCTGTGTCTCTTTCTAAGCAATGAAGGGCAGCTCCATTGAATGGAATTAACTTCCCATTTTAAATGAATTACCTGGAAAAAGTGGACAGCACTTGCTGTTGGGATTAATTACTCTGCTGAACCTGCAGCATCTTGTTAAAAATGGTGCTCCTGCTCAGCTTCTGGGTGAGGTGGGTGCAGGAGGGTGTGGACAGCGAAAATGAGGGTCAAAACTCAGAGGAGGTCTCTTGCATTTGGTTGAAAAGCAGGAGAAATGGTGCCTGTTGACACTTGCAAAAACAGAACTTGAATGGAGCATCCAGAGCTCTCTCCCTCCAGGAGGAGCTGGAGCAGCAGGGCTGACCTCAAGTTGGATTCAATTGGGATGTGCAGGCACCTCAATGAGCTGTGGGGCTCTCTGAGGACCCTTGGTCCCCAGCACCCCAAAACTGCAGTGGGGCCCTGCCACACCTCCCACACCTGGGTACACCTCTGCTGTTTCCTTAGGAACCAGCTGAAAGCTGCATGTTGCTCACTGGCAGCAATACACAGGTTTTCAGGGAAAGGTGGGAACCTTTCCAGCCTGATCTGTATCAACCTTTACATTTTCAGCTGGGCCAACATGAGGCTTCTGAAATTTCAGAGAAATCATAGAATTGTTTGAGTTGGAAGAGACCACTAAAGGTCTTCTAGTTTCACCCCCCTGCAAGGAGCAGGGACATCAGGTTGTTCAAAGCCCCATCCAACCTGACTGTGGCTGTTTCCAGGGATGGTTCATCAACAAGTTCTCTGGACAACCCGTGCCAGTGTTTAAAAAACAAAAAATCCAGTTGTAGAGGTGCTGCTGGCAGCATGATTTATTGTGGGGAAAAAATCCCCAGCCCAAACAAGAGGGAGATTCTTTGGTCTTTAACTCATTTTATTTAAAATTAATTTCCTTGACCCTGCCAGAGGGGTTCCATGTTCAGCACAGGCAGATTTTAATTTTCCCATTACGTGGTCTGTAGGAAGCACTCACTGCTGAGTCTCTCAATGCCTGCACTGTGTGCATCCCCCAGAAACCAAAACACATTCACTTAATGACATGCAGACTGTGAGTATCAGATAAAGGAATGATGTTAAAATGGAGCTGAATCCCTCCCTGGGTTTTAATCTAGGCTTACAAAGCCTGGCTGCCTTTCCATGAGCCCCAGACAGCCATCCCTGAGCCTGCCTGGTGTTCCAATCTGGTTGGATGCACGTGAAAAAATTCTCTGCAGAGGAGGACTGGTGCAGTGGGTGGTGGAAGTGCCTTTGGTTTGATATCCTCCCATCAGGCAGCTGCAGGAACAGGGAGATCTCAGCTGGGGGATGAAAGAAATATCACAAGGACAAGCCTTGGCCTTTGTGAGCTTGGAGCTGTGTGTCATTTCCTACTGTCACCCACACACAAATACTCTGTGTCACAGGAAGATTTTTTTTTTGTTCTGGTAAGTCTTTGTCTTGTTTTGTTTTCATATCATATCATATCTGGTTTCATATCAAATCATATCTGGTTTTTGGTTTTTGTTTTTTGGGTTTTTTTGGGTTTTTTTTTTTTTGAGAGTGCATTCCCATGCCTGAGAGGTGAGCAAATACATCAGATTTTGTATTTAAAGCAGTCTTTTATGTCTCTGCCTCAGTCATATATTCATTACACTTCACTTTAACCAGTATTTGTCTCTTTGCAGTACGTGATTGCATTATTCCAACTCTCCATATCTGTCCAATCTCCCTCACCTTTTCAGAGATGAATGGAACTGGGGAGATCATTATTAAAACACAGAAAGCAAAGAAATAAAATTAACCAGAGCACCAGTTCTCTTTGTGCTGAATACACTGAGGAAATAAAAGGGCCTTCCACTTCTAATAAAATCTGGATGTGAATTGCCTCATAAAAGCTTGGATGAATTATATTCAGAGGCCAAAAAGAGAGAAGAGAGAGAGCTTGGAGCCCTTCACCAGCAGGACGCTCTCCCTTCCTTGGTGTGCAGCCCAATGGAAATGCCAGGAGAGCTTTGGGATCAGGTGAGATGTTCTGCTCAGAGGATGAGCTTCAGGCCTGGATGAAGCATGTGGAGAGGTTGGTTAATAGCTGGTTAAGTGAGAAAGGTCATCCTGACATAATGCTGCTGGTTAAGCTTGAAAGGGAGGTCAGCAGTCTCTGATTCAGTGACTGCTGACAGGCAAGAATGCCGGATGACCTTGCAGCAACATGAGGAAAGGGAGGTGAGATTAGTCCTGAATATCTGTAGAAAGTATCAAAAGTATAACCATAAGAATGCAGAAGTAGGCGTAATTGCTGATATGTAACTAACCAATCCTGTGCTCAACTTTTGCAATATGTATGAAGTTTATTAAGAACTGTATTTAACCACCGTATTCGATCAATAAATGGGACTTGGATGAACCAATTGGTGTCTGGGTCTCCTTCCTTCGACAGAAGCACTTGAGGGCCACAGGCTGTTCAAGTCCCTCCCAGTGAAATATTAGTGCTGCTGAAATTGCTGGAGCTCTTCCTGCTGCCTCCTGAGGTCTCAGCCCTCCCTAAGGTTCTTGCCCAAGTTTCTGGCTGGTGGAGGAAGGACCCTGCAGAGCTGTGGTGACTTTTCAGCCCTGTTCATCCCCACTCTGATCTCCCAGGGTCCCAGGAAGGTTTTAGGATATGGACTTGGCTTCTAAGCTTCATCTGTGTGCTGGAAGAGGAAGGTGGTGAGGGACATGCCCCAGGTGTCCTCTTGTCACCAGCAATTCCTGCTGTCCCAGGACACTGCTGCTCCCAGGAGATGCAGTCTGGTGACGTGCTCACCTTTAAGGATATATCTGATGGTGTTGGCTTTTCTTTTGGCACACAGATTGAGCTGAAGCCAAGGGGACTGTGCCTAACTGAGTAATGGAGAGATTAACAGCCCAGAAAGCCTGGCCTGCACGGTGCTCATTGATTGTTTCTCTCAAATATAAGCAGAGCAGCCCAGTGTCAGGCATCTGAGGAGAGAGGAGACTGCAGAACTGATGTACTCCTGCTAATGAATAATCGTTAAACTCCAAAGGAGTTTATTATTATTGCCATTAATTCTGGTTGTACTGTGCCTGGAGACAAGGAAGGTGGAGAAAGATGAGTTCATGACCTGCATATTACAGAGTAGATTTTATCCTGGTAATATGAGAAACTTGATCATTTCTTAAGTGAGAGGACTGATAAAATCACTGACTTCTGAGGAGCAACATCATTGCTTTTATGTGTTCAACAAGCTCACTGGGATGGTGCTGGAGAAGGGTCAAATCCCTCTTCTGGACATCCTAAGGTCAGGAGTTTGTTTGCCCTCAGTTTCCCAGAGGGAGGAGGGAAGCAGGAAACACCATCAGCATTCACACCTTCAGTTCTATTAGGATTTCTCCTCCATGTTAACCATGAGGTTTTACTTACCCTGAACTCAGAATAAATTGCCAAAAGTCAAGGAAAGCCATAGGAAGATCCCTCCAGCCATAACAGGGATGGACCCAAGACAGGGGTTTCATGTCGTTCCTTAAGGTGTTTTGGATCAAGAGTAAAATACCGTCATGATCTGAGAACCCTGCTCTTCTTCACACTCCCCAAATGACTCCAGCACATTGCTGAGCAAGAGGACTCCTTCCTCTCCTGGAAACTAAAAAGTGAAAGACAAAAAACACCCACAAAAAAATATCTGTTGTCATTTGTGCAGGCCAAAAGGGAGGTGCAAACTGCATTCTGCCTTTTGGTTCTGTGATCAGTGTATTTCCAAGTCTCTAGAGCTGAACCAGGAAGAAGTTTGTTTGCTTTCTGCAGAAGTGCTGCCTTCCCATGTGGAGATGTTTCTGTATTTCTTGGCTCAGAATGGAAGGAGCAAATATGAATGTATTCATTGTTATGAACAAAATTCGGGTAATATTTTTTTTGTGAGAAAAAGTTACAAAAAAGCAGCCAGACCACGGGTAGCTGCTGAAGTTCTTCGTGTTTTGTTATTGTAATCACGAGTCGTTGTGGCTAATCGCTCCTTTTGTATCAGCAGAGCCTCGCCCGAGGCTAAGTTGTACCTTTCCCAGAAGGGTGGGAACCTTCCCGAACAGTAGAAGAGACCTGAGAAGGTGAGGGGGGCTATGCAAAGTGACTCCAAGACCACAATGCAGCATGGGTCCCCCCGCTGTACGGAGAAAACCCCAAAACAACGAGCCACCTAAGAATTGAGAGACTGGAGTGATGTCTGGATGTGAGGAGCCGAATGCTGAGCCTGCAGAGATGCAGAACACCTTCGGAGCCTCTCCCCTGACCAAGAGAGACGACCCCGGCGGTGAGACCAGGCCGACTGAGCCGGCAAAAGTACCATCTGACGGGATCAGCAGGCCCTAAAGGCTCCCACGAGGACGTGATCCCCAGCTCTGCCCCTAGTGGACAGAGCTGTGCATATCCTCCTCCTCTGAGTCGCCCGGGAAGACGACGGAGACTGCAGACCCGTCGAGCCACCCAATCCTGAGCTGATCACTTTTAATAAAGGCATTAAAAAGGAGAAGAAGTCTCCTGGCCCTTTTGTTTATTTCAGCTGGGGGCTCTCGTCCGGAATAGCCATGCCGCAAGAGGACTCAGGACTGGCCATCTTGGATCTTCAGAGGACAGCTGGCTACTAGGACCAGGGATCGGCTCAGGACAGTGACGCAGAGGAGCACCGGAGCACCGGACTGGTGAGAAACCCGGTGGCGGGAGTGGGAGACGTGCGCATGTGTGTGTGAGTGAGACGAGGGCCGGCAGCCGGACCTTCGAAGCGAGTGGGACCCCTCAGTACTGCGTTTCCGGTTTTTCGCGAGAAACCCGGCCAGGAACAGGGGGAAGCGAGTGGACTTAGTGTGAGTGTAGTCGTCTCCCAAGGGGGAATAAAGGGCCCCCCCACTCCGGGCGTGCGGAATGAATTACTGTGTATGAGTGGAACGCACCCCAACGTCCTGACAAAGGGAGGTCAGGCACTTTTGTAAGTCTCGAGAAGGATTCGCGTAAGATTTGTCAGTCCCGAGAAGGATTCGGGTGTTTTCGCAAGCCCTGCAGGCAAAGTAAGTCCTGACAAAGGGAGTCAGGCACAAACCCCAGCAAAGGAGGCTGTGGTTTGCTTTTAAGTCCTGATACGGTGAAGCCTAAAAATTGGCGGGTTAGGCAAACTAAAAATCAGGCAGTTGTTTTTCCTGACTGAGGGAGTCAGGCACAACCCGGATTCTTGGCCGAGGCATCGGGTGTTCAAGTCCCGATAGATATAAGACCTGACGAAAGTTGGGCAATCAAGAGATTGGGCAGTTGTTTCAGTATAAAGTCCTGAGCATCAGGCAGAAATTTGAAGTTCAGTGGAGGAGGCTGAAGCTCCTCAAACAAGGTTTTTTTGAAATTACCGGTCAGTTGAGGCCCCTTTGAGACTTTGTTATTGAGACCTGAAAAATGGGATGTTGTAGTAGTAAAAAGACCGGCAAGAGACTGAGAGACATACCTCCTGGTAGTCCCTTAGGAGAACTGTTAGAAAAATGGGATTCTATAGAGGCCACGGAGAAATTAGCTAAAGTGAAAATGATCCATTATTGTATGGAAGTCTGGCCAGAATTAGAGGTGCAAGGAGGATGGCCTTGGTGTGGGACAAAGGATAAGTGGATGTGCCAACAATTAAATAATTATCTGACAGCTCGAGGCGATACTGATCCTGAGCAATTACTGTATGTATCGTGCTGGTTACAGAGCGCTGTTGGGGATGAAGGGGTGCGAATTTGTAAGGTACAGAGGAAGAAAGAGGGGAATGAAGGAGGGGATGATAGAACTAGTAGAAGATGGGACCCCCTGGATTATTTGCCTCCTTCTGCCCCTCCACTTTATAATCTCTTCTACAAGCATCTCAAATGGCAGGTCCGGTTCCTCCCCCGGCTGCCATCTCACTACCACCTGCTCAAACTCCTCCTTCTACCTCTTCAGCTTCTGCTATGATAAACCCAGTAGCTCCTCCAGATCCTTCTGCATCACCACAAGCGCCTATTCCACCTGCTGCATTCTCCACCCCTTCTCCAGCTCCACTTAATATCCACTCAGGCTCTTCTCCCCCTCCTATTGCTGTCCCTTTACCTCCTCCTAGTTGGGACACAAATGCCTCCTTGCCTGATAAACAGCTATCAGCAAATACACCTGCTGATGGGCAGAAAGTTCAGGGTAACCCAGATATTCCTCAAAGTAGTTTGGCATCTGAAGATGGGCCATACTGTAGCACCAGATCCAAGACCTCCAAGGCGGAGAGACTCTTTCCCCTCAGAGAGGTTCCTATGGGAGGAATAGCGGGAGGTGTTGGCTTTGTGAATGCTCCCCTAACTGCTTCTGAGGTGAGAGGATTCAAGAAAGAGTTGGGGCATTTAGTGGAGGACCCAGTGGGCATAGCCAACCAAGTGGAACAATTTCTAGGTCCAAATATCTACACTTGGGGGGAGATGAATTCCATCCTGAGTATATTATTTTCCCCAGAAGAGGTCCGGATGATAAGGGCGGCTGGCATAAGAATATGGGAGAAAGATAACAGTCCAGGACCCCAGGTGCCAACAGGTGAACAGAAATTGCCACTAACAGAGCCCAGCTGGAACCCTAACCAGGAGGAGGGGAGGAAGGCCATGAGGGAATATAAGTCTTTGATAATACGGGGGATCAAAGAGTCAGTTCCCAAAGGAACTAATACCCAATTGGCATTTGAGGGTGCACAAGAGAAGGATGAAGCTCCTGCTGCATGGCTAAATCGCCTAAGGTGGAACTTCCAGTTGTACTCTAAAATAGACACAGACACCCCAGAAGGTCAAATGCTGCTAAAAGTCCAATTTGTTACCAAATCTTGGCCTGATATAAGGAGAAAACTGGAAAAGATGGAAGATTGGCAATAGAAGGACATTAATGAATTGTTAAAAGAGGCATTGAAGGTGTATTTAAGGAGGGAGGAAGAAAAAGCAAAGGCCAAGGCTAAGGTAATGGTTGCTGTAGCTAGAGAAAGTGCAGAGTGGGCGGGTCCACCACCAGGAGGAGGCAAGGATAGGCCGGTACTGTCAGGTGCAAGAGGGATGGAGACACCTCAAGGCCCTTTGAGAGAGCGACATTGCTATTACTGTGGAGAGCCAGGACACGTCAGGAGGTTTTGTAGAAAGCTTAGTCTCGATGCGGCAATAGCCAGGGAACAAGATAATTTAGGGAAGATCCTTAGAGGTGACGATTAGAAGGTCAGGGGCTTTACACTATAGGGGACCCAATGCAACATCTAGAAGAGCCCCTTGGTAAACTTTGAGGTGGGCCCCCTAAATGAAGAATTTGAATTTCTGAGTAGATACAGGAGCAGATAAGTCCTGTCTCAACAAAGTACTAAGAAGTATAGTATAGAATAGTGAAAAACATCCGAAGTTAGACAAAAAACAGCTAGGTAGAAAGGATATCCAGTAGCACCAAAACTGGCCTGTAAAACTAAACTTGTAATAAGTAATGTGAAAGTAAAAGGTACCTTATTGTTGTCTTGTTGTGTGTGTGAGAGTGAGTCACGAAGTCAGTCTCAACTTCCCGGGCAGGTGGGAAGGGGGCAGTGCAAGTGGGTGTATGTGTGACCTGCAAACCAGGCTTGTGTCCCCCGGGTGGGTGGGGGCTGTGGCCAAAGAGTGTGTGTGACCTGCAAACCAGACTAGTGCTCCCCAGGTGTGTGAGGGAGCCATAGCTGTAAGAGCGTGAGTGACACACAGACAGCCTCACAGGTGAATGTGCACCAGAGGCAACCAGAGTCAGGGCCCTTCCAAGAGGCCCAGGGATACTGAGACCTGTGGGCCAACCCCAGGGTGAGGGGGGGGGGCTACAGGGACCCGTGATTTTCTAGCAATAATGATCCAGTTTGTGTCTTGAGGGTGTGAAGGAATGTGTGGGAGTGAATATAGACAAATTAGAATAGAGGTGATGTAGATTGTGCATTATAGGTTTTACCACATTTCCTTAGAGAGAAGTGTATTGTGTAGAAGAATGGTGTAAGAAAAAAACCCCAAAAATTTAAGTGTAAGGGGTTGAAAGAAATATTTAGGCTCTAAGTGAAAGTAAGAAACAGAAGCAAGAGATAAATAAGATCTTAAAAATAGAACAGAAAACCAGTGAATTAAATACACAGAGATATAAGAGAATAAAAATACTTTGGGAGTTAAGTTAGCTGAGAAATACAACTCCTTGCAAAATACAGAGTATGTAGAAGTTGATGAGAGAAACATGCAAACTATGGAAAAAGAGAAGTTAAGCAATAACATTAGACAGAGAAACTGAGTTTTGATAAAATCATTAAATAGCAGACCATTAATGCCTGTGTTTGAAAGCCCGTTTCAGGTACTCTTCATTACTAATTCGACTGTGCAGACCAAAAGAAAAAGGTTGGACTCACATCGCTCTCACCCCCTGGCATTGGACCAGGATTCAACATCAGGTTTTTTTCCCTCTGGCATTCTGGCATTGGACCGGACTCCACCCCTTTCTCCTTCTGGCATTGGGCCAGACTCCCAGTTTTTCCATCTGGCATTGGGCCAGAGTCCACACCATTCTCACCTCCGGGCACTGGACAAGGATTCATCTGCTTCACAAGCTAAATCACCTGAGTATACTGTGGTAAAAGGACCAAAAGATTTAAAGTTGACTCTCAGAAGGAAGAGTCAAATAGACTGAACTGTGTGGAAAAAATTGGTATCAGGAGTTCTAATATTGCTTAAAATGTTTCAAAACTGTTCTGTGTAAACTATGTTGGTAAAAAGTTTAAGACTGTAAATAAGTAATTCTGGTTAAGTTCCCCAATTTATTTCTAAAGACTCCAGGTTAATCCTCTACAGAACACTCCTCTGGGAGGGGAAACCAAAATTGGTAGGGAACAGACCAAGAGAGGTTTAACCAGAGAAGCGGGTAGAAGGGACTCTAAAGAGCTTGGAAGCTTCTCCTCAGTAAAATTCCCCAAGAGGCAAGGCCGGGTGGGCAGGCTGTGCAAGATGACCCATACCGGACTCTTGGGAAGGGTAGTACTGATGGCTCTGATTGCTGGTGGTGCTCTGGGGAGCCCAGGAGAGCCATGCAGTGAGTGCTACTGACCCCTCTATGAGGAGGAAGTGAGCTCCTTGTCGAGAGTCCACATCAGTTCTGACCCTGATCGTGTTAACCTCTCCCAATTAGTCCTTTATCAGAAAAATAAGAGAGTGTATTGGAGAGCATACAATACTGCCACTTTTAGGCAGCCACCCCTAGGAGAGTGCCCTATAGGGGAAGCCTGGTTGTGTTTTGAATGTGATGCTGCTGAAACAAGCTCAGCAGAACTAGTAAAAAGCAAAGAAATGGTGAAAATGGTAAGAAAAATTGTTTGTTACAAGTATTTATATGAGTGTACTGGAAAGGAGATAAACCCCTTTTGGAACACATTTCAGGGGAGCCCAAAACCCCTAGGTTTGATCTCGTCTGGCAACTGCATTGCTAGAGTGATAAAACCAATTTTCTTATTACCCAAAGGAACTGGATCAAGTTTGGGAGTTCCTATATATAATGATTTGGGAGAAAATAAACAGAACCGAGAAAGTGAAATACAAATTGAGAAAATCCAAAATTGTAAAAGCCAAATTCGGACCCCAATATCTATGTTAAACAAATTAATCCAGCTCCAGGCAGTATTAAAAATAAAGAATTCAATTATTAGGAACATTTCAAACGAAATAAAAAGATTAGCATGTGTAAATAATGAAGAACAAACTCCTACACTTGATTCCAGTGGGTGGGAGAACCTGGAGATTTTCAAAAAAGATGTATGGGAAAAGGTAGTTTTTCTCACTGTGTGTGTACTTGGAAGATTGCTTTTTTTACTATGCTTAGTTATCTGTCTTAGTAGAATAGTACTTGCCGGGCAGACCAACCTGAAGAAACCAAGGAAAGTAACAAAGTTAAGTAACCATGATTACCAAAGTGCACAAGAGATTTATAATAGATTCAAAACAAAAAAATTGTGAGTTGATGCGAGCTTAGAATTTAAGCACGATCAAAGAAAAAGAGGGGGGACTGTTATGAACAAAATTCGGGTAATATTTTTTTTGTGAGAAAAAGTTACAAAAAAGCAGCCAGACCACGGGTAGCTGCTGAAGTTCTTCGTTTTGTTATTGTAATCATGAGTCATTGTGGCTAATCGCTCCTTTTGTATCAGCAGAGCCTCGCCCGAGGCTAAGTTGTACCTTTTCCAGAAGGGTGGGAACCTTCCCGAACAGTAGAAGAGACCTGAGAAGGTGAGGGGGGCTATGCAAAGTGACTCCAAGACCACAATGCAGCATGGATCCCCCCGCTGTACGGAGAAAACCCCAAAACAACGAGCCACCTAAGAATTGAGAGACTGGAGTGATGTCTGGATGCGAGGAGCCGAATGCTGAGCCTGCAGAGATGCAGAACACCTTCGGAGCCTCTCGCCCTGACCAAGAGAGACGACCCCGGCGGTGAGACCAGGCCGACTGAGCCGGCAAAAGTACCATCTGACGGGATCAGCAGGCCCTAAAGGCTCCCACGAGGACGTGATCCCCAGCTCTGCCCCTAGTGGACAGAGCTGTGCATATCCTCCTCCTCTGAGTCGCCCGGGAAGACGACGGAGACTGCAGACCCGTCGAGCCACCCAATCCTGAGCTGATCACTTTTAATAAAGGCATTAAAAAGGAGAAGAAGTCTCCTAGCCCTTTGTTTATTTCATTCATGACCCTTCCCCCTTGAGATCTTTAGGGTGAAAGATGGAATCAGTCACTTCAATGGGTTATCTTGGTAGAGGAATTTTACACCTAACTGTAGTCATTAATTAAATAATTCCTATGTATATAATACCCTGTGCTGGTTTAGCCATTGCTCTGAGGAGTGGGCTAGGAATGCTTATTTGTGGGATGGAAAGCCAGGAGCAGGCCTACTTTCTGGTGAATAATTTGAAAGCTGGAACTGTGATCCCCATATTTTTCCTATAAATGCTGCAGACTCTGACCCACCTTTTTGTGCTTGCACAGCTTGGAGGGCTGTGTGTACCAGGTCACTTGAGAGCCACCAATACAAGCCAGGGAAATGTTGGCATTTCCAAAGAACTGAGAGAGGGCTGGGACACAGCAGCACTGATCTTTGGGAAAAATAACCCACTAACCCTGCCTGCCCTGGCGAAACTGTGTCAAAAATCTGGACTAATCTTTGGTGACAAATGGCCTGGAAAGTGGGAAAGGAGAGAGCTCATGCTCTTTTGTAAGAATAAAGATGAATTTATTCTTGATTAGGAAAGACAGCAAGTGGAGACACTTCCAGCTGCATGGACATTGTCTTGACATTGGCTGTTAAATGCCTAATGATGACAGTTAGCGTGAATTAGCTACTGAATATGTTTTATTGTGTTTTGTGGTCCCCAGGGCAGACATGCCAGAGACTTTTAAAGAGAATGAAAACAGAGAAGAGGAGGCCTCCATACAGATAATTTTGAATTTGTAATGTCTGGTTATTAATGGTATTGAACAGTCAAAAAGCCACATGTGGCTCCCATATAGTACATGTTAAGCCTCAGCATGTTCTGTCTTCATAAATAAAAGCTTGGGAAAGTGGATGGATCCCAAAATGACAGGCAGAAACCTACCTGTACACAGGAATTGGGGTTTTTTTTTTTTTTTCATTTTCCAGGCTGAAAAGTGGGGTAATGTTTTTGGGAAGCTATTGAGCTGGCAGCTCTTCCCATCCCTTTCCCAGGATGCCAATGCAGGGTCCAATTTTCATTGCTGAAGTCAGTGTGAGTTTTTTCTCAATATGTTTGATCATCAGAAATTCAGATACAAGGGAAAAAAAAAGTCATCAGAACTCAGCAGGATCCAATTTTCCATCCCTGCATTTCAATTTGACAACAATAGTCTATAAAAAAAATGCAAATATGAATTTTGCTGTGGACAGGAAGGAGGGAGGATGCTGAGAGCTCTCGTGTTGTTTGATCACTTTAAAGCCTTTCCTGCAGAAACTGAAATGGTGACATTCTGCTTGAAATGTGCTGGGTGCAGTAAATCTTCAGCTTGGAGCAGCCGCCCCCAGACCTTTATGTCTATCTACTTAAATTCAAATACAGGATTTTTTATTTTTTGTGTGGCTCATCTGTGGATTCACCCTGAGTGCTTCTGGTTTAACCATCCGGTTTAGGGAAAGAAGAACCAGAGAGATTCCAGCTCTTTCCCCCAGTCCAGCCTTTTCTGTCCTGTGATGTTAATGAGCAACAATGCTTCATGAGGGTTTTTCACAAGCTATTGCTGCTCAAAAAAAAAAAGGCCCAAGGATGCCTTTTATTGTCTCCTCATTGTGAAGCTCAGAACACGACAGTAAAATTGAATGATTTAACAAGCTGCTTTCTTACTGCCCTCTCTGCCCTTGTTCTCTTCACTGAAGCTTTCAGGTTGTGAACCATTCCAGAGAAACACCCAAGCATCCCAAATCTTCAAATCCCAAAGCAAAATGGGCTGGTTGGCACCTCCTGCCCAACACCTCCCCAGCTCTTCCACCACCAGTTTGTAAATTCCCATTGGAACCAGCAGGTGATGCTGAAGCAGAAAACATGGAGTTCATTCTGCCTTCTATTAGGCTTTTCTTTTCCTCCCATATAAAATTCACAAGTGAGGAAAAAATCCTGTGATCCTGGTGGGGTATTTAGAAACATAAGATAGAAATGCTGGCATGCAGTACGTGGCTTTGTTCTCACTGTCTGCTCAGCTCTTCCATCCCCGAAAGTGGGTCCAGCTTTTATAGGCCAAAAGAGCAAGTCCAAGTGACTCAATGATATTTTTAGCCCAGAAAGCCCTGCAGCTGATGGCACACTTCACAACCAGCAGGGGACACAGCTAGGCCAAAGCCCAGACCTCTGCTGGGAGCCATATCTCCTCAAATACCCTTCAGACAAACCTCCATGCAAGTCAGTTGGGAAAGTTTCTTCAAATTCCCAGCAATTGGGAAAATCCGAGGTCATCCACCCGCTCATAGATGAGGTCTCCAAATGATCCATTTCTGGCATATAACTACACAGGGTTATGTGAAAGATTCTAAAGGAGCTGCTCTGGAGTCAAAGAGCCCCTGTCATCTCTTTGTAGCTAAATCACAATTTCGGGAGTTGAAGGAGTTTGGAACGAGCTAGACAGCAGACCTCTGAGCGTTTTAGATTATGCGGTTTATGTTTCTTATTTTCTACACAGACAGGAAGGGTGAGTTGTGCTCACATCTACACCACATGGCTCAGAAGGTAACAAGACTTCAAGTTACAGAATATTTAAATGATTTATTAGCCAATAAAACATTGCCAACAAAGATATGTATGTTTCTGACCCAATCCTTCAGTATTTCATGCCATGGACTCATGCTACAGTGTAAGGTTTCTCAGCCAATCATGTTCTGACACACAAACCTACAGCCCTGCATCCTAAGCTTCTTGTTTACGGTTGCAACTACTTTTATTTTTTCTATACCTTAAACTCTAAAATGCTAAACTTTCCTCCACTTAGCTTAAGGTGTCTCTGTTTTATACTATGAATCCACATTCTCGCTTCTACCACCTAAATTTGGAAGCCCTTTCCAAGGTCTCCGATCAAATCCTGTGTTTAATTCTAAGCTTTGCTGACAAGACCAAAGATCTGAGATTTCCCTGCATTTGGGTTTCCAACAACACTGATGCTGTTAGTTCCAGAGTGCCCAGGATCCCTCTTGCAAGTCAACTCTGGCAGGAACAAGGCGGACAGCTGCCGGGGGGCTGCTTGTGGCCTCTGCCAGCCCATTGCTCAGGGCTTGCCAGCGCCCCAGCCCCTCAGGGGCTGCCCCAGCCCGGCCAAGCTGCCCGGCAGCAGCACCGCAGCCCCACAGCAGCTGCAGAGCAGCCCCATCCAGAGGCACCTGGGAGCCCTCAGCAATCCAGCCAGAAGCACACGGGCAGGAGGATACAGAGGGTGGCTCCTTCCTGGCACAGGGCTTGTGGCCATCTCCAGGCACCGCTCTGGCAGGGATCCCTGCAGCCCCGGCCCCTGCCCACCTGCTCTGTCACCAGCACAAAGGCTTCAGCAGAGCCACCACAGGACAAGGGGCTTCTGGCCATTTTCCCTTGCCCACTGCATGCCTGGGCAGCTTGCTGAGCCGGGGTACCCTTCTCCCCCTCTTCCCCTATGCCCTGCAGACCCTGGGTAGCAAAAGAAAGCTCCTGGGAGTCTGTGTATTATAACACACTCTATATTCATATACTAAAGAAAAAAAAACAAAAAGAAGAAAAGAACAATCTTAAAGAAATGGAAAATTCCAGCTGGCTCAGGTGGCCCCAGCAGACAGAGCCTCTGGCATCAGGTCTCTGCAGAGCTGCAGCAGCGCAGCCAGCCGAGCCCTGACAGACGAGGCCGTGTCCTCCATGCCCTGCAGAGCTGATCTTGCAGCCTCTGGAAGAGGGAATATCGCTCACTCTGCAGTGACTGGAGGACATACAGTGTTTCTAGTGCCACGTCCGACACGGCACTGCTGATGTCCTCTGTCAGCGGTTCAAGGGCTGCAAGAGAGAGGGACAGAGCCATGGTCAGATCCCGGATCTGCGGGGAGCCAAGAAGAGCCCCCTGCCAGGGCCATCCCAGCCGGCTCTAGCCATGGCCAGGAGGGAGCAGGGACCAAGGGCACCGGCCCGAAGCTGCTGGCCACGAATCCCCAAGGTGGCCCTGAAATCTCTGTGTGCTCTGCCCACGCCGCCCCTCATCCGCACAAGGAGAAGAGCCCTCTGCAGCCGGGGCAGGGTTTGCAGCTCCCCCGGCAGCCCCCGCTGTCAGCCCGCTGCCCTCACTCACTCACCAGTGCAGATCAGCTGCAGCTCTTGCTGCTGCCCCCTCAGGTGCCGCCCGGCCATGCCTGTGAACACAGAGCCTGTCACAGCCCCAGCGGCACAGCTCCCTGCCAGCGGTGCTGCCGGCGCTGTGGCCACACGGGCTGCTGGCCGGGCAGGGCTCGGCCCGGGCCCTTGCCGCACGCTGCCGCCCCAGGGCACGGCTGTCAGAGGGCGGCAGCAGCAACGCCCAGGCCAGGCAGGGCTCCACGGCGCCGGGCCGGGCTGGCGCTGCCGGGGCAGCAGGCGGGGCCGGGGCCGAGCTGCGGCGGGCCGGGGCTCGGGACTCACCCATGAACCTGACGGCCGCCTCTCGCAGGGACTCCTGTGGGCTCTGCAGGTAGTGCAGTGCCCTGCGCACGTGCTCGGCCGCTCGGCTCCTGTCCTCTGCCAGCTGCAGAGAGCGGCAGGAGGGAAGGGTTGGCGCGGGCTCAGCCCCTGGGCCGGGCGCTGCCTGCGCCCATCGCCGGCCACGCCTGCCCGCCCAGCCCTGAGGCGCGGCCAGCAGCCGCTGGCCAAGGGCTCCCGAGGGGAGGGGGCAGAGGGCCGGCTGCTGCCCGGGGAGCCGCGGAGCCGCCCCGCAGCCCCGCCGGGCCGGGGCTCCATGGGCACCCGACTCAGGCCCACGGGAGCCTGGAGAAGAGCCCGCGCGGCCTCTGCGTGCAGCGCCGGTCAGGGGCACAGCTGCCCGCCCTGCACACTGAGCACCGCGCTCAGGGGGCTTCTCCGGGCTGAGGCTGGGGCTCGCAGGCTGTTCTTACCAGACACTCGCTGAACTTCCACACATTCTGCCTCTTCACAGCAGCAGCAGCAGCGCAGGGGGCGCCGGCCCGGCCCAGCCGGGGCTCCCAGCCAGGATCAGCAGAAGCGCCAGCCCCTTCCCGCCTGCTCCTGCCTCGGCTCCCAAGGGCTTTTTCCAGCTCAATTCGGGAGCAGAGCAGCCAGCACCTACACACAGCCCTGACTGCTCAGGGCCCGCCTGTGCTGCCCTGAGCCAGCCCTCAGGGGATGAAAGGATCGGGTTCCAGCGCTGTTTTCAGCGCTCCTTTACTCACCCTGAGCTGACAGCAGGAGGCTGCTGCTGCCTCTGCCTTGGCAATTGGAGATCACGGCTGCTCTTGGCCCTCTTGTGCTTGCCACCTGAATTTTATCAGTACAACTGCACTTCCCTCTTTCAATCACTGCTGCCCACTGTGCTTTTGTGATGGTGAACTCAGTGTTTTTGTCACAGGCATCATGATTAGCAGAGACTGAAATGCTCACAAGTCCTTGAGTATTAAGTCGAGGGGAATGAAAGCCTCACAGATCACATTTGCAGCACTCAAACACAGCCCTGCTGCTGGTGCTGTTTAAATGCAATCAACTTACAGAGACCATCATAGAAATTGCCTCTGGAGTTGCCAATCAAATGAAAAAATCTATCAGGGGAAAATACAGAACTTGGCTGCCTTCATTGCTTCCTCCGAGCAGCAGAAAATGGAGATGCCCAGAGGTATTTTGCACTGCTGCTGATCCCACTTGGAGCCCAGCGCTCTGCAGAGTCCCAGCGGGAACCCGAGCCCAGGCCCGGGAGCTCCCAGAGTGTCCTGGAGATTCTCTCTGCATTCGGTCAGGCTTGCATTCCCCAGCAAGTCCCCAACAAAACCTCCTGTTCTCTAGGGTTAGAACAGGCACAATGAAAAACTCAGCAATGGCACAACTCCCCAGCTCACAAGGAAAAGAAAGGACAAGTTGTCAAGGAATCCATACATTTGTCTTGCTTTGCTGCAGAAGTTGTGCTGCACTCACAGTGTGGAAAGCTAAGAGAAGCTGCAGTTGAGGGCACATCTTGTGACAGAAGCTGCACCTCGTTCTCCAGGAAAAGTTCTTGAAAAGGGCAGACAGGAGTGTGGAGAAGATTCCTAGACAATTGAAACAGCTTTCCAGAAGTGAAATGAAAATGGGAAGGAACAATCCAGTATGTTTTCCTCTATTTATTTCTATTCTCCCCTGTTCCATGTTGCACTGCTTCTCCATGCCATGAACTCCAAATGCATCTCACCTCTCAGATGGATGCCTTAGCGAGTTTTAGCCACTGTAATATTCCATGAGCTACACCCAGTTTGCCTTGCCCTGGTTTTGTTGGAAAGCAATGCTGGAGCCATCAGTGCAGCGCTTGGGTCGGCACGAATCCTGCAGGCAGGGAATGTGCCCTGCCAGTGTCTGAGCCTCAGCAGGGACAATGCACAGCAGCGAGCGAGGGATTTGCTGTGCCCTGTGCAGGAGTCAGGACTCTGGATCTGGGCTCAGCACGGCGAAGTTCCCGTGTTTGGACAGACTCAGGGGCTGCCCCGAGGGCAGCGAACGGGAGAGTGCCTGGCTGGGAGAGGCCCCAGCAGAGGAGGGGATCTTGTCCCTCCTCGAGGCCCTTTAAGGCTCTCCAGGCCCCTTTGAAGTGAAGGTTTTCTCTTTTGAGGGTTTTTTGGGGAAATCCCACCACTTCAAGGGTGTTTTTTCCTTCCCATTTTAGGGTGTTTGTGGGGCCGCAGCCACACAAGCCCCTTTCAAGGGGGGATCATGACAGCTTTCATTGGCATTTTTATGGGGCCCCCACTCCAAGGCCCTGTAGGGGATGTTTTGCCTCCCAGGGTGATTTTTGGGGTTCTCTCTACCATCGCCGCTTTAGGGCCCCCACTATGGTCGGGTCCCACTATAATTCTCCTAGAAAGGGCAACACCACTCCCATTGATTCTGACAGTGGAGCCCGGGAGGGGGAGTTGGAGATCCTGGGAATGTTGGGGGTCCCAGGGAGGTTTGGGGGTCCTGGGAGGGTTTGGGGGTACCTGGGTGATGGTGACTCTGTGCTGGGTATAAACTGTTGTGAGGGGTTCCTGGTGGGGTTTTGTGTATACCGGGGATCTTGGGGCGTCATGGTGGATTTTTGGGGGTTCCCAAGGGGGGCTTTCTGGGGTCCAACGGGGGGATTAGGCGATGCCAAGAGGAATCCAAGGCTGTTTTGGGATACCTGCCGGTGACAGAGATGGGGATCCCATGCCAGGTATGAACCTTCTCAGGGGGACCTGGAAAGGTGTTGGGACATCCTGTGTGAATTTTGATCTCCTGAGAGGGTTTGGGGGGGTCTGTATGGGGTTTTGCAGTCTTGGGGAGCTTTTGGAGAGCCCAGGGATGGTTTTGGGGTCCCAGGGAGGTTGGTTTGTTCCACGGGGTTTGGGGTTCCCTGGAGGTTTTGGGGGTTTTGGGGGTACCTTGGCAATGCTGGTGACAGAGCTGGGACCCCGTGCTGGGAATGAGCCCCCTCACTGAGCACAGGCAGCATCAGTGAGTTCAGGGGGATCCTGGGGGCCCGGGGAGTCACCCCAACCCCCAGGGGACCCCAAATGCAAAGGGACCCCCGAACTCCCCTCAGCGCTGGATCTGCTGCAGGCAAGGGGCACCAGCACTCAGCCCCCAGCCGCCACCACCACAGGGGGGCTGTAGAAGAAATCTGGGGGGGCACGGATAGGTCGGGGGGGACCCCCAAAGTCCTGGGAATGGGGGAACACAGGGGAACTCCCAGGAATCCCCATGTGCGGCTTATGGGGGACCCAGGAGGAGTTGGGGGGGGCTGGGTGGGACATGGGGGACCCCCAGAAGTCTTGGGAGGGGGGAAGAACAGGGTGATCCCCAGGAAGGGTTTTGGAGGGAAGCAGATTGGAGCCTCCAGACGCCGAATCCGATGAGGAGAACAACGCCGATGGCAGCGCGGACAGACACAGGGAGCACCAGGGTGAGATTCCCGCTGGATTCCGGCTCTGGGAAGCACGGCATGGTGAGGTGGGGAGGGGAACCCAAAGGGAGGAATAGGGGTTCAGGGGGTCTCTGGGTCAAAGAAAAGGGGGCTCTGGGGGCTGGGAGAGGGGGGATTGCCGCAAGGGGCTGCGGGGATTGTTGGTGCCGGATAAGGGGGCGCAGGGTGGAACCCATGCCCGGGAATGGGGGTGCGGGGGGATGGCGGCGCCAAAGAAATGGGGGTTCAGGGGCCCCTCAGTGCTCCGGAACGGGCGACCCCAGAGTCCCGGTGCCGGGGGTCCGCCTCAGCTCTCGCCGCCCCCCGGGCCCCAGGAGCGCCCCCAACCCCAGCGCTGGAGCCATCGCGCTGCTCTGCTGCGGCCCCGCCCCCTTAGCCGCCTCCGGCCCCACCATTGGCGCCGCTCTTTGCTGTCTGCCAATGGCGACCCACGTCTTTGGTGGCGTCACTGGTCCCTGGGCGAAGGGAGGCCTGGGGGTGAGGTGCCCCGGCTGGCCGGGAATGGGGTCCGGGGGATCCAGGGGCTGCCAGAGGAGGATACCCGGGAAAGGGGGTGCAGGGGGTGTCGGGGCAGGATAAGAGGGTGCAGGGGGTCCGGCAGCTGTTGAAGGAGATGCGGGGGGGTCCCAGTGCCCAGGAATGGGCATTCAAGGGGGTCCCCGGGGGGCTCCCCAAGGCCCCTGCCGGGGGGCAGCAGGAGTTGGCTCAGGAGCTCTGGGCAGAGCAAATGGGGTGACCCTGGCTTGGGGGGGACACTGGGGACTCACACACGCCCCCGGGGGGAACACGACCCCCGGGGACCCCCCCTCACCTTGTCCCGCAGGGGAGGCCGAGCCCCAGCCCGGGCAGACGAAGCCCCCGAGCCCCGGCAGCATCTTGGGGGGCCGTGCGGGGCCGGGAGGGGCAGGATCCGGAAAACGGCGGCGGCTGCCGGGGGCCGCGGGTGCCTGGGAACCGCGAACGCGGCGGCGGCGTCTGTGACAGCGGCGCGGCCTCAGCTGCCTGAGAACGCGGCCCTGGCTGGGTGTGCGCAGCCTGGGCTCCTGCAGGCGGCTGCACCGGACGATTCGCCAGGTGAATTGTTCACGGGGCATTGGCCTGCGCAGAGAATTCCTAAAGGTGCAGAGCATTGGCCTCTGCAAAGTTCCTACACCTGCAGAGCATTGGCCTCTGCGAAGATTTCATCAACGTGCAGAGCATTGGCTTCTGCAAAAGGTTCACGAATTTCCTTTGAAGGTAAGGATTGACTCAAGTTGAACTTCTTGGTTTTGTCTCATCTGCACTCTGAGAGAGAATGACAAAGGGAAATACAGGATGGGATAGTGCCCGTCCTCTGGTGCAGCAGTTTAGTGGTTTGCCCAGCTGAGTGGATGAACAATATATGCTCTACTGATTGTGCTTTTTTTTTGCACTGAATAAATGCAACATTTTCTAAATGTACTGGTCTATACATTTTCCCGATAGTGATTGCTTAAACTACTTAAATGTGAACAAGTTCTGTTCAAGTTTCAGTGGGTTGTTATCATCTGGTTATTAAAATTATTGGGGAGATGCCTCTGAATTGCTGCAGCAGCCTGGCTGCCCTCAGCTGACATTCTGGCCAGAAGCCTTGTGAGCACATTAGAGAACCCACACAATAGGAATTCCATTCTTGGGGAGGGAAAGTGTTTCCCGTTGTCAGGTTGCACAAAGCTCCTGGTCTTGTATAATTCCTGGGATGGCACATCCACTTCTCTGGAGAAACAGTTTCAATTTTGTTCCACTCTCATCACTGTAAAATATTTCCTCCTTCTAACAAATGTAAATCCCACCTCATTCACTTCAGACATATTGACCCTTGTTCTGCCACTGCAAGATTTGGGAGAAAATACCTTTGACCGCTGTTTTTCCATTTTCACAAACCTTGGAGAGGACCCAGACATGTCCCAAGATGGGGTTTGGAGGCCTCATTACATAACCAGCAGGTAGAGGCTGCAGGCTCTGGGCTCAGTGGGGTGGACACGTAGGACAGAACCGGAGTAGCCTGGCAGGGGCTGAAGGGTGGTTTCAGAGAGGCTGGAGCTTTTCTTCCTGGAGGGTAGAGGCATGAGAAGGAAATAATGGCACCAAGGGCAGGTGGGCAGGCCAAGCCTGGGCAGCAGCAGAAAGGAATTTCCCTCCCAGGGCAGGGCTGTGGTGCAGCACGTCCCCAGCAGGAGCCTGGAGCAGCCCCAGGCTCTGTGTGGGCAGGCAGAGGCAGGCAGGAGGCAGAGCTGTCAGCAAAGGAAGGGCCCAGCCAGGTGGGGCAGCCGGGGGATGCCGACAGCCTGCAGGGACAGAGGCGCAGGGCAGGGACACCGTGGGACAGCCTGGGCTGCACAGGGCACAGGGATGGGCAGCAGCTGCAAGACAGCCCTGCCAGAGCCGCCTTGGGCAGCACTTTGGCCATGGCCAGGAGGGGACAAGTGACCCTTGCAGGCCTGGGGCCTCATTGCCTCCTTGTCCCTGCTCAGCAGCCTGGCAGGGGCCGCCCCATGCTCCTACCCTTGGCATTGCACATCCCCACATGCCAGTGCCCATCCCGGGAAGAGCCCTGAGCAAGGAGAGAGGGACAGGATCTGCCTGGCCAGGGGCTGGGGCTCAGGCCTTGGCCCTTTGCATTCCTCAAACACATCCAGCTTTGCTCAGCACAGAGACACGTTTTCCTTGCTTGTCCCTGCCTGTCATGAGTGCTTCCAGGGTTCTGCTCTACCTGGAACCTGGGGACATTTTCTCAGTCCTGTCCCTCAGTGGGACCCAATAAATCTTCTAGCAAATTCAGTGTTTCAATTAAACTTTGAGTTCTTGAGAAGTTTTTAAACACACTCTGAGGGACTGAGTCTGATACAAAGAGCAGCAAAGCCCCAGAGGCTCATTAAAGTCCCTGTGCTGTGTCTGTGCTGCTGAGCTGGGCCGGGCTCCTGGCCCAGAGGCAGCTCCTGGCAAGGGCAGCGCTGCAGAGAGACAGCTCTGGCCAGGAGCAGCTCCTGTGCACAGCCCAGCAGGGCTGGGGCACTGCCAGGGCCCCTCAGGGACACCAGCAGGGCACAGACAGAGCTCACAAGGGCTCAGCACTGGCAGGGGCTGTGGGATGGCCCTGAGGGGGCTGTGTCACAGCAGCACCTCTGGGGCTGTGTCACAGAGGCACAGAGCAGCTGGGATGTCAGCAAGGGGCTGTGTGACAGAACAGAGTGGGCTGTGTGAGGTCACAGATTGGGCTGTAACATCACAGAGTTTGTTGTGTGAGGCCACTGAGCAGCTACAGCGTCATAGAGGGGACTGTGTGACATCACAGAACAGGCTGTGAGACCATGGCATGGCTGCATGACATCATAGAGCTGGCAGTGAGGTCAAAGTAAGTGCTGTGACCTTACAGAGTGTCAGTATGACATCACAGAGAGGGTTTTGTGACATCACTGAGGAGGGTTGTTGCATCACAGAGCTGGCTGTGACATCAGGGAGTGGGCTGTGACAACACTGGGTGGCTGTGTAACATCATAGAGCAGGCTGTGACATCACAGTAGAGATTGTGAAATCATAGAGTGACTTTCTGACATCACAGAGACTTCTGTGACATCACAGAGCAGAGCTGTATCACATCACAGTGTGGAATCTCAGAGTTGGCTCTGGGACATCACAGGGGCTGTGTGACTTTACAGGGGCTGTGTGACATCACAAGGATCTGTGTGACATCACAGGGATCTGTGTGACATCACACAGGCTGTATGACATCACAGTGCCTGTGTGACATCACAGGGGCTGTGTGACATCACAAGGATCTGTGTGACATCACAGGGGCTGTGTGACATCACAGGGGCAGTGTGACATCACAGGGGCTGTGTGACATCACAGGGATCGGTGTGACATCACAGGGGCAGTGTGACATCACAGAGATGGCTATGTGACTTCACAGGGGCAGTGTGACATCACAGGGGCTGTGTGACATCACAGGGGCAGTGTGACATCACAGGAGCTGTGTAAGGTCCCTGGGGAGGTCACTCTGCCCCGGCCCCCCTCACAGCTTCCCCCAGAGCAGTCCAACCCTGCTCGTGCACAGCGGGGTCCCCTGTCCCCCCGGGTCTCCCCGCCCCCGGCCCCGCAGCCTCCCCCAGAGGATGTTCCATGAGATCGACCCCAGAGCCTGACACGGGGACGGGGGCTGGGGCCCTGGGGGTGGCACAGGGGGACAGGACCCCCCGGCAGCGTCCCCGTGTCCCCCAGGGCCAGAGCCTGGGCCAGGGCTCCTTCACCCTGCTACCAACGAGGCCGTGAGAGCACTGAAAAAATCCCCAGCAAGGGAGCAGCAAAAACCAGACTGAATATTAAGGGACAGCAGCACAAGGTTCCTTGGAAAGAGTCACTCTGCTCCTGACTGGACACTTCAGGCACAACAAGGAAACAAAGCAACAACAAAACCAAACAGAATCCAAACAATCAAACCAGAAATTTACTGAGAACTGGGGCTTTCATTCCTAAGGAAAAGAACTGTCCTTCTTATCTAGGTGCCCATGGCCAGAATTGGGATTTCACCTCCAGTATTCCTTATTGTGACAGAGTGGAGGAGTTTCTTGGCTCAAGACATTTCATGTGTGGGGAGTGTTGCAGTGTGTTGCAATTTCCTGTTTTAAACTTCCCAGCCCCTTCCCAGGTGTGGCAATATCTCTCTTCCCCTTCCCCTTCCCCCTCGCCCCCTGCTGGGCTGTCAATCAGTCTTAACATTCCAGCAAGGCCATTGTGTGGTTGGTCAGGTTCAAAAGATGCCCCTGTGCCCAGAGGTCATTGGTCTGTCTGGGTGTCATCATTCCCTGAGACCCTGCCCCTCCCACCTGGTTGGTGGCTCACCTGTCCCTTCCCTCCCCCTCCCCCCAGAGCTTAAAAAGTCACTCAGGCCATGCGGTCGGGATTCTGTTGGAGCTGTTACCTGAGATTCAGACGTCTGTGACCATGGAATAAACTCTTGACATTAACCCTCCGGCAGAATCTGTCTCCTTTTCCTCCTCACCTTAGCCTGAAGCCTTCCCACCTGAGGCAAACTGACTTTCTACAAGCCTGGACTTGTTTCGGCGCTCAGCTGCACCATCCAGCCAGCCAAAAGTGTCTCTGAGGTGAAACACCACAGTTGCCGCCTTTGGCCCAGGAGCAGGGGTCAGACAAGCCCAGGCACAATCTACCTGGTAATATTGGGATCTTATTCCAATAGGGGAGGAAGGGGCAGGTCCAGCCCTGCCCTGCCCTGGAACCCCAGCCCTGCCCGGCCCTGGAACCCCAGCCCTGCTCTGCCCTGGAACCCCAATGCCCCCAGAGCCTCTATCCCAGCCCAGCAGTGTCTGCCAGTCCCTGGCACAGCACAGGCAATGCTCCACAGCTACCTCTGCAGCCCAAGCTCAGCTCCTGAGGGATCAAATGACCCACAGTCCCACCTGGGGAAAGGGCCCAGGATGACCAAGGGGAATTGAAGGCTGACCACAAGGCAAGCACACATCTTGACCCTACCTCCTCTTGGAATTTCCATCTAAACACTACTGGAATCCAGGAGTTGGTACCTCTGTGTATGCTCCTCTGTATCCTGTTTGCCTCTCTCTCTTTCTATCCTTTTCTTCTATTTCGGTCCTTTTGCAAATTTGAGTAATGTAAAATTCAAATAGCTTAGAGTTTGTGAAGTTGAATGGGCCAAGTCAGTGCTTTAAGAAGTGTTCTGTGTTGATTGAATGTCATATTAAATCTTTTGCCAAAAATTCTCTGATTTTCCAAAGTTACCAGTAAAGACTGTTTTGTTGTTTTAAGCTCCTGAGGATCTCTTGTTGGTATTTCTCCAGGAAGTCCAATTCAGAATACAGAAACAATTGTAATTCCTTTTAAATATCTCCTTGACAGAGTTTTCTACTGGATGGCAGTCAGGGCTTGTGTGTCCTGCTTGGCCCAGCCCAGGCAGGGCTTTCCCAGCCCCATTCCACACTCCATTGCCCAGCTGGAGCCACTGGTGCCTCTGAGTTGTGCTGCCCCAGCCCCAGGGACGCTCTCCTTGTCTGCCCATTCCCCCACGGTCTCTGGGCAGGGATGGCCTCAGTGGGGGCTGCTGGCATCCTCAGCACCTTGGAGGCTGCTGCTGAATTTTCCTGCTCCAGAGGCTTGTTCAGCCTTCAGCTCTTCAGGAATTCAGCGTCTCAGGGCTCATTAACATTCAGAACAGCTAAACAAGCCAAGCCTCGGGGAATAATTTGATTTCAATTTTCAAATGATTTGTGGTTAATTAGACAGATCTCAGTAGTATATCCAAAGTGAATGCAATATATTTAAAAAGACAGTGACAAAACATGATTTTTAAGTCCTGTTTAGGTTTTTTCCCTGTTAATTCATTGATATGTGCAATCTCCAATTGACACTGAATCCAAGTGCTGCTTGAAAGGCTTGTTCAGCCTTCAGCTCTTCAGTGCAGGAATTCAGTGTCCCTGGACTCATTAACATTCAGAACACCTTAACAAGCCAAATCTCTGGGGATAATTTGATTTCAGTTTCCAAATCTTGTGTGGTTAATAAGAGAGATTTCAGAATTGCATTCAACTGAATGTGTTCTATTTAAAAAGACAGTGAGAAAACATTTTTTAGGTCCTGTTTAATTTTTTTTCCCCTGTTCATAAATTGATATATGCAATTTCCATTTGACACTGAATCCAAGTACCTCCTCAAGCAGTTTGACTGGGTATGAAAATCAAGACCTTTCATGGCTGGCAATCAATCAGACTCTGTCCCTACCCCCACCCCACCATTTTCCCCATCCAAGGCTGGCACTCAGAGCAGCCTTGTGCAAATCTGAGCTCCCTCCAGCCCACACTGGACCTAGCCAACAGACCACAGTTGAGCAGGATATAACTTCATAAAAATTACACCATTAAAATAACAATCACACAATTACAAACTCTTCCCTGAGCTATGTGCAATGTCCCAGCGTGTCTGATGAGTCCACTGTTCACAAGTGATTTGCATACTAAAATTAATTTTTGACTAACGTGGTTTTGTGATAGATATAAACACAATTAAGTTCTTGTATCAGGATTCTTGTCCTGGACTGAGGACAGAACAGCTCAAACAATTCCTGATTTGCAAATCTATCAGTGGTGGATGGAAAAGGGATGTCAGGCTGCTCTTGGTGTTGACGAAATGCTGAAACCAGCCTGACTCATTTCATCTGCTCATGCCATGGCTGATCTCCCCTCTTTCCCCTTCCACCCATCGGCTTTTGTCTCCCCCCAGCCCCCTGTGAAGAGCCTGGCTCTGTGTTCTCCATCCCCTCCTGGCTGGCACTGCCAGGCTGGGATGAGGAGCCCCTCAGCCTTCCCTGCTCCAGGCTGGACCAGCCCAGCTCCCTCAGCCTCTGCTCACAGCCCAGGGGCTCCAGCCCCACCTTGGAGGCCCTTCCCAGACCCTGCTCCAGCTGCCAGACATCTTTCCTGCCCTGGGCAACCCAACCCAGGCCACAGTGACCTGGATAATCCCCGTCCTTGATGTCCTGGTCACACAGCCCTGGCCCCTTGTCCCCATGTCAGGCTCTGGGGTGGATCCTGTGGAACATCCTTTGGTGGAGGCTTTGGCTCCAGGTGGGCCAGGGGGATCCCAGGGACAGGGACCCTGCTGGGCATGGACAGCATTGGAGTTGTTGGGAGAAACTGTGAGGGGGAGCTGGGGCAGAGTGACCAACCCAGTGACCTGACCCAGCCCCTCTGGGATGTCACACAGCCCCTCTGGGATGTCACAGTCCCTCTGGGATGTCACAGCCCATTCTCCAATGTCACACAGCTGGTCTCTGATGTCACACCAGAGTCTGTGATGCCATAGTCTGCACTGTGATGTCAGACCTCTGCCCTGTGATGTCACAGCTGAATCTCTGATGTCACAAAGGCAGACTATGATGCCATGGATGCTCAATGACCTCACCTAACCCACTCTGTGATGTCATAGCCCACTCTGTGACCACATGGTACCAGATGATAAATTGTCTTCACCAGGTGAGTTCACAACTGGAGCTTGTTCTCCACAACCCCAGGCCTGTGGAAACCACACAGTGCCCATTGTGTGAGAAGGGGAACTGGAAGTTCAGCAGCCTCAGTGTCCTGCCAGCTCAGCCAGGCCCACGGGAACATTGGGGTCCACGAGCACCAGGGACCACCAGGAGAGGAGAATGCATGGGTAAAGGGGAGGGGAAATATATTAATGATTTTGGGGAAATGATTATCATATGTATTTTTAGTCCAGGACAATCAATGAATATGTATGCAAAATACAGAATATAAACAGAAACTTTCCTGTACTCAGCATGCACAGCTTTGGGAGGAGCTCTCCCCCGTGCATCCAGCTGAATAAAGAATGCTGCTTCTTAATGCTACATTGGGGTTAAGGAATTTTCTGTTTTACTAAATTTTTGGTAACACTCCCACTGCCAAGGAAAGCTCTGTCTGCTGCTGTTCACAAACAGAGAAGGGCTGGAGGCAGATGTGGGGCTCAGAGGCTGCCTGGGGCACAGTGACCATGAAATAATGAAGTGTTCAATGTTCTGTGAAAGAGGGAGGGGCAGCAACAAAGCTTCTTCACTGGAAATAGGGAGGGCAGACTTTGGCCTGTTTAGGCTCCAGTTTTGGGGAATACCTAATCAGGTACTGATTGCTTTAAGGGAAACAGCCCTTAAAAACAAAGGGGTCCTGGAAGGACGGACACATTTCAAGAAAGTAATCATAAGGGGGAAGAAGCAGCCTGTCCCAGTGCGGCAGAAGATGAGCTAGTGAGGAAAATGACTGGCCTGGCTGCCCATGGAGCTTTTCTGGAGACTCAGGGGTGGAAAAAGGACCAGCAACTCAGGAAGTCTTTTAGGGGTCATACAGAAAGAAAAGCTGAGAGTTGAAAACTCTATTAAAACTTAACCTGGAGGGTTCTGCAAAAAGAATAAAAATGTTTTTATAAAAAAAAAATAGCAAAAAGGAGGAGTAGGAGAACCTCTACTCTTTATTGGATGCAGTGGAGAATACAGTAAGTAAAGATAAGGAAAAGGCTGAGCTACTTTACCCCTATTTTGTTTCAATTTTCAATATTTGGAGAGGATATCCTCAGGACAAGTGTTGTCCTGAGCTGGTAGATGGGCACAGGGAGCAGAACAGCCCCTGGAATCCAGGAGGAAGCAGTGGGTGACCTGCTGAGCCACTCAGATGCTCACAGGTGAATGGGATCAGACAGGATCCATCCTAGGGCAATGAGCTCCCCAGGCTGCTCTCCATCATTCACCATCAGTGCTGGCTCAGCAGGGAGCTCCCAGAGCACTAGAGGTGCCAGTGTGAGCCCATCCCCAAGAAGGGCTGGAAGGAGGATCTGGGGACCTCCAGGCCTGTCAGCCTGACCTGGGTGCCCAGCAAGGTTATGGAACAGATCACCTTGAGTGCCATCACAGGGCACCCACAGGATGGCTGAGGGTTCAGAGCCAACCAGCGTGGATTTCAATATCTGCACTGATGATCAGCATAAGGGGATTGGGTCCAGCATCAGCAAATTTGCAGATGACACCAAGCTGAGTGTGAGTGTGGATCTGCTGGAGGGTAGGAGGGCTCTGCAAAGGGCCCTGGACAGAGTGGATCCTGAGAACAAATCCAGCAAGGTGAGGTTGAACAAGTCCAAGTGCCGGGTCCTGCACTTTGTCCACAACAACCCCTGCAGTGCTACAGGCTGGGGACAGAGTGGCTGGACAGCAGCCAGGCATAAAGGGACCTGCAGGGACTGATGGACAGCAGGCTGGACATGAGCCAGCAGTGTGCCCAGGTGGGCAAGAAGGCCAATGGCTCCTGGCCTGGATCAGGAATGGTGTGGCCAGCAGGAGCAGGGCAGGGATTCTTCCCCTGTGCTCAGCACTGCTTGGGCAGCACCTCGAGTGCTGTGTCCAGTTCTGGAGCCCCCCAGGAAGGACATGGAGGGGCTGGAGCATGTCCAGAGAAGGGCAACAAGGCTGGTGAGGGGTCTGGAGCACAAGTCCTGTGAGGAGTGGCTGAGAGAGCTGGGGTTGTTTATCCTGGAGATGAGGAGGCTCAGGGGAGACAAGGCACTGTCAGGGCACAGGTTGGACTTGATGATCTCCATGGCCTGTTCCACCCTTGCTGATTCTGTGACTCTCTGAAGCCACCCTTGGAGCAGTTGCAGGATGAGCCCTGGGCCTCCTCTTTAGAAGCTCCAGCAGCCCAGGCCCCTCAGCTTCTCCTGCCAGCCCCAAAGCCCATCCTGTCAGTCCTGCAGAGCCTCTGCAGCTCCTCCTCACTGCCCAGAACAGGGAGCCCCAGAGCCAGACACAGCAGCCCAGATGTGCCCTCCTGGCCTGGGGTGCCTCTGGCAAGGGAGCAGCACCAGGCACTGCAGGAGCCTGCAGACAATTCCTGCAGCACTTGTAGGATGATCCTGCTGCCCAAGGGACGTTCCCATGGGGCCAAGTCAGGAACTGCAATGGGGAGTGGGGCCAGAGAGGGAAGGGCAAACAGGGATGGGCTGTTTGCAGGGGAGGGAACAGGGGTGGGCAATGGGAAGAAATTTGTACCAGTGAAGAGTAAAGAAATCAAAGGTGAAGCCAAGGAAATGCTCAGGGCAGTTTGGGGGTGGCTGCCAGGCAGCCCTGGCTCTGATCAACAGCGTCTGCAGTGGGACAGGAAACTCTCAGCTGATGGGAACAAACTTTCTGGCTGACTGCAGAGGCCAGGACAAAGCTGAGTGGTTTCCCTGGTGTCCCCCAGCCCTTGCTGGCCCCAGGGGCTGATGGCATTTGTGCTCCCTCAGGTTCATGTCCCCACACCAACAGCATGGGGGTGCTCCTGCCTGCTCTGTGCAATGCAAACAGGAGCTCCTGAGCCAGTGCTGCCAGGTCTGTGCCTGCAAGGATGGGGCATCTGTGTGAGCTGGGGGAGAGGCCAGGGCTGCAGAGGGGGGATGTTGTTGGCAGCTCCATGAGGACGCTCTGGGACACTGCCCTGGGCTGTGCGGCGCACTGGGGATGGATCAGGCCCTGCTCTGCTACTCCTTCCCCTCTGTCCAAGGGCCCTTGCAGAGCCCCAGCCATGCTGTTTGCCCCCAGCCTGCCCACGGCCAGCCTGGGGCTGCTCACGGGGCTTTTCTGTGCTGAGCATTGGCCTGGCCGTGTTCTTGAGAGAGCCTGGGCAAGGAGCCTGGAGCCCCCAGGGCCTGGGCTGAGGCGTCAGCGCTGCCCCAGCAGTGCCCATGGCCTGTCCCTGCTGCAGCCCCGGCACTGCCACCCCCACGGCTGTGCCCGGCCCCGAGAGCACTCAGGCCCTGCAGCAACACCAGGGCCACCAGGGCAGCGGGGCAGGGCCACGGCAGCAGCACTGGCAACACCAAGTGCTGCTGCTGCTGCTGCTGGGCACAGCTGCTGGGCCAGCCCTGATCTGCCCCCAGCTCTGCACACAGACATTGCTGCTGCAGCTCCAGAGAAGGCAACAAAACGGCATCTCTGCAGAAAACCTTGTTGGGAGAGATCATCATTTCATTTAAAGGCACCAACAGCACAGCCCCTCATTGCCACAGTCTGTGGCCACAGGGATGGTGGAGAGGAACAAAATGACCACTCAACAAACAATGACATTTCTTTTTGGACAATAAGAAAAAAGTAAAACAAAGGTAAAGAAACTCTAAAATGAAGTCAACAAGAAGTAGCAAAGATGACTTTGATTGCAAGTTATTTGCAGATATTGCCCAGCAGTTTAATGTTTTTGAAAGCATGCAGTCACCAGTCTCCACACCGCAGCCTTGAACTCCTGGTTCCTCAGGCTGTAGATGAGGGGGTTCAGGGCTGGAGGCACCACAGAGTACAGGGCCACATCCAGGGATGGGGAGGACATGGAGGGGGGCTTCAGGTAGGCAAATGTGCAAGTGCTGATGAACAGGGAGACGACAGCCAGGTGAGGGAGGCAGGTGGAAAATGCTTTGTGCCGTCCCTGCTCAGAGGGGATCCTCAGCACGACCCTGAAGATCTGCACATAGGAGAAAACAATGAACACAAAACAGTCAAGTGCTAAACAGGCATTGACAGTAATGAGTCCAACTTCCCTGAGGAGGGATTTGGAGCAAGAGAGCTTGAGGATCTGTGGGATTTCACAGAAGAACTGGCCCAGGGCATTGCCATGGCACAGGGGCAGGGAAAATGTATTGGCTGTGTGCAGCAGAGCATTGAGAAAGGCACTGGCCCAGGCAGCTGCGGCCATGTGGGCACAAGCTCTGCTGCCCAGGAGGGTCCCGTAGTGGAGGGGCTTGCAGATGGACACGTAGCGGTCGTTGCACATGACGGTCAGGAGATAAAACTCTGTTGAAATGAAGAACAGAAAGAAAAAGAGCAGAGCAGCACATCCTGAGTAGGAGATGTTCCTGCCATCCCAGAGGGAATTGTGCATGGCTTTGGGGACAGTGGTGCGGATCATGCCCAGGTCACTGAGGGCCAGGTTGAGCAGGAAGAAGAACATGGGCGTGTGCAGGTGGTGGCCGCAGGCTACGGTGCTGATGATGAGGCCGTTGCCCAGGAGGGCAGCCAGGGAGATGCCCAGCAAGAGGCAGAAGTGCAGGAGCTGCAGCTGCCACGTGTCTGCCAATGCCAGCAGGATGAAGTGGCTGATGGAGCTGCTGTTGGACATTTGCTGTGGCAGCACATGGGCACCTGTTCATGGAGAAAGGGACAGTGACGAGTCAGAGGAGATATCTGTAACCAAAATCAAAGGCATTTCCCATACACCCTCCACTGTAACATACACAGACACTGTTTTGTGTTTAAGAGTTGTGAGGTTTTCTTTTTGAGCTCTGCCCCTGTCTATCCTGCTCTTCAATATCAGATACACTCAGCATTTCTGCTGCCCTCTGGTAGAACAAAGTGAGTTCCCTGCAGCCAGATGGTGAGTGCAGACTGGGAGCAGATGATCTGTCACTTCATTCTGTTTTGAGTTTCTCTGGGCTTTCAATTTCTTAAATGGAGAATGTTCACACTCCCAAGTTTCTCTTACCAACCCCCAAGTACTTCTGAGAGCAGATGGATCCACCACAGCCCAGCTTCAGTTTTGTAGCCAAGGACTCACGTTGCTCATTCCACCAACCCATCAGCACTTTCAGTGTCACAACACCTCTGCCTTTCCCCATCAATCCTATAACTCAAAGTTGTTCTAGGATAGGTTTGCACCCTCGATTGAGGCTCCCAGCTCGGGCTGAAATCTCAGAGAAACTCCCAAGTGTCCTTATGCTGGCATTGGATGAAGGGAGATGCAGCTCCTTCCCTGGCTGCCCTGACAGCATTGCCCAGAGCCAGGCACTGGGGACAGCGTCACCCTGAGCCAGCAGTGCCCCCTCCAGAGCCCCCAGGGCCGGGCAGCTGCTCCCAGCCCTGTGCTCTGCAGAGAGAACTGGGCCCGGGGCTGCAGAGCTGCCCCACGGCTCTGCTGCAGCTCTGCCTGCACAGGAGGGGCTGCACGCCTTGGAGCCCCGGCCCTGAGGGCAGAGGCTGGGCTGGGGCACAGGAGGGAGGGGGCTTGTTCAGAGGGAGGGGCTGCACTGGAGGGGATCCTGTGGGCATCTCTAAACTCTCCCTGCCACAGCATTGCTGGGTTTTGTTTCCTCTCCTTCCCTGATCTTCTCTCTGCTTCCTGCAGATTTTCCTTCTGCAGGAGTTTCCCAGTGCCTGATCTCTCTGTGCCAGCACTCACAGACCCCAAATCTCTGTGCCCTCTGCTTGGCCCTACAGAACCCTGCCTGTTTGCAGGGTACTGGCTGGGGCAGGTTCTGTTTGCAGGTGGGAGAAAGGACAGCTCAGACTGAGCCTGATGGCTCCAGCAAAGGTGATGCTGCTGCTGTGCTTTGGCAGAGTGGCTGAAAGCACATTAGGGATCTCCTGTGAATCTACAGAACACAAAAATAACAGTTCCAATGTCTTGGGAACTTTTAAAATTTCATAATTAATAATTCATAATCAATCTTTAATATTAATCCCCCGCTCCCTGCCATTCTCCGATATTAGGAAACTGAATACAAAGTCTTTGGAAATGTCCTAATTTTTAATGAAATCCTTGTATTGGAAATATTTTATGACTGACAAGCATTCCTCAGCATGTCAAAGTTTCATGAGCATTTCACCTCCCCTGCACCAGAAATATTCAGTCTTTTACTCACAGAGTCTGGAGGCATTGGGATGTTCCAGCTTTAGGAGATCACTCCAGGAGCTGCAGCTGCATCCTCCTGCAGCCAGAGGCTCCTGTGCCAAGGGCTGGCAGTGATTGTGCCCCAGGCACTTCTCAGCATCTTCCCAGCCCTGAATGATTGAAGCTCTCTGTGCCTCTGTGCTGTGCCCAGGGTGGCTGTAGGCAGTGCCCCAGCCCTGCTGGGCTGGGAGAGGAGCTGCTCCTCAGGAGAAATGGAAATGTCTTTTTGAAGCTCTTCTTGGTTTGCAAGGAGTTGCCTCTGGGCCAGGAGCCCAGCCCAGCTCAGCAGCACAGACACAGCACAAGGACTTTAATGACCCTCTCGGGGCTTTGGTGTTGTTTACATCAGACTCAGTCCCTGAGAGAGTGTCTTCAAAAAACTTCTCAAGCACTCAAAGTTAAATTTAGACTCCAAAGTTTCTTGAAGTTTTTATGCGTTCTACTGAGGAACTCAACTCAGAAAGTGTCCCCAGGTTCCAGTTAGAGCAGAACATTGGAGGCAGTGATGACAGCTGGGGACAAACAAGGGAAAGCTGTCTCTGGTGCTGAGCAAAGCTGGATGTATTTGAGGAATGCAAAGGGCCAAGGGCTGAGCCCCAGCCCCTGCCAGGCAGATCCTGTCCCTCCCTCCTTGCTCAGGGCTCTTCCCGGGATGGGCACTGGCATGTGGGGATGTGCAATGCCAAGGGCAGGAGCATGGGGCGGCCCCTGCCAGGCTGCTGAGCAGGGACAAGGAGGCAATGAGGCCCCAGCCCTGCAAGGGTCACTTGTCCCCTCCTGGCCTCAGGCCCAGGCCCAGCAGCCATGGCCAAAGTGCTGCCCAAGGCAGCTCTGGCAGGGCTGTCTTGCAGCTGCTGCCCATCCCTGTGCCCTGTGCAGCCCAGGCTGTCCCACGGTGTCCCTGCCCTGCGCCTCTGTCCCTGCAGGCTGTCGGCATCCCCTGGCTGCCCCACCTGGCTGGGCCCTTCCTTTGCTGACAGCTCTGCCTCCTGCCTGTCTCTGCCTTCCCACACAGAGCCTGGGGCTGCTACAGGCTCCTGCTGGGGGATGTGCTGCACCACAGCCCTGCCCTGGGAGGGAAATTCCTTTCTCTTTGGGTCCTGTCTGGCCCTCCCTATCTGTCCTTTGCATTAATTCTTTCTTTCTCTGTCTGTTCTCTACTATGTCAAAAGGATCCACCATCTCTGAAACCACCGTTCAGTCCCTCCCAGGGCTCTCCTCTGCTGTCCTCCTTCTCCACCCCACTGAGCACAGAGCTCCACTGTCCCTGTACAGTGCTCATGTGCTTGAGGCCTCCAAACCCCATCTTGGGAGATCTCTCAGCCCTCTCCAAGGTATTGGCAAATGAAAACATTCTGCTGATAGTCTAAGAAAATCACCTCAGGACAAGACCAGTCAGACCTGTGTGTCCTGGCTACTTTTGCCTTGGAGCAATCCTTGGATAGATGGAATTTTTTAGGCCAAATTTCAGTTTTGCCCATGGGCACTTTGATGTGAACAACGATTCTGTTCCATTGGAAGGAAAACAGAGGGCCAGTGTTTCAGGGGCAGATGAGCAGAGGCCACCAAGGACCAAGGCGAGCCAGACCTTTCTGGAATTGCAGCTTGTGCCTGAGAGAAATCCTTGGATACACAGAATTTGGGAGGTGGAATACAAGTTTTGGCCACTGGTCCCTTGATGAAAAGGCCATTTCTTTTCCATCTGAAGGAGAGCAGAGAGCCCCAGGGTTTGATGGTAGATGAGAAGCAGCCCCTGGGAGGCCAAGCCAGCCAAACTTGTCTCTCTTGGAGGCTTTTGATTGGGAGCTATCTTTGGATACATGAAATTTAGGGGCCAAATCTCAAATTTGGCCTTTGCCCCTGGACGAGGAGACTGTTCTACTTCCATGGGAAGGAAGGCAAGAGCCCCAGTGTTTCAGGGGCAGATGACAGGTGGCCATCAGAGCCCACAGTGCCAGCCAGAGCGGGCAGATTTTGTCTGGGAGAAACCTTTCATGTGTGAATATTTTAGGAGGAGTAGCAATTTTGGCCGTGGAGGAATAAAAAGATTCTTTTCCATAGGAAGGAAAGCACAGAACCCCAGTGCTTCAGGGGCTGATGAACTGCAGGCACCAGAGACCAAGGCCAGCCAGACCTGTCTGTAATGGAAGCTTTTGTGTAGGAGCAATAATTGGATATAGGACTTTTGGTGGTGGAATCCCAATTTCAGCCATGGGCACCTGGAGAAGAAGGATGGTTCTTTTCCCTTAGGATGGAAAGGGCAGAGCCCCAGTGTTTCAGGGCAGAATTCAGGCAACCACCAGAAGCCAAGGCCAGCCAGACCTGTCTGTACTGGGAGATCTTGTCTGGGAGAAAAAACCCTTGAATGAAGGAATTTTGGAGGACAAATACCAGCTTTGGCCATGGGTGCCTGTGCAGGAGGGACAGCTCTTTTCCATAGGAAGGAAAGCACAGAGCCTCAGTGTTTGAGGGCAGGTGAGACCCAGCTCTCAGGAAGACTAGGTCAGCCAGACTTGTTGGTAATGGCAGCTTTTGTCTGGGAACAATCCCTGGATATTGGGAAATTTGGAGGGGAACTCCCCTTTTGGTCATGGATGCTTGAATGAGAAGAGCCGTTCTTTTCCAATTGAAGGAAAGCCCAGAGCCCCAGGGTTTCAGGGGTACATGAGAAGAGACCCCCGACATGCCAAGGGCAGTTGCACCAGTCAGGCCAAGCCAACCAGACCAGTTCCCTGTCCCCTTGTTTCCATGGGGCCCTGCAGTGTCACAGTGAGGTGTCATATTGGATCCTTGGTTCCATGAGGCCCAGATGCGTCACACTGGCCTTTTGTTTCCATGGGGCTCCAGAGTGTCACAAGGGTCCCTTGCTTCCATGAGGCCTTGCAGTGTCACAGAAGTCTCCTCAGTGCCACAGTGTCCCAATGGACCCTTGGTTTCATGGGCACTCAAAATGTCAGAATAGTCTCCTTGATTCCATGAGGCCCTGCAGAGCCCCTTGATTCGACAAGGCCTCCAAGTGTCATCATGGCCCCCAGAATTCCATGAGGCCCCACAATGTCCCAATGGACTTTGGTTCCATAGGGTCCTGAAATATTCCATGGATCCTTAGTTCCATGGGGCCGTGGAGTGTCACAATGGCCTCCTTGGTTCCATGGTGCCACACAGTGTGCCAACAGCTCCTTGGCCTGCCAAGAACCCACAGTGGTTCCTTGCTTGCATGAGGCCTGTTGTGTCAGAATGGTCTCCATGATCCCGTAAGGCCTTGCCATGCCACAACAGACCATTGGCTTTATGCAGCCCCACAGTGTCACCGTGGTCCCCTTGGCTCCACAAGGCTCTGAAGTGCCACAATGGCCCTTTGGTTCCACAAGGCCTCCAAGTGTAAAAATGGCCTCCATGGTTCCATGAGGCCCTGCTGTGTCACAATGGCTCATGGTTCCATGAGGCCACACAGTTTAACAAGAGACACTTGGTTCCACCAGGCCTTGCTGTGTCACAATGGATCTCTGGTTCCATGAGCTCTCACACTGCCAGCAGCAGTCTCCTTGGTTCTGCAGTGTCACCATGGACCCTTTGTTCCACGAGGCTCTGCAGTAGAACATGGCTACCTTGGTTCCGTGAGGTTCTGCGGTGTCACCATGTGACATGGACCCATGGTTCCACCAGGCCTTACTGTGTCACAATGACCCCTTGGTTCCAAGAGATTCCTCAGGGTCACAATGGTCTCCTTGGATCCGCAGTATCACAATGGACCATTGGTTCAATGTGGCCCCAATGTGCCAAAATGGATTTTGGTTCCATGGGGTTCTGCTGTGTCACAATGGACCCTTTGTTCCATGGGGTTCCACAGTGTCACAGCTGACTCCTTGGGTTTGTGAGGAACCACGGTCAGCAAATCTCCGAAATATCAGAACAAGACTTCATAACACTAATTTGCTATTTCAGAGGGTGTCATTTATTCAGGCCTGAGGTCTGGGGAGGGATAACTCCCAACCTCACATGGACATGTAATTCTACCAGTGTGTTGCTTATACACAGTCACTAAATGTGAATTACAATTTACCCATTTCCATAAAACCCACCCCAAGTTCCCAGATTCACTCCTTGTTTCCTCTATCCCTGCACCCTTGAGCCAGATGTCTTCTTCTTCTCTTCCAACCATCCTTGCTGGGAAAGCAGCCCCTGCATGCCAGGTTCCCGTGCTGAAAGTTCACAGGCAGGGTAAAAATGGAATGAACCCTTTTGGTATCAGCCCCAGGCTTTGTGTGGGCAGGCAGAGGCAGGCAGCAGGCAGAGCTGTCAGCAAAGGAAGGGCCCAGCCAGGTGGGGCAGCCGGGGGATGCCGACAGCCTGCAGGGACAGAGGCGCAGGGCAGGGACACCGTGGGACAGCCTGGGCTGCACAGGGCACAGGGATGGGCAGCAGCTGCAAGACAGCCCTGCCAGAGCCGCCTTGGGCAGCACTTTGGCCATGGCTGCTGGGCCTGGGGCCATGAGGGGACAAGTGACCCTTGCAGGGCTGGGGCCTCATTGCCTCCTTGTCCCTGCTCAGCAGCCTGGCAGGGGCCGCCCCATGCTCCTGCCCTTGGCATTGCACATCCCCACATGCCAGTGCCCATCCCGGGAAGAGCCCTGAGCAAGGAGGGAGGGACAGGATCTGCCTGGCCAGGGGCTGGGGCTCAGCCCTTGGCCCTTTGCATTCCTCAAATACATCCAGCTTTGCTCAGCACCAGAGACAGCTTTCCCTTGCTTGTCCCCAGTTGCCATGACTGCCTCCAGTGTTCTGCTCTAACTGGAACCTGGGGACACTTTCCCAGCCGTGTCCCTCAGTGGGACCCATTAAAAGATCAAGAAACTCTGGAGTCTAAATTTAACTTTGAGTGCTTGAGAAGTTTTTTGAAGACACTCTCAAGGACTGAGTCTGATGTAAACAACACCAAAGCCCTGAGAGGGTCATTAAAATTTTCCAAGTCCTGTTATGGAGAAAGATTTCAAACACCTTGAAAAAAAATATACATTCCTGTTTTAAAGGAAGTATTTTATTTTATTTCTCTTTAGAGCAGAGTTGATTGCAGCATTCTGTGATTGATATTGACCCAGGGTCTCTCCTCAGCAACTCTGGCCTGCTCACAGAAGCTGTGCCTGGAGCTCTGACCCAGTGTGGACAACCTTGCTCCACATTGCCCAGCCCTATCCTGTCTGTCCTCACTCCCCTGGGACCTGCTGTGCTTTCAGAGCTGGCTGCCCTCAGCCTAAGAGGGGTTTTCCCTTTTTGGGGTTTTTTGAAGCAATCTGAAACTCCTGAGTTGCCCCACTGCAAACAGACACACTGCTAAGGTGTGTGCCAGCCCCAGGGGCCACCACAGCCACTGCAGAGCTGCCTTGGGCCAGCTGTGAGGGTGGATCATCAGCCCAAGCTGTACTGGGCCCCTGCAAGGGGCTGTAGCCATGGGCACTGCACTGACCCCACTGCTGGGTTTGGCTGCCACGGCCACCGTGAGAAACTAAACTGTCCTTGGAAACACTGGGGAGGACTGGTGTTATGAATGAGAAGCTTGACTAGGCCAATATTCAAGCAGCAATCAATTTATTAATTATTATGGTAAAGTATGAGCAATACAGTGCTGGGTACAGTGGGGGAAGTTTTCCCTCCAACTGCACACCGATAATTGATGGTTACAGGTATTTATAGGGGTACTCATCAGCTTTTTTTTTCAGCAGTTTCTATTTCCAATCTTTTACTCATCAGCAATTTTTATTCCAAATCATTACATCACAATTCTATACACTATTGTGATTTTAGTTTCTCAGGATGTACCTCAAAGGAGTATCCCCAGATGGTGACGGTCCAGTTTCCAAAGAAGAAAGACGAATCCCATCTGGTGGGGTCTGACTCCCCAGATGTGTGTCCACCTTTTAATTGCAAAGACTATAAATGTCATAACAGTGATGTCTAGCTTCCCTTTGGTCAAAACCATAAACCCTTGAGATGATGTTCATCTTCCTTTCTCAAGCTGTTTTTCTCTGCTTTAATAAGGCATGAGATAAGCACATTTCCTTTATATATATTCCAAAGCTATAGTTTCAATGATACAAGTAATATTCTAACATTATACTTCAAAAGGTTATTATTGCAGAGCTTTTAATGGATTAAATGCAAGCAAAAAGCAACATCTTTAACACTTTAATTCCAATGCTCCTAAATCAACTAAGGTTAATTTGCAAACAAAAGATAGGTTCAAAGGCCTTTTTCCATGCTTTATTCTCCTCAGTTATTATTAGAATTCACAACTGTCCCACTGTTGGGGTCCACACATTTTGCATTAAAAACTACATACATCACCTGTTTGTACCTGACACGAAACACAACTTTGCATCTCACAGCCAAGAAAATGCACTCCTTGCTCTTCTGACACAGCTCTCTCTGTTCATGACGTGGGGCAGTGACTGCCAATGTGCAGGAGCTGATGCAAGGGAGAGGGACGAGGATGCATCAGGCACAGTGCCAAGCTGACAGAGGGATGATCTCTGGCAGTGGCACTGAAGGAGAAGAGTTTGCAGGCAGCACAGAAAATGGCTCTTTATTTCACTTCTTCTTTCAGTGCTGCTAAGAATGTAGCCCGGAGCAAGCTGGGAACACCAGAGCCTGGAGCCCTTTCCAGGCAGGGCTGCATCAGACACAAACCAGCAGGGGACTGAGGAGCCCCTGGGGTGGCAGTGAGCAACCTCGGGCTCTGCTCACTGCTACTGGCATTTTCTATTGAACCATCTCCAAGGACTTCCGTGCTCTGTATTTCTAAGGGTTTTCCCTCTTGTTTTTTTTTTTGGTTGTCTCCTGCACCTTTTTTTCTCCAAATTTTCGTACCCGGTCAGCAGCAGCCCCTGTCCAGAACTGGCTCTATAATATCAGCAAAGCAGCTAGGAACAACAATGGGTGGAATCCTGCGGCTCAGGAATTCGTATGCCAGAGCCCTGCCTGTGCCTTACGGTTTGTCAGGACCTCCTTCTCTGTGCATAAACTAGGGATTAGTGGAGTTTTTTTGCCAAAGAGCTCCTAAGAAGCAAATGTTGTGCAAGGTTTCTCAGGAGTGTATCTGTTAAGTTCATTGCCGGCAAACAGAAATTAAGGCCAGGATAGCAGAGCAACTGGGAGCTGGTCACTCCCTGCAAAGGGCTGGTGTAGGATGTGGGAACACCACGTTCCAGGAGGGGCGAGCAGGGTCAATGTGCTCAAGGTGCTGCAAATGAGGTTTGGGTTCACTTAGAGAGTAGTCAGGGCTGGTGAGCACTGCAAGATCCAGCTGCAGTCCCCATCCACGTCTCTTTCAGTGCTGGCTTTAGGGTGTCTGCAGCCTGGATCCAGAGCGCCCTGGGGGGCTCCTGAGGCTGCCTTTGCACTCAGGGTGAGGATGCCCAGGAGCCCCTGAGGCCAGCAGTGATACCAGGGCTGGGGCTTGTGGCCTGGCAGGTGTGGCTCCGGGGGCTGTGTCATGCTGGGGCATGGGTCACTGTCACTGCCCTCCGCAGCCCTGGCTAGCTCTGTGATGCTCCAGGGACAATGGCAAGAGTGGGGACCTGGCTAGTTTAGGGTTTTGCCTGAGCCAGAACCTCTAGGCCAAATTCCCAGCAATAGAGAACCCTGGAAGGCCGAGTGAAGGAAGCAGAGGAGGCTCTTCTGTGGCATAAAGTGCAGGAAATTCATCAGGAGAGGCGGGGGAAAGGCTCTGCAGGCGAGAATTCCCACCAGGAACAGATGTTGAAAGAACCCCCAGCACCCCTGTGCACTGGTTTTTAAAATCTTTCAAAGCAGGGAGTGGACACCATATAGTAACCAATAAGTGACTTTTGGGGTGTGGTTTTGAGGGCTACAACAAATCAGAACAAGGGGAGGAGAGAGCACTGGGATAGGGATTGGATCTTAGGGTTAGGGACAGGGAACTTTCTGGAACAAAGGGTAGGGTTTTGGCTGATGGATGGGGCAAAGGGGCTGGGTTGTTTTGACAGACAGGGAAAAATCTGGTGAGGAGGGAGGGGATTCCTTGAGGGACACTTGGGTAGGAGGGCATAACATAGGGGAGAGACTACCTGTAATTACTCGGGGAACACTTGAACATACCACTATATAACAGAACATTTGGCTCAATAAACTAACACACTGCAACACAGAAATTCAGGCTTTCGGCAGCTGAGAGGTGGCACTATTGGAACCCGCAGCAGCTGGTGAAAGCCATTTCTCTCCTTCAGGTTCTTGCTGTGTGGGAAGGTGCTGCGAGTTGTGGTGGCTGCACTCCCCCTTTGCTGGGAGGATGATCTGTACCAGGGGAGAGCAGAAAGCTGCCATGGTGAGCAGAACATGCTCAGAGCATTACAGTTCAGAGAATGGCACTGCCCTTGAAGGGCAAAAAGCTTGAAAGCATAGAATTCTGTGCAGAACCGTTGCAGAAATTTTCTCTTCTAGAACATGCCCATTTTTGTATGCTGTAGATGAATACTCTGGGTTTTATAGAATACATGGGGTTTTTCTTAAGGTTTTTGGGAGAACTCTCAAGTTTATTTCTGTTTGTATTTTACATCCAGCATGCATACAGGTTTTTTTTATTATTATTATTTTTCCTCAGTAAATACTTACGGAAAAATACCTAAGCATTTTTTAATCCTTTGGGATATTGTGATTAATATTCTTAGGAAAAAAAACCTTGTTGAACAAGTGTGAAAACACAGAGAGAGGGAAAACAGTATAAAAGTCTTTTAGAACAGGTCGTGTAATAAGGACTGCAGAACTGAGTAATTCCTCCAAGTGCAGAATTAGCAAGATATATCACCAAGAGTAACTGCCAATATACTTCCTTCAACCAAGGGAAATGTGACCTGCAGCCATACGAAGCACAGCCAAAGCAAATGAAAACCTTTGGAAATGAGGGAATTTTGCCAGTGACATCACTCTGTCTGGATAACTGAGGGATGCCCATCAATATTGCACTGCATTCCTCAATATTTGCAATGTCTTTTCTCCCAATTTCTGTGAAATCAATAAGCTGCAGTTGTTTACCATTAACTTAAGCTCTTAGGGGAATTACCAAGCACCATGTATGTTTTTCTGTAGCTGAGCAGGACTTGAGTTTCCTAAATCGTCTACAAAGCAGAAGGGAATCACACAGTTACTTGTGCTAATGTTAATGAAGGGTTTCATGAAAGCAGGTGAATGACAGCATTGCATTGTAAAACTTCCACATGCAAGAAAACTGGAGTCCACTTAGAATCAAACATAGAAGGCTAGCATAACATCAGAACAGGATAAAATGAAATTGCTAGACAGGAACTGATGCATCAGAAATTAGGTGTATCATTTCTGATACATCTGCATGCATTTGCAAGCTAAAACAGAAAAGGAAGGGCAGAGATAATAAGGAACGAAGATTTTAAAATTGCACTGTGCAGAAGAGACACATGAACCACCAGTGTGAACACAGCTGGGAGATTCAGCTTGGAGATGGATTAGAGTGGAATCCATTCACTGAAGGTCTCTGGTGCACATGAGTGCAAAGACTGAGGAAAAAAGGAGAAAAGTTTAATTTCTGAAAGCTATTTAGATTCCTGGAAGCATTGTCTAGAGATCTAAAAATCTAAAGCCTCAGAGAATCTGAACTTAAAACATCCCCAAATGGATTGATAAGGTATGATGTGCACATCTCTGCTGTTTTCAGAGTCAATGAAATTGACAATGAGTGGCTGGAAATTAGGAATGCCCACCCAGATTTTATCTCCATTACTTTAAGAACACCTTAATAAGGCACTTCAGGAGCTGAACACTGACATTCTCACCCTGCTCTATTTACTTTACATTTGAATACAGGCTGGTAGAAGGAGAAATCGGGCTTTAATTTCTCCCCAAATTACCTGCTGCACTTTCAGGTTAGGAGTAGATGGAAAATTCAGCCAATCACTCTCTCTATGCATGAATATTCCACTAGTGAACTGACATACAGAACATCCTTTTTCTCTTTTGTACCTTCCTAAATGGTGCCCAGTGAACAGGACACTTGCATAAATCTCACAGAAAATCACCAAAATTGCTGAAATTAACTCTCAATTCCATGATAAAAGCTTCTGAGAAAAGGCTTGACGGGATCACTGAACAAACTGTAACTTGGAAGAGAAACACGCATTTCAGCACTGATCAAGGGGAAAGAAAAAGAAATGCTGTGAAAATTCCAAGTGGAAGGTAAGGAGAAACACAGGAAGCAGAGAAGGAGCAAGGCCCTGTCAGATGACCTGTGCAAGGTAACTTTGTGCCCCAGCACCGTTAGAGGACATTCCCTGTCATTGGTGCAAGCAGCTGGAGACATAAATGCTGATTAATTTGGGGGCCACAGTCTTGCTAAGTGCAGAGGTGGTTCAATAACGTGACATGAGGGAGTTCCCTCAGAGCAACTGGGATGCCAGAAAGAAGTGAACAGCTCACCACAGCCTGGCCCGCTCGGCTGCTTTTCCTTCTGACCCCCCTGGGGAGGCTCTGACATTTCCTCTTCCCTGATGGAAGCGCAGCTGCTGCCAAGGGAAATGTCCCCACACTCACTCAGTGTTCCCTTTGCTTGCCAGATGTCCCATCTGCTGTCCCTGTCCAGGAGAGCTGCTCTGCTCGGGAGGAGGAGACCGAGCGAGAACCTGGGAACATCGGCGGCTGCAATCCCTCGTGATCTAGCACTGTTTATGGATGTATAGTTGGATCTGGATAGTTACAAGTATAGGGATATTTACATACACTGACTGATATTTGTATAGGGATATTATGTATGTATATTGTTATATTGATGCGTGTATATTCATCTGTCTACATACTTGTACATCTCTGTAGCTGTGCATTTCTATTGCTGGGGATGTATAGAATATTCTATTGGTCCATTGATATTTGTGTACTTATAGACAGGTTTGTTATGTTTGTATTATATTGTCATGTTATATGTCATGAAATATGCAATGCATGTTTACATCTCTGTATTGTTATGCCTATATATGTATTTACTTCTATTTATTATGTATGGAGTTGTATAATTCTAAAATTCTATTTATTTAGTTCTGGATCTGAGATTCTTTAGAGAGGGATATTGATGTTTCTGTGTTTGTATATGGGCTGTACAGTTGTAGTAATATGTAATAAATTTAATTGTTAAACTTCAATTCAGTAACTTCAATATTTGTGTACAGTGAGTTGTTGCAGAGGGTTGCAATAAAGTAATTTTTTTTTCATTGAAGTTGATATCTCTATATATTTACATAGCACAATTCTCAGAATAAATTAGATTTTAATCATAAATTGATGTTTCTGTGTTTCTCTATTGGTAACACAGGTGTTGCAATTTAAAATAAATTTCATTTTTAAACATGAGTTAATGTTTGTGTATTTGTACATTAGTAGTGCAGGTGTAACTATCTGCAATAAATGCAATGTTTCAACTGAAGTAAGTGTAGATTTGTGCTACACAAAGCCATGAGCAGGTGTAAATGCTGGAGGATTCTGGCCATGCAAATCTCCAGCCATGCCCAGCACATGCCCCACCTGCACTCAGGCTGGGCAGGGGAAGCGCAGATTTGGGCAGGCAGCAGAGCCCCACGTTGGCTCAGAACTCGCTGCAGAGGCAGCTGAGAAAACTCTGGGGCTCCATGAGCACAGAATCCAAGCAGGAGCCACCCAGGAGGACAAATCCCTCATCCCACGGGCAGCTCTTTAGGAAAGTGCTCCAAGTGTGCCCCTGAAGCTCATCCCAGAGAGCAGAAGCCAGCAGGGATCCTGAGCCAGCTCTGCTGCCTTTGGCAGCACTTTGGCAAATGAGCTGCAGCAAGGGGGAGGCAGCAGTGACTGTGACTGCTGCAGGCTGGGGATGAAGGAAGGGCCGTGGACACAAGTGCTGAGATGCCCCAAAATCCAGAAGGAGGCTGGAGAGCTGGGAATCAACTTGGCATTTCAGTGCCAAGCTCTCACAGGCACTGAAATGATGGAATCCCTTTGTGTGAAGTGACCTGAAAGAACTGACAGGGAGTTGCTGCTAGGATCAGCAGAAGCAGAAAGCAAAAATGTACAAACACTAGGAGATCATCTAATATCCCCCACAAGCAATGGCTTCAAAAATGATCTTATATATTTATTATATTATATTATATTATATTATATTATATGCATAAAAATTTAATGCACATGTATTTTTGGACAATTTTATTTTTTGATATATATTTTCATTGAAGATACATATTTGAAATAGTCTTTCAGCTTGGGAGAGTGAAGATTTACAACAGTGCAAAACCATCTGCCCACAGAGCAGTCAGCCCCCGGTGGCGTGCATGCAAACCCACCCACTGTGCTTGCTCTTCTCAGCATCTCGGGGCTGCTGTTTGCACAGAATTGGGATGAATTTAACTCAACAGAGGCATGAGTGGGGTGTCCAGCTTGTCATGAACACTCATGTGGCAACGAACAACACAGAGCTCTCAAATCACATTATCACAGGTCATTTCATTCCTGCTGGGCACTGAGGAACTCTTAAAAGACACAGAAAAGGAGTGGAAAACATTGGCATCATGCTACTGCTGGTATCCTCCTGGAGGAAAATCTGTTGGGTTTCTTAAGGTGGTAGCTTTCCAAAACCTAGGAAAACTGCTCAGCACTGGTAGCCCAATTGTGAATGGTTTTCTTGACTTGGCAAAGGCTGGGGTGTTAATGGACTCTGTCTTTGGTTCAAATCACCTCCCCTTACCTGCAGACAAAAGCATCACCACCAGCAGCAGCTACATCAGTCAATTTTCTCAAAAAGCTGTGTTAAACTTGGGAGAGGAAAGGAAAACACATCAGACACTGTGGATTATTGACAAGACTCTGAGGAACAGTTCCAAAGCAAAGGGCAGCAGCTTCTCTCTGGGGCACTCCTTGTGCCCCAAGGCAGCCGGGCTGCCCTGGCTGCCCAGGACCCTGCGCCCCGCGGGCTCTGCAGAGCTGCACAGCGGGGAGGCAGCTTCGGGCACCTCAGCCCCTGGACAGGAGGGGCTGCTTGCTCTGCAGGGCTGCCTGTGGGCAAAAGCAGGGTGCTGGCCTTCTGCTCTTGGCCCTAGCCTGGCCTTGCAGGGCTAATCCTGTATCCTGTCTCAAATGTGCTAAGGACAGGCTTGTTTGTTTCCAGCTCTGCACAGGTGTGATTTGCACCACAAAATACTGAAGGACCAAGGCCTGAACAACAGACCCTGACTGAAGCCTCAACTACAGGACCTGAGCCAAAGCTGCCCTCTAGGTGACCTTCCCAACCCAATGTTCTATGTACCTGCTCCTTAACCAAGTGTTATTATCAAAAGGATTGTTGCATCCATTCACTGGTGAAACGTCTTCACCTTTCTGCATGAGGAAAATGGACAAGGCCACATCTGGCCTTGGTTCCTCCTTGAGCCCTGGGCAGGCTCGGGGAGAAAACCAAGAGGAGAATGACACCAGCTGTGCCCCCAGCAGAAGCTCTGGCACATTGCTCGTCCAGCACGATCAGAGCCGGGCTACTCTCACAGTGCACTCGAAGCCTCGTGGCCACCAAAGGTGGAGGCACCGCAGGATTTCCCGGTTCCCGGCCGTGGCTTTGCAGGGCTGGGCTGGGACAGCTTCCCCCAGCTGATGTGCAGCTCTGGATGAAGGGGAAACCGCTGGGGTACCTGGTGATGGATCTTCCTTAATCACCAGAGGCACCCTTTTGTAATAATGCTGAGGTGCATTGCTTAGATTATCCTTTCCTGACTCTTTTTTGCACTTCTGCATTACAGTAAATCACACTGTTTCTTCAGCTGGTGTCTGTGTCTGCATCTCTGACCTTCCCCACCATCAAAACAAACACACAGCCAGTTTAGCAAGAGACCTGCCTCTCTGCCAGCCCATCTCTTGGCAAACACCCCTGGTGGCCATCTCCACAAATGAAATTCCCACTTTGCAACTTCCTTTTCTGCAGGCAGGTGAGAAAAGGAGCCACTCCCAGTTCTGGACACCTCCAGAAACCAGCTGCTTTCAGCAGTCACAACCCTGAAATACCAACCTCCTTCCTTAACTTGCCACAGAGAGCTCCCACCAAGAGGCCTTTTGTCCAAGGATACCCACAGAAGACCTGGAGAAGGGAGCAGTTTGAAACACAACTGCTTCAGAGTTTAAACCTGCCTTTACCAAATGAGCACACACCAATCTGTCCCAAAGGGAAAGCAGGCAGGAAAGAGAAGCTCCTCTCCCACAACCGCAAATTCTCTGCTTCCTTCTGTTCCAGCTGGAGAGTGGAGGCCATGGGCTGCACCTCACTTTGGGAAGGAGCCCTGGGAATTGGCCTGATCTGGGAGGGCAGCAAAAGGAATTCCCCAAAAAGTAGGAAAAGATTCTCTGGAAGGAATAGATGATGACAACATTTCCGCAGAAAAGGAAAAAAAAGAATAATTGAAGCATTTCAAGAAGTGCCCAGACTGAAATTTGTTTGCCAATATGACAACCCCAAAGTCTCTGTGGTGTGTCAGGAAGCTCAGGAATGAACCTACAAGCCTTGCATAAACAACATTGGTTTCCATCCCCCAAAGCACAAGCAGCTCCCCAACAAGACTTCAAGACTAAGGGACAAAACTTCCCCCTTCAGCTCTCTACAGCAGCTCTAGGGAGTCTTTCTCCATTGCAAGACCTCCTTTGTCAGTCTACAGTGACAGGAGCTGGCTGCAGGAGGCATTTGCCTTGGGGGGGGAAGAAAAAGGAGAGATGATTCCTGTGGAAATAAAACGGCAACGCCATTTGGGAAGACGCCAGTGTGAGTTTGCTACCACTCAAGGTCAGAAATCTCTTGAAGAAAGCAACATCCATCATGGTGCAGCACTTTGCCTTTGATATCAATGCTGACAAAATTGCTGCCCCTTCCTGCTGCCGTAGCTGACTCCGAATCACGAGCAATGTGCCAATTCTGCCAAAGACAGGCAGACATGGTGAGATAAAACCAGCTAGTCTGCTGAAAAGGAGTCCAAATGAATGTTTTCTAACTCCCCCTTTTCATCCTTTCCGCAGCCAAGACAGAGCAATGTCCTTCATCTCTGTCCCTGATGGTTACCCAGGCATGGGGTGCAGCGTGGGGACAGAGCTTGTCACTGCTCCCAGTGCCCTGCCCTGCCCTTCCGTGCCTGCCTTGCCCTTCCCTGTCCTGCGGGATCCTGCTGTGCTGTGCCGTGCCGAGCCGAGCTGAGCCCAGCCACCAGTCACGCATTTCGGGAATGACTTTCCCCTGTGCTGCCCACCAGTGTAATGAACATACCACTTTGTAACCTTGACTAGTTAGAGAGTCTTTGTTCCTGATTTTCAGTTTTAACAATTCAGGGAGCTTTTGTTTTCCCTGACAGTACAGTTGCTGCCAAGGGAAACACACCCAAAGACCAATAGTGACCCAGCCTTCCCTTTGCTTCCCTTTTCCTTCCCTCACTGCTACACAGCGCTCTCATACCAGGACCTCAGTGCTGCCTCACCTGAGCATTTAGAGCTGCCTCCAGGCCCTTCCAGGCTAAGTGCAGGTGCTCAGGACTCTGAGGTTTTCCTAGCTTCTTGGGAGAAGGTGTTTGCTTCATCTGGACTTCTTGGGGTTTCATCGGAGGAGCCAGGCACAGGCAAATTTCATCTCCACTGTGAGCTCTTCATTCTGCTTGTTCCCTTGAAGCTCAAATGCCAACCTGAGCTCATCGTTCCTCTGGTTCCCGTAGACCATCACAGCCCTTCCATGGCCTCTCCAGAGAGGAGCAGCTGCACATCTTCAGAGCAGCAGTTGTCGGCCCGCATCCCATCAGGGAGGGAAAGAGTTTCTGCCCTTGCTTTCCAAGCAGGTCCTGGTTAATGACCCTTTAAAATGTTTTCCTGCAGTGCTCTATCATTGGTAGATCTCAAGTGAGAATCAGGTAGAAAGGGTCAAGTCACCTAGGAAGGGGGACCTTGAAAACAGAAAGATTCTCTGCCTGATTTTCCTGTCCTCGCTGCAGATTTGGATGGTGTTCTGGGCATTTTGCAGACAGCCTCTCTGTAGGGGTACAAGGGCAAGGTGGAAGATATTGCCTAACAAGTGGTCAGTGTTAGGTGCACTCTCCTCTTTCTTTGAATGAAGCCAAACTAGGACTCTGATAGGGTATTGCAGATGTTTAAGACTGTCTGCCCTGCAAATCAAGCCATGCCATTTGACACTGGCAGGGGGCTATGTAGAAATCACCAATGGGCCGGGACTGCTGAGGAACGCGCCTCGAGCTGTTTGTTTTCCAGCATCAGTCTCATTACATGGTTATGACAATGGGAAGATGCCAGCAGCTCACATCCCAGGCAGCAGACAAAGAACTTAATGTTACAACTTACTTTATAAATTTTTTGACCAATCACACAAAGCAAAAGCTTATTGACAGTAGTTCTATCCAGTCACTTTAAGCACATGTTCCATTGGTTAAAACAATGCTTGCTTATTTCGAATACAATACCTACGTGTAAGCCTTAAAACACAACGCACTGAGCTCCATTATTAAGCTTCAATCTTCCTAATATCTTGCTAGATAAACTTTTCTATAGCTTAGAGAGTTATTCTAGACCAGCGTTAATGCACAGACCATTGTTCTATTTTTCCTTGCTTTTCTGCAGTTTAAATAATTTTTCTGCTGACCTATCTCATGGCTGCTGCTTGGCTCTAATCACAGTTCTACTGTATCTGAGACCTGCCTTTTGCAGCTTTCCCAAAACCCTCTAATTTTGTGGATTCCCTCAGAGGACTCAGTGTCAGAGCCTCTGGAGGAGCGTGGAGAGCAGGGCTCAGGCAGGTTCTGCCAGTGCAGCATTTGAACTAAAGGCACCAGGAAGCACCAAGCCTGCAGAGAGGAACTCAACCCTTCTCATCTCCCTCACTGCCAGAGGCAGGCTCAGAGCAGCCATCTCACCCCTCTCTAAACCAGTGGGGCTCTGTCCTTACCAAGCTCCTCGGACTCCTGGGAATTGTTCCCACAGCTCTCGGTGCCATGCAAAGCTCCCTCTGCTGCAGCTCTGTCCACAGGCTCCCCTCCTGAGGACTCAGGGGCAACATTAATATTCCCCTTGAAAGAGAAACAGAAAGGAAGAAACCCTTCTCACCACTTCCACAAAACACCTGGTCCAACAACTCCATGGCTCACACACTTAATCCCTTGTTCCTAACAAGAACTCTGGGCCCCAAAGCCCTTCAACAGTCAGAAAAATTTGACTTCTCAAACACAGTCCAAAAGCTGTCAAAGCTGACAGTGACAGTGTTGAACATGGGGGTGACACTGAACACATGGAATGGCTGCTAAGGAAATCAATTGCTGCTCTGTTCTGTAAGGTTGCATGTCTGACAGCACTAACATCAGTCATCATGTCACTAATTGCAATGGAAGTAGCACTGTCTTCTTTCTTCAGCCAACACCCCAATCGGTGTAATGGTTTCAATGCCTCGCCCTAGGCAAGTTGATGTAGAAATAAATTCGATGTACCTCATTTTGCAGGGCCCTAGGGTCTGAAATTGCTATTACAGTTTTCTTTATAATGATGGGCAAATCTTTTTTCTCTGTGTTTTCTCTTGATGGCTTTTTTAATGATAGGTGCTATCACAGTGAGTTGCATGATGCTACATGGGCCACCTTTAATTTTTGAGGGAATGTCCTGCCAGGCTCTATCTCCACAAATGAGCCAATATTTTGTTGCTAATTGTCATGGGGACTCATCTAGGTCATCTACTCGTAGGCAGTTTCACCCTTAGGGGGCACTGGGGTAGTACAATTGCACCACAAACTTGAGTATCTGTCCTCAGGATGATGGGGAGTAACATTTTACTGTGGATCTCCCTGGTACTGAAACTCAGCACAAAATTACATCGCCAATGAACCAAGAATCCCAATTCTTGAGGTTCAGAAGGTGCTTTAAGAAGATCCGGGGCCCAGTGATGTCAGCTGGTTATGGGATTGGTCTCGTTGGCAGCCTCACACCAATATTTGTCACGATTGGGTATTGGCTACTCCTTGGCTGGCACAGGCACACCGACCAAAAGGGTTGCAAAGGATTTATCTGGGCTCAAATTGGTCAAACACATGGTGTCTGAGCCTGCTGACTTGGCTAAAGCAAGGCAAACATTCATTTTTGGTTGATCTACAGGCATGTATGCATGCAAAAGCAAGCAAGCAAAACCAACAAGCGCCTGTATATCATTTGATCAAGCTCCATGTTCCTGCTCAGCTGTTTTTTGGCAAAAGCTTCCCCATCTATTTCAGTTCTCAAGCAAATTTTTTAGCACTTGTTCAGGGACTGGCCAACTATAGGGCACTAAACTGTCCCTCCACCCTTCAATTTTTACAAATTTGGATATCGTAGAATTCTTTTGAACACAATGGACACCACGCTTTGCTGAAAGAGCTCTATGATACAAACCATGTTCACAGTCCAAAAATCAACATCAAACTCAAGATTTGTAGCTTTCACAGGTTGAACAGGGAACAGGTGGCATGCACTGTAGCTTCTCTGTGCGGCTCACATCTGCGTGCTCATTTCCCTGCTGGTGGAATTGTCGCTGCGCTCTTGTGTATGAGATGGTTTCACGTCCTTCACAGGGACCATCTTAGGTCCGGCACCTGTGCAAATGCAACATACCCTTTGCCCCAAGTGATTAGCGGAAATGGTCCTTCAATTTGTCCTTACTCAAGGTTTCTGATCAAAATCGAAGGATTTTCTTTCAATTTTTCCTGTGTGCTGTTTGAAAAGTGCCTAAAAATTGGAGGATTAGGTCCTGCAAATGAGCTATTCAAAACATAAAAACATATAAAGCTTTGCTCAACCTCATCTGGGTTGTTGCTTGAGCCACTCCCCCTTTTGTTGATCTAGAATGAGTTTAGAGTTTGGTGCGTCCTTTAAACAATTGCCTGACCTGTGTGGGAATAGGGAATTCCAAAATGTGGCGAACACCCCAGTCCATCAAAAATGTGGCCAATTTTTGAGCTGTGTATATGGGGCCATTTGACAGTTTTCATCTCGTGGGGGATCAGTTTGGCGAGCTCTGGGCCCAGTGACACTGACAAGGACAAAAGCAAAAGACGAGAGGCGCTCTCTCTTCCTGGGACCAAAGTCCCACAGCTTTAATGGAGAACAACTCCAGAAGAGAAAGGGAGTGTCCAGGAGAGGAAATAAGATGTCCAGAGGAGGATAGAGAGTTTCCACCTCATGGCAGGGGATTTTAAACCCTGGGGGAGGAGGGTGGGTAGAAAGGAACTACCTTAATTCAACATAATACATCACCACACTGAAGTTTTCTGCATAAATTGCTGCACTTGTTGCAAACAAAATCCTAAACACTCCCCAAACACAACCGTGCAGTCCCAAATGACCACAATGTGGGAGAAAAACCACTCAACCCTCCTGTATACCCAAGCACCAGGTGTCACAGGGAGCACCAACCCCTGCAACTAGAAAGTCCACATACACAGGCTCACCGGGAAAGGAGTATCTCTTTATGAGGGGACAGAGTGCTCACTTTTCTCAACACAACACACACCATCCACCACATCAGCATCCACCCACATCATCTTCCTCAAACATTCACACACTGAAAACACAACCACAATTACAAAACACAGGAAAAACAGCAGTAATGAAACAGGATTTGCTCAATTCACCCCCAGAATTGCTAGCAGGTCCTGATTAACACAGCAAATCCTTTCTGCCAGCAGCCAGACCCAAACCCAAACTGTACAGGTGTACGTTGTGCACAGGACGTCTCTGTGTGACTTGTGAACAGCCCTTCCCCTGCATACACCTTAGGGGTTTCTTTATACAGAGTTAAACATCCCCTTTCTCCACAGTCCCAGCAGTCTTGTCTGTCCCCCATGAGGAACAGCCGAGAGCGGAGGTGCCTCCAGGAAAGGAATGTCCTGGCAGCGCCCAGAGACGTCGAGAGCCCGGTTGTTCTCGCTGGAGCAGAGAAGCGTTCCTGCCGCGGTCACCAAATGAGGTGTGGAATAGAACTCCCCACAGTTAAAAGTAGAAGGTGGTGTGTTTATTACAGCGCCACGCACACAAGGAGTTGTCTCTTAAAGACATGTGTGAAGAATCACTGCCGCTCTACTTATCTAAAAAAGTCCTACATATTCATATAATTCCCAAAATGACTAATACATATTCATTAGGTAACCCCACCTACCCCCTTTGTATTAAAATGTATTATAATTGAGTCCAAAGTTCCCTCATATTTGCGGGTTCTTTCACATCACGTGGGTGGGTGGGTTTTAAAGCAGGGAATGGTCTCCTTCTGATGAAGCCAAGACGTCTTCCTCAATTTGACCTCTTTCCTTATGACCTGTTGGCAGGCTTTTGCACCCCTTGGCTAAAGCTGAAATTTCGGGGCCCAGGTGCAGGCTATGGTCCTCTTCTTTGTCACAAAGAAATCCGCATCCCATCCCGTTTCTTTAAACATAGTAAAGACAGGCAAGTGATATATTACCCTAGCCTTAACTACCTTATCTGCTAAAAATTAACTATCCCTTATTATTTCTACTCTTCTTGCTATACTCTTTCTGCCTAAGTAAATCTTGCTAAAATTTTAACTCTTCCAGTTCTTTTAAATCCTGGATTCATTGGTCTCATCTCACACACCAGCCATGTGTGAGCTGATGCTGTAACTGGGAAATTCCACTCCTGAGCAGGAGATACAAGGCCTGGTTCTGAGCTGGAAGGGTGAGAAGGATGAGATGCACAGCGTTTTGATCCAGGGGATGTCCTGAAAGTGCACTGCCTACCTGCCCCTGCTGCCGAGTACCACGCTCCACCTCCTTCTCCTGCTCAGCAGATTTTTAGGAATCCAGGGCTTGGTATGTATGATTTGCTACTGCAACAAATAGAATGAATTTGCTTTGCAATCCCAGTTTTGTCCTGGGTTATTTTGTGCATGGGTCTCCTTCTGAACCTGTGTCAAAGACTGGCAGGGACTAAAGGACACTCCTCTTCTCATGTCAGTAAATTCGGTGAAGTGATTTAAGTATCAATAAGTCAATAAGTATCAATGAGTAAATCAAATAATTTGGGGGAATATTTAGCCTGTGAGTTTCAGCAAAGTATTGAATATGTCTTAGATCCATGGATACAAACTAGTAACTGAGATTGCTGGGTGTGCATGTGTTGGGGAAGTGACTCCCCACACACCCAGTGCTGAGATCAAGGATTGCCTCTTTTCTAACCCTGACCTGGCAGCTGGGATTGGGCCCTGCTTGGTAACGTTCATTTTGAAGACTTCTGTTGAGCAGGTAAGAATGGTTGAAATGAAATCTTTTCTAGCTGTTTCCCTTTGGTTTACCTGTTTGAGGGTTAAAATTCTGTGCTGCAGGTGTGCTGGGTGTGTGCAGAGCAGTGCAGCCCCAGAAACGCCTTGGCTTGCCCACAAGTTGTCATGCCTTGTTGCCAGATGTGCCCAGCTGTGGCAGGAGAAGGAGCCCGCAGCGCAGTGGGCACCGTGCCCTGCCCAGCCGGGGCTCTCTGGCACAGAGCAGCCGCAGCGCCAGCGCCGTTCAACCCGCTCCTGCCTTGGCTTCCCCTGGCACACAGAAGCCTCTGGAAATCAGCACCGCCAGTGGCATTCCCAGCTTGGAGCAGCTGATGCTGGCGGGCAGATGCTGCCAGTTCGACTGCTGCCAAAGGGAAAGAAAGGCAGAGATGTACACACACCGGAGCCCTGGGCATGTCCAATAAAGGTGCAAATATGTGGGGAGATTTGTTAGGAAGGATTTCAGCTGTGATGCCAACAGTGGCTTCACTCCTGGTTCTGTGTGTTCTAGACAAGTAATGCAATGGTTGGCTCTGACAATTAAGAAGTAGATGTTATGTGGATGTTCAAATGTGCAGTGATGGTATTGTAATATATCCTTCCATAGTCCTCTTTCCCGTCCCCCTTGTAATAGCCTTGGTATTCAGGGCATTTGGGGAGGGCTGGCTCGTGACCAGCAGGCAGGGTGTAACAACACCTAACCTCCAGTCAAGATGCAAGAAAGTAATCTCCACCAATGGACAGCAGAGAAAGAGTTGACTGACAAAACTTTTGGAGGGGCTAAGGGTATAAAAGGCAGAGCATCCTTTTTGTAGATGAGCACATGGCTGCTAGTCACAGAGACTCCCAATGCTGAAACTTTTCCTTAGTCAGTCCTTTGTTAAGGTTTATTAAACCTTTAAAAGTGAGAGTCATTTCTCACATGTGCAATGCTGTGGGCCATTTTCTTGGCCTGGTTGCCTTTGCTTGAGGCCCATCTGAGTGCTCAGCTGGGGTACAGGCTGTAGGTCCTTGGGGCACTCTTGGAGTTCCTCTTGGATCCCTGAATAACAGGGTTTGGCCCATGAGGGGATTTTTTGCTGCTTTGTGACAGAGAAGAACTTCCCAGGCTCTTTTGTGTTTGCTGTAGGGAAGGTTGGTTATTGCTTTGCATAAATTCACAGACCAACATGGAGCGTTTGCTTTGTGATGTCAGGGCATGGTTGCCACATCGTCATAGTGGCATCAGAAGGTTGCCTTGGTGCACGGAAGGCCTGAGTGTCAGAGCAGCCCTAGGCCTTGCTCAGATCAGGAGAACCCTCCTGTTTTGAGCATTGGTCAGTGGGCAGCTGCACTCTGACAGGACACTTGTTTTTCTAGTGTTGGAGAAAACTTGCACAGCACTGGGACAATGATCCACCATCTGGCCACAGCAGCTTTTGCTGCCTATGGTGTTTGTTTTTCCGCATATTACGGTGCACACTTTGTTCGTAAGTAGAGTTTTCCATTCTACTTCGGTAAGGGTGTATCCTAACGTGGCTTTTGTATGTCTTCCTGCTCTTTCTTGGTGACTGAGTTTTTGATTTTGAAAGAGAAAGAGAATTAGAGTGCCAGTGGTTTGGTAAAGCTCCTGTCAAGAGGTTCAGCTAAAAAGGGGGTGTCTGTAGCCACAGGAGCAGTATTTACAGGGAAACCTGCAGGGCTTCCGTTCCCTCCGCAGGGGAGTCTGTGGCAGCAGAGTCTGTCATTTACTCAGGTTGCTGGGACAAGCAAGACACCTTTGAAAATGTAGACTGGCAGAGCTTCAGGGAAGGCCTTCTAAAAACTCGGCAGTTGTTCCCAGAATTCAGAGAAAGCTTATTTCTTTTTAAATTTTGTCATGAAAGGATTTGACTGTCTAACTTAATAACCTTTTACTGAGTGCAAAAATAGTTATTCCCTTTGAAAGGAAGTGCAAACTCTAAAGCAGTGAGTGTCTGCTCCTGAACCCTAGAGGTGCTGCTGTGCTCTTCCACAACAGAACTGCCACAGCTCAGGGGAATTTTGGGAAGCTTTTCTGGGCAACTGTTTCCTGCAAGTTAATGAGAATTAGTGCATGTATCTGATTGGAAAAAAAAAAGAGTACCTGAAGGAGAGGATTTCAGAAGCTGTTTTATGTGTTTGGTAGAACAGGAACATTGAGTGTTAAAGAACAATTTGCATTTTCTTGATCATCTTTGTATTCATTTACTGGCTAAACAGGCTGAAGTGTAGGAACAGCCAAGAATATTGTCCTGATCCCTTGCTGGCTGTGTGAATGGAATGTGTCTCCTGGAGGGATGTTGTGAAACGGGAAATCGTACCTGTTTGGGTTGACTTGTTCTGTTGGATTCAGCAGCCCAGGCAGTTTTCTGACAGCATCTGGTTCATTTTCCCTTCCCACTACAGGTCACCTGAAGCGTGTATTCAGCAGTGCTAAAGATCCTGAGGTGAGTGAGAAAGGAACATTTCATGTTCCTGGTGTTGAGGAATTGTAGAGCAAGCTGGGAGCTTGGCCAGTAGCAGTAGAGTGTAGAGGGCCAGCTAGGAAGGCTGAAAGAAATCCATTTCCATGCCTGAAACAAAAGTAACAAAGGCAGCTATAGATATTTTTAAATTTCCTTCTCAGAGTTTGAAGAACTAAAACCTAGTTTTGAAAAGAGAACAATGCTTGCAGACAGCAGATAGGAAAAATTTAATTAAGACCGTTTTGCTGTACAGTTGAATTAGATAATTTTAATTTAAACAGAGTGACTTAGACTCCTATTCCTATCACATTTTATGATATCTACTTGGAACATGAGGTGGTAGAAAAGGAAGGCCATTTTGCAATGGTGCCTGCGTTATCTGAAGTGCAATGGGCACCTTTGTGGCTGGGGAGCTGCGTGGGCCCAAAGGACGCAGGGCTGGCGGCCGTGAGCAGCTGAAGATGAGGCAGCGTGGGGCCAGGCGGCCAAGAAGGCCAAGGGCACGGTGGCTGTGCCAGCAGCAGTGGGGCAGCAGGAGCAGGGCAGGGAGCGTGGCCTGTGCTGGGCAGCGCTGCGGCCACAGCTGGAGTGCTGTGTGCAGCTGTGGGCCCTGGGAAGCAGAAAGTCATGGAGGGGCTGCAGCGTGTGCACAGAAGGACAGGGGAGCTGGGCAAGGAGGTGCAGCACAAGGCCAGTGAGGAGGTGCTGAGGGAGCTTTAGCCTGGACAATGGGGGCTCCTGAGGGACCTTCAGGCAGACTGCCATAGATCCCTGCCTTAGATCCATAGAGCCAATGCTCAGCACAAGGGCTGCTTCCCTGCCAAACATCCCTTTACTGCATCCAAGTGCTTTAGACACTGGAGTGGGTAACACTTTCATATTTTGCTTGTTTATTTGTTTGTTTGTTTACTAGAAGGAGAAGCCTTGTGTTATTTCTCCTTCTCCAGGGAGCTTTTTCTCAATCTTTCCTGCCCTTTTCCAGCACTGGCAGAAACACATCACTTTCACGGTAACGGCTCCCGTGTCTTTTGGCAGTCCAGGGAATCAGTGTGTGTTGTGTTTGGGAATTGAGCAGGAAATCAATGCCCTTGCATTCCAGCTGGTGCTCAGGGATTAGAGGAGCTGGGAGGGGCTGGGCTGTATTTCTGATTCCAGCCACTTCAGCACTGTCAGTGTGGTCGAGTCCAAGAGAAGAACTTGCCCGAGCACAGATGCACAAAGAGTGCAGTTCCCAGTGCAATGCTCTGAGTGTCTGATTGCATTCCATAAGGACCCACACGCTGCAGATTGCCCAAGAGTGTGGGTTACTGAAGCAACAGGAGAGCAAGTTCAGGATGGCTGCTGATTGGGGCACTGCTACCGAGTGTTGATGTGTGTAGCGACAGAAATGACAGTGTTGATTCAGGGTGAACCCCACGTGGTGAATAATGTGCTTTGACTCTATGATTTAGAATGTTAAACAAATGCTTTTTTAAGCTATGTTATATTACACTAGTACTGTATTAAAACTATACTAAAGAGATACTATACTATAAAGCTACTAAAGAAAAACTCGTGACTGTCTCCAGACAGTCACAACACAGCTTTTATCTAATTAGCTAATCAAGCTAAACAACTATCACTAAAATCCAATTAACAAATCACTTTCAGTAAACAATCACTAGAACACATTCTACATGTACTAAACAACAAGAACAGCAAGTAGAGATAATAATTGCTTTCTCTTGTTCTTTAAGTTTCTCACTACCTTCTCTTAAAAAAAAAAAAACCTAGGAGACAGAACTATATCTCTTTGTGCACAAAAAATGTAAATACCACAGTACAGTAAAGAGAGATTATAAAAGTGAGATCTGTCTCCCTGTCTATTTGAATCTTCCTGGCTCTGCTCCAAAGCAGAGGAAGATGCAAAGCTCACCTAAAGGCATCCCTTCAGGAGAGGGGTAGAGACAAGTTCCATTGACTGATCCTGAGCAGGCAGAGATGTTTCCCCCTCCAGAGATGGTTGATTTTTCCCCTCCTGTTCTCCTACTCCAGCCTCTTGTGCCCTGAAGCCTTCTTTTTATCCTTTAAATTTTTGCATGTCGTAAGGGAGTGGAACTATCCCATGCTGTAGCTGGGGTCTGGTGACTTTGCTCATACATGAATTACATGACACATGGTTTCCTTCACTGGCATCCCCAGGGCTGTGTAAGTGCATTCGTTAATGGGGCCTTATGAGAAACTCTGTTCCTGCTGGTCAGAATTCTCAGTTGACAAAAGAGGGAGAAGAAACACCTTGGTCTTCCTCCATATACTGAGATGGCCGTAGAGGTTCTCTGACTTCCATCAGGGATCTTTGCACGCATCCTCATCTCCTGAATGACCCGGTTTTCTAGCAAGAGTGTAGATGTCAGGAAGGAGGAATGCTGGTGCAGGCCTGAAGAGAAGGTGAACTCCAGAAGTGTCTCTCACAAGGAGTGAGCTCACCCAGGAAGCCCCTGCAGAGCCAGGATGGAGCTGTGGGACAGGGCAAGGTGTCAGTCACTACTGAAAGACAAACAGGCCATGGCAGAAGCAGAGGGAGGCTCTCACCAGACCCTTGAGAAATGCCACCCCTTCCCTGCCAGCTGCCTGAGAGGCTGTTGGGGCTTCAGTCCCAGATGGCCCCTGATTGTAGGGCCAGGGTCACTTTGGAATCTGTGCCTCCCCTCGGGCAGAGAACGACCCAGGAGAGCAGCAGCACAGTGCTTTGGGAACGTGTGAGCCCAGCAGCCTTTGAGTCTTGGCCCACAAAGGGCGTATGGGAAGTTGAAACCCATCTTGTCTTGCGTTCTGTGCAGGTGCTTCTAGAGAAAGAGCAGGAGCACACTGCCTTATCTGAGATGCCATGCCAGACTCAGGGAGAGCTGTTCCCTGCCCGAGGGCAGGAAGAGCAGCTCAGGCAGCAGGTGGAAGAGCCACAGGAGAATGGCCAGGTGAGCCTGACTGGCCAGGGGACAGACGGAAGGGCAGGAAGAGGGGCGTAAACCAGAGCTCCTGGGACTGAGGAGGCCAGGAGTCCCACAGGCACTGGAAGGACAGAACCTTGCAATCTGCAGAGATCAGCCCTGGGACAGGAGGTTTGCAATTGAGGCTGATGTGGAGAGGGAAACAGAAAGAAATGGCTGAATAAATGTGATTTTGAGGCTGCAAGAGGAAAAAAGCTGAGCCTGATGGCAGCTCTCAGTCCCTTCCTCTGCTTTTGTGTGTACAGGACATCAAGGCAAAGCCACAAGCAGAGCTGCCCGAAGCTCAGAGTGACATCATGGCAGTGAAGAGAAAGAACAAGGAAGACATGGGAAGAATTCAAGAGGAGAATCTCCATCAGCAGAGGGGCGATCAACAAAACCAGGTGAATGAAAGAGTGGCAGCCACTCCACTCATGAAATGTCCTCTCTTTTGTTTGTTAGAGAACATGAAGGAACAGCTGGATGCAGAGCTTCAGATAGCTCACAGTATGACCAAGGCAAGGCATAAGCAGCGGGAGGAAGAAATGAAAATCATCAGAGAGAAACTTAATCGCTTCCATCAGTCTCTGCAAAACCTAGTGAGTGAAAGAGGGATGCAGCCACTGCAGTCACCAATCTGGTGGTTTCTGCCCTTCTTGCCTTTCCAGTGCAGGGCAGCAGGGAGTGGGGCCATGCCTCTGAGTGCCATGCTGCTGTAGTGTGTGTATCACAGTCACTCTGAAGGACATTTCCTGGTGTGCTGAATCTCAGCTGCTGCCCTGAAACTTGTCCTTTGGCCTTTTGGCCAGCAGTCATCCAAATTGATTCCTGCTGGCCTGTTCCTGCTCTCCTTTTTTCTTGAGGTGTTTTTACAGTGGAACTTGGTGACCCAGACGGAGGATTGAAACAAGCTGTTGTATCCCCTGTCAATCTGTTCTTTGCCTTTCCTCACAGTCGATGACTCCCGGCTGACAGGGACAAGCTGTAGTGTCTGACTGCTTTGTTCTGTTTGACTTGAGGTGCAAGTGTTGACGTCTCACCGGGCAGCCTGCGAAGACTTGCAGGGAATGTGTGGCAATGAAGGACCCCAAGCTAGGAGTGAGGCACAGGAACAGTGCCCACCAGAAATGCTCCAGGTCCAGCACATCCTGGGCTCTGAACCTGCTGCTGCAGCAGCATCACCTCGAGGAAACCCTTCTGTGAAACCTGGGAACTCAAGCTCGGGCAGATCCTGGGAACAGGAGATTGAGGAGGAGTACCTGGAGCTGCTGGGTACGTCTGGGGTGTTTCTTATCTGAGGGACAGTGTGTTGTGTGCGGGTGTCAGCAGAGCTGTACCAAATGCTCCTCCTGAGCTTGGTGTCACAGGGCCATTTAGGACTCCCCAGGGGCAGTGCTGTGCTCCGAGGCAGTGAGAGAGCTCTGGGTGTTCCTGCTGCCTCTGAGGGCACCTGGGACTGGCTTGGGTTTGCCTGAGCTTCCCTCTCTGCTAAAGGCTGAAGCAGGGATTGTTCTTGGATCAGCAGAAGGCTGTGACCTAGCAAATGATCTAGGCAAGTCCTGTGTGCTAGTGGCCAAACTGAACAGAATTTTTAGCTTCCTAAATTCTCCTTAGGCTCCTGACTTCCAACCAGTCATCAGAGCAAAAAAACTTCACAGAAATGGACTGGCTTTGGAGTTTTGTCTTTTTGGTTGGGGATTCTTTTTTGGAGGGGAGGGGGGGTGGGATTGCTTTTGTGTTGTTCATTTTTGGTGGGGGTTTTTTGTTGTGTTTTTCTCCATCCTGAAGGAGCCCTTCTACCCCACGTCTTACTGATGTCATTTTTATGACTGTTACTGTTACCACTACTACATCTGCAGTTTATTTTCATGAGAATGCTATATTTTTGTCAATAAGAGAATGCTATCTTTTTGTCAATAAGAACTACTTTGAAAGAACATCAGGTTACAGGACAAATAGAGAGCACGAGGTATTTTCCATGTGCCCCAAAGAAAAAACAGAGACTTTGATTATTGAAGTGAAGGGAGAAACGACCATCCTGATAATGCATCAAACTCCAGCTTTATTGATCAATCCATCATCTTAAATAACAGTGCTAACGAACGCCATGAATATTCTGTAATCCAATTTCATGATAGGCTAACAGAGAAACTTCAAACCACTCCCTTTGTTTTAGAATACCTACAATTGTTTATTAAAAACAGAAACCAAAACAGAAACCAGAAACTAAAACAGAAACCAGTGTTCCCAAAACTTCTACATCTGTTCTCAGGATGGCAGGCCTTCCCAGAGACGGTGTTCTGCTTGTTATGGGAAGACAATCTGAGAACTCCATTGTTTATAGAATGATGCCTGAGAGAGTCTAATTGTTTATACAAATCAGAAGGCTGAGAACTGTTAGAAACTGCTTTACTTTTCCCTTATACTTTTCTCTCAATTGTATGTCTCATGGCCTTTTCTTTAAGTCATTCTCCGACATTTCCCCCGTTTTTTCTTCTTTGAGAGAAAAGTGGTTAGTTTGCAGGTTTTTTCTATTATCTTACTGACTATTTTTTGAATGCAACAAGGTAAGATAATGGTGAAGTTTTTCCTCACAGAAACTCTTGTGGAGGAGACATTACCTCCTGTTCACTATCAGGGGCAAAGAAAAAAGAAGGGAACTCATCCACTATGCTTGGCAACACTTTAAACTTCAGAGCAGCTTCATGTGGGCCTCATAAACTCCAAAAGTGCAGACCCTGCTCTGCCAGGGCTCAGCTGCACCAAAGGCCTGAGAACAAACAGGACACTCAGTGTCAGAAATGTGATCCTGTGGAGAAGGATCAGAACCAGTGCTCAGAGGTGGAATAATGATAACTTGCTTAAATAACAAGATCCACCCTGCGCTTGGGCTGGTATTCCATTCCAGGCTCTATCTCCACAAATTAAAAATATCCCTGTGGGTAATTTCCTAGGTGTCATAATAGTAGAGCCTTTACACTGGTTATAAAGCTGTTTGGACACTATTTCCAGGCTTAGAGATGAATCCAGAGTAGCCCATGTCTGTTTATGCTGACTCATCCTTTGAAATTCAGAGTAATCACAGCTGAACTGCAATTATCTAATGCTTGATTGGGATCTCTTCTTATAGGGCCTACAACAGAATGTTGTGTTAAAGGCACCAGTTTTCTACACCTTATTGAGGCTATATATGATGTACTTTGAGCTTTAACCTTTTTCAAAATACACTGTGCCTCCCACCGATAATAAGCCAAGATTTTCTGCTCATGAGATTCATAAAGGTCTAAAGCTGAGGCAGTGTTTAGCCCTGTCTCATTCCGTAGTGCCCGCTCCCAATTATGTTCCCAGATATGTCTATAATTACAGGTGTGGCACCATAAATGAAAAAGTAACAACTGATCACAACCCCCACAACACAGTGCAACCCAAGCAGCACAATTTAGGCTGTGATATTCAAAACAGTTCTCTTTTGCCGGTCCTCTTATATGGAAAGATGATAATGATTCAATAATGTCAATCAGTTCTCTGGTCGTCCGGCAACGGCGTGTTACGGCCTTAGCAGGCATTGCACGACAGGTGGTAATTGGACTAAGAAAAGAAAGCTGTTAACTGTTTTCATTCATGCAACCTGGAGAGAAGGTGAAAAAGTCTGAAAATGCTCCTTTCTGTCCTTACATGGGTTTATCAGAAATGTTCAAGGTCAGTTTTCAGTTTGTAATCCTTTAGTCATTTGGCTCAAATGGCATCAACTGGGTGATTCTCAGTCCTTTGTTAATTTGGAGTGGTGAAAAGTAGTATGCATTTAAAGTACTTAAAATATTTGACCTAACAGACTTATTTGCAAATCATGTAAATCACTTAAATCTAATTCAAACTTAACAGAATCTAACTTAACTTACTTAATAATACTTAACAAAAATTAATTTTCTTCAAATCCCACACAACTCAAACCTATATATAATTTAAACTTAGAAGACCTCGAACCCAACCGAAAACAAGCTCAACAAACTTAACCTTAACATTTAATGGCACTTAATTGATAACTTAACTTAAACTACTTAATAACAGATAAAACTTACTATAGAAATAATATATGGCATTTACTGTCACTCACCCACAGGCCTGACTCCCAAACACTCAACCAAAACAACCTTTCTCACGTCTTTGCTGCAGCATTTATACCAAAAACACACTCACAACATCTCACTCATACAATCAATCCAACACATCTCAACATTTTTAAACTTTTCAAAACACAGCTTTAAAGTCTAATGTTCCACCGGCCCAGCCATCCGGGCTTCTGACGTTTAAAGTCTCTGGTAATACAGATGTTTCCAAGACAGCATACCCAATGCTGAGCCAAATAGGCTGAAATTTGACTCCTGCATTCATTTACGCTGATCTGCTTTACAGTCTGTGCTGGGGAGAACAAAAGATCTTTCTAACTTAGGTGAAAAACATCCTGACAGCAACAGTCCTTGGTGTCGCTTGTTTAGTTTCACTGGTCTTTTAATTGCAATAGGAATCTTTTCTTTTGTTGACAAAAGTCACAGTTATTACGGCTGTTAGATCTCAAACTGTAGCTCCTGCCGGCTACGGGGCGGAGGGAGAAGCACTCAAGCTCGAAAAAGCACTCTGAAGTCGGAATCCGCTAAGGAGTGTGTGACAACTCACTTGCCGAATCAACTAGCCCTGAAAATGGATGGCGCTGGACGCTCATCAGAGCCCAGAAAAGATGTTGGTCGATCTAAACAGCAGGACGAAAACTATCAATACACAGCGTGATTGCTCCTCCATCACCTGCTCTCTGATGTCCAGTCACTGTTCCCAAGCAGCAACTGGCCGCCCGTGGACATCTGGCCCCCAGTTCACACATGAGGGCGATGTGGCTCCGGTTGCTCCCCCCGCGGCGCTCTTTGATCACTTCCGGCACGGCGCGGCTTGGTTTCTGCGGCGGCGGCGCGGTTGCTCCCGCGCAGTGGCTCCGCTCTCGGGGCGGCGCGGCTCGGCTCCTGCGGCGGCGGCTTTTGATCTTCCCGCCGCTGCCTCCGGTGCGCCCGTGCCAAGTTCGGAGTAGCACAGCACCGCAATTCCACCATAAATCACCGAATTTACACATTTCCGTTAATCCATAAACTATATGGAAAATCCCTTTACCGTAGTCATAAGCCCAAAGTCCTGTTAAGTCCTTTTGCCAATTCATCTCTGCTTTGCGCTGCGGGTCACTCCCTTCGCGGTGGTTCAGCTTCGCCCGCGGTGGCTCCCTGTGGTGTCAGGTTGAAGGCTCCCTGTTGCGGAGGATTAGAGGCTCCCTGCTGCGGAGGGTTAGAGGCAGGAAAAGGTACCGATGATGCAGCGATGACTTCTGAAGGTGCTTGGCATTCCCGGCGCAAGTGGCCCGTGCCTTCCCATCGGCAGCATTTCGTGCGGCCCTCTTTATTTGATGCTGCAAACGCAGCGGACGCTTGAAGAGGTGCAAAAGCGGCTAACACCTGACTCTGAGAGGACCTTGCCTGTTTTCGAAAACCTATTCCTATCTGCTTGAGTACATCCGCCACAAAAGCCTGCTGCCCGGTAGGAATAAGAGCCATCCTCTCTAATGCTTCCTCTACAGTCCAATCTGCACCTAAAGCATTAAGTATGTTTCTAGTAGCAGAATTACAATTTTGAAGGACACACTGCCTGAGTAGGACCCTGCGCAAATATTCTGGCACGCCAGCTCTTTCAATTGCAGCAGCAGCTTTATCAACAAAAACGCCAAATGACTCATCTCTGCCTTGCTTAATTCCTATAGACACTGGTATCTCTCCCGGTTCCTTCACCATGTCTATTGCGAGTCTGACTAACTGCATTGCCTCCTGGCACTTTTCTTGACCTATTAAAGCTTGTGCATCAGTACGAAGGAAACGTCCCAGACCCATAAGTTCATCAACAGTGACGCCATGCAAGGGGTCACCCGACTGTCTTTGAACTACCACACACTCACTGACAAGTGTCCGCCAATGATCATTAAACAGCAATTGTTGATGGTGGGTAAAGATTAATTTAACTATGCCAAGACAATCATTAACGATGAGGATACTGGTGTTAAAAATATAATCAAGCATTTGCTTAGCTGGTCTGCTTCCAAGCCCAAACTGACTAACAGCAGCTTGCAATTGAGATAACAATTCCCAGTCAAGAGCACTAATTGCAGCTTGAATTCCTCCACCAGCCTGAGGGTTAAAGACAACCGGACAAACCAGCTCCGGAGCCGAACTTATTGGCTCTAGATCTCCCTTTTCAATTGCATCTTTGGCCAGGGCAGCCCACGCATCTCTTTCCCTTGCAATCGCCTCCGCCAAGTGGTTTTCCGACCCAGGGACCGGCTGATTGCTTGTCGGGAACGGAGTACGCGTTTTTGGCCCCGGCTGCTGGGACGCAGCAGGTACGGGAGAGTCAGAAGTGCTCTGTGTAGCCTGCGGCAAAGCAGACAACAAGGCACCCTGCGGAGCTTGGCTCGTTAGGGGGGGCTGCGAAGCGGGTAATAAAGCAGTCTGCATAGCCTGGCTTGTAGGCTGGCTCGTAGCCGGGCTTGTAGCCTGGCTCGTTAAGGGGGGCTGCGCGGCGGGCAGTGAGGCGGTCTGCGCCTGGCTCATAGTGTGACTCATAGCCTGGCTTTCCGAGGGAGGTGGTGAAGCAGGTAATAAAACTGTCCGCGTCGCGGGGCCAAGAGGAGTTCCCGCGTTCTTATCAAATTCCCTACCTTGATCGTAGTGTTTGTTACGATCGTGAGCAGCAGTGGCCTGATAAGCAGCCCTTTTTTCAGCTTGAATTTGCAAAAGCTCGGTGTTAACGACCCGCCATAATTTACCCCACTTCTTAGCAGTTTTATCATCATCTAACGTAGCCTGCCACAATAAATCACCAAATTTACCCCACTCAGACAATTCGTGAACTGTGTGAGGATTTATAAAGATCCCCCTTTCTAGGCCATAAGCTAAAAGACCCGGTAATTCTTTCTGTAAATCTATTCCCTTAATTTGCCGTTTTTGCAAAAGGGTAATAAAAAGTTCATATACGGCTTGCCTTTCCATACCTACGTGCGCACGTTGCAGCTCTTCAAATCAAGGTCACGGCCACATGAATTGGACGAGCCTATCTGTATAGTCGCTCGCAGTGCGGCGCGGGCCGGCAGGTTACCCTCCGCTTTGTCTTCCGTGCTTCCTTGCCGTTCCGGCTGCAGTTTCGATCTTACGGAACCCGAACCTGGCTTCACTTCGCGTGGCGTTTGCTTCCCCATGGTGTTCGCTATCACGGTCGGAGGTCACCATATATTGAAGTGAAGGGAGAAACGACCATCCTGGTAATGCATCGAACTCCAGCTTTATTGATCAATCCATCATCTTAAATAACAGTGCTAACGAATGCCATGAATATTCTGTAATCCAATTTCATGATAGGCTAACAGAGAAACTTCTAACCACTCCCTTTGTTTTAGAATACCTACAATTGTTTATTAAAAACAGAAACCAAAACAGAAACCAGAAACTAAAACAGAAACCAGTGTTCCCAAAACTTCTACATCTGTTCTCAGGATGGCAGGCCTTCCCAGAGACGGTGTTCTGCTTGTTATGGGAAGACAATCTGAGAACTCCATTGTTTATAGAATGATGCCTGAGAGAGTCTAATTGTTTATATAAATCAGAAGGCTGAGAACTGTTAGAAACTGCTTTACTTTTCCCTTATACTTTTCTCTCAATTGTATGTCTCATGGCCTTTTCTTTAAGTCATTCTCCGACATTTGATAACAAACTTTATTTAATCTTCTAGTTTTATGCTTATCAAGATGTGTCCAGGAGACACATCCAGGTGGCATGATCTGATAAAACTGTACTGCAGGCATTTCTCAGGAGAGAGCCTCCAGCTCAGCCATGGTATATCCCTCAGATCCATGGCACTTTTCCATACCTGATTCCCACTCTTTCCCATGACTGTTAGAATCCTACCCATTGGCCCAGGCCCTGCTCAGATACATCTCTAGGAAAACATATCAAGCCCTTTGTGATTCTGCAGCACAACCCAATGAATCTGCTTCTTGCCCATAACAGCTGCCAGTGCTGTGCTCTCAGATAAGACCTGGTGTGGCTGAGGCCAGAGCCCAGTGAATTCTGTGTCTGCCATCACCTGCTGGGACAGAAAGGGCACTGATCTGCGCCTCAGTGTGGCTGATCTCAAAGCCCATCCTGTTGTGTCCGGAATGGGGGCAAAAGCTTGTCTGGGGCCCAGGCTCACTCTGGCTTCTTCCCATCAGTGCCTGTCAGTGCTCATGCTTGGGCTTTGCCAGCCTTGTTGTGCTAACTGCCCTGTCCCTGAGGGCTGGAGGGACTGCAGAGGCTGGAGCCTTCCTTAGCTGGGAGAGGGGCATCTTGGAGTTCAGCCTGCTCATAAACAGGTCAGGGTCCTGATGCTGAAAGCCCCGTCAGAATCAGTTACAGCTTGAGCTGCTCTGGTTTACAAATGGGAAGGCATTCCTTTGGCAAATTGCTGAAAGGTGAGGAAGATGTCCTCCTCTCCTGGGATTGCATGTCCCTGTGCTTTGTTTCCTGTCAAGAGAACTCTTCAAGAGACTGTACAAATCAGTCTCTGTGCTGGCCACCTGTGCTGCAGAGCTGTCTGCCTGGTTGTGGTCGTTGTCACCCTGCCGACCACAAAGGGCTCAGAGCCCCAGGCGCTGGGGCTGCCTTTTGTATCTCCTGGAAGCTGGGATCTCTGCTTTAAAGTCAGCATCTTGCATTTTGTTTCCCTCAGGAAGAATGGTGAACCCCACTGAAAATCCCCTAATGAAATACACACATCTGAATTATATTGGCAGCGGGTGAGTCCAACAGCAGTTATTCCTGCACAACCATAAGCCGGGTGTTTTTCTGGTGGAATGTCTATCCAGCGTGAAGTCAGGCCAGCTGCAAAGATGTTCACACACTGGGGATAGATTGTCCCATCTCTCAATGCTGCTCAGAATTTGTGAGTGGGCTCAGAAGGCATTGTCAGAGATGCCTTGCTACCGAGGTCTTGCCTGCATCAAGGAACAGGACCTGGAAGGTCTCAATGTCTCTCAAGTGTGGGACAGCTCTGTGTTAATTTCTTTAGCATTTTTTGTATGTCTCAAAATCATACTGGCACACTAATGAAAAGAGAAGAAACTTGCTTGCCTGAAAGAGCAACCTATGCCCTATCAAAGCTGTGAGATAACAGTTCCCAGGAGCAATTCTTTCCCCTGGTTTGAGGAAGGAAACACTCTGTGGTCAGGATAGGAATCACACCATTTAGACAGTGAAACCCAAGAGGAAAGACTAACCTCCCTTTAGAAGTTGAACCCCAGTGCTTCAGGAACAGGCCCAGTGCCCATGCACTTGAGAGGAAAATGCATCATCTGCCTTCTGGCAGAGCCCTCCTGCATCCTGCAGATTTTGACACTTCCAGCAGAGATTTCCTGTGTGGGCTGGCTTTCACTGCAAGATCTAAATGGCTTCTCCTTTCTCTGCTTCTGTTTTGTTTCTAGGGGGTATGGAGATGTTTACAGAGCACTCGACACTGCCACAGGAGGAGAGGTAAATGTCAACAGCCCCTGCAGGCTCTGCTGCACTCGAGGGCTTTCCCCTCTGGTGTGAGCTGTGGCTGGAGCTTTGGGCGGAGCTGTACTGAAAAGGCACAAGAAGCACAGACTGGTGCCAGCCCACAGAACACATCTAGGACTTTGTCCTCCTCAGCTGCCGGAAGGAAGGCACGGAGGGCAGCGGTTCCTTTCAGAGAAGGACGTGCTCACTCGCTCTCCATTGCTAAAACAAAGGCGGTGCCTGCGAGCACCTCACTGCTCTCTGGGGCTACAGCTTCAGAGTCCTGAATTCTCATTTCTGGCTGCCAGAAAATCCATCTGAAAGTTACTCGTAGTTCCTTGGCCACCTGCAGTACTGCACTTGGAAACTGCACGTAGGGAGAGATCTGCAAGGCGTCCCTGAAAGCCCTAAGCCCTGCCCATATCCCAAGATGTATCCACAGAGTATTAAGGCATGGATTACTTCTTCTGAGTCCCAAACAAAGCAGCAGAGAGTGCGGTCAGAGGTTTGTGGGTGATAACTGAGACACTGCTGTTAGCAAGTGGTCAAGGCAAAATGTCAGTGCCCCCACGTGTCCTGTAACTGGCTCCCAAGGGAGCAGAGAAATGGGCTGTTGGAATGTCAGTTCCTAATGACTGCAGTGCCTAATCACAAGGCAGTTTGGCACAGCTCAGCTGTGTCATTGCAAAATCACTCGCTCCACATGCCTTGTGGTCTCGTGCCACCAACCTCCCAAGTTACTGATTTTCAATGTCATTTTAGGTGGCAATAAAAAAAATAAATCTTCAAGGAGTGAGGAGGAAGGAGCTAACCTTTAATGAAATAATGATCATGAAGAGGTATAGGAGTCCCAATGTTGTGAATTATTTAGACAGGTGAGAGGTCATGGTCTTATCCCATGGATGTGTGTTTACATAAAGCAAACATTAGAGGTTAAAAACCCACTTTGGTCAGTGGCAGCAAGTAAAGCTGTTATTTTTATTTATTCATATGTCTCTACTCATCTCCAATGGATGAGAAGAGAGTGCATCTTGTCTGCATCAGTCTTCCCTGGCACACCTAGTTTGATAATTACTCCAAAATTATTCAAAACCTGGATCAGCTGTATCTTCCTAACTCAATAGCCTCAAAGTTCACTGCCTCCACATTTATTTGGGATTGATTTTTTAAAGTTTCTTAAGTGCAGATGAACCATCCTAAAGTGGATTAACCTTGGATTGTTGCCCCTCCCTGCCATTGCTATGCATGCCAGGAAGACTAGGTGCTTATTTCCAGAAACACCATGCCTGACAGGTTTTTTATCTGGGCTGTTTCTAAACTGCACTTTTCATCTGCTGCCCCTCTAAGACATCTCCTTTTTCACAGATGTGTCTTTCTCTTTGAGACTGCACAGATTGCAAACAATGCACAGCCAAGAGGGAATATCTATTCCTTTGATTCTGTCCTTGTCACAAAGGCATCTGGAAATAAGAAACTTGGAAGCAAAAAATCAGTGTAGCCATGCATGTTCATCTCTACCCCCTTGTTTCCTTCTTTCAGCTACCTTTTAGGCGAGGAACTCTTGCTGGTTATAGAGTACATGGATGGAGGTGTCCTGAGCGATATCGTCAGCCAGACCTGCCTGTCTGAAGATGAGACAGCAGCCATCAGTCGGGAGGTCAGCAATCCCAGCTGTGTTTCCAAGGGCTTGGGCAGGATTGTCTGGGAAACAGGGGCTCAGAACAGGAGAGGTTCCTTTGCCAAGCTTTGTTTCTGTGTTGCTGGTATGCTATGGGCAAGTAAAAGCATCTCAAGTGAAAGGCCTGCCAGTGCCCCTGCACTCCCTGTACTCAGTGCCAGTACTCTTAGCTCCTGCTGTTGTATTCTCGCTCTGTCTCTTGTATTTGTATTTGCTGCTCTCCACCTTGCCTCTCTAAATGTTTGCCTGGAGTCTGTCTTCACTGCATTCCTTGCCTGTAAAAGCAAAGGTGCTGGTGGCAGGATTTGAAACAAACAGCAAAGAAAAAAGAGAGAGACTCATTTCTCTCAGTCCTCAGCTAAAAAGGATAGGAGTGCAGCCAGAATGCTCTTTGCTTCTGAGCACATGCACTGCAGCAGGAGTCATCCTGGCTGGTTGGCAGGGGACAGCCTACTACAGCAGGTGCTGTTGCCCTTTCAAAAGCTGACGTGCCTTTCCTCAGAAAGGTCCTGCTCTGCAAGTGTTGGAGCAGCAAGCTCTTCCTCTCAGTGGCCATTACTGCTCTGCCATTACTCCCCATTCCCCTGGAGAGGGAATCTTTTAGATTCTTTGTTTCCTTTCTTGTGTGATGAAATCACATCACTCATTTTTGCCCTTCTGTTTCTGTTTTCTCGCTCAGTGCCTGCAAGGACTGGATTTTCTTCATTCAAACAATGTGATCCATCGAGACGTGAAGAGTGACAACATCCTTCTCAAAACCGACGGTTCTGTCAAACTGGGTCAGTATATTCTTGGTCAGGTGCAGCGTTCCAGGGATGTGGGTGTGGGGCTGCTTGGCATGACTGCCAGCTCCCCAAAAATGGTGCTGGTGGCAGTGCAGGGACCCCTGCTGTGAGCTGAGGGCACAGTTGCAACATGCACAGAGGTATAAGGAACCACAAGCAGTCAAGAGTGGCCTTGCTCTGTGTGTGTCCCTTCCAGAGGGAGGGAGTTACAAGTCCAAAGTTTCCAAAGAACAAAAGCCACCGCTAGAGGCAGTGTAAAAAATGGGGGGATTTTTAAAGTCACCAATGCCAGGAGATTCAACAGCACATTTTCAAACTTCCACTGGGGAATTCTTTTGCTTGCTTTCCTAACTGCACAGAATTCAGATAAAACCAGTATTTTGTTTTCTCCTCAGCTGATTTTGGCCTCGCTACTCAGCTCACCCCTGAGCAGAGCAGACGGTGCTCGGTAACCGGGACTCCTTGGTGGATGGCGCCTGAAGTGGTGACAGGTGAACCATATGGCCCCAAAGTGGACATATGGTCTTTTGGAATTGTGGGAATTGAAATGATAGAACAAGAACCTCCTTACTTGAGTGAAAGTTCTGGCACGGTAAGGAGCAAATACTCACTGACCCCACTGTCTTTCTCACCTGTCCCATGTCTTGTGTGCCACTGGACAAAATCCCATTGCCATCTGCTGGAACTACTTCCACCAAGGTCCCCTCCTACAAATGTCCCTGCAACACATCAGCATCTGCTGGACTTTTGGTTGCATCAATGGGGGAATTCAAGCCTTACCACATGCAAACAAACTCCAAACAAACAAAGTGTTCTCAGGCAACACTTTCATTTGGGTTAGTGGTTCCAGTTCTTTTGTCTGTGTAGATGGCCTTAATAACAGGAAAAGAGCATCTTAAGAGTGTTGTTATCTTTCCAGAAATGAAGGAAGGAAACCCAAACCCAAACCCAACAAAGTTTCTAAAACTGTGGTCTTTAGAGAGGAACCTAACCCTGTGTGCAGTTTCTTCTTATTGGGAAACATGGGCATGAGGGTGTAAAGGCCACAGAGTCTCTTCTGCTTCTTGTGCAGTGCTGTGGAAACACTCAGTGACCGTGTTTCTCTTCTAGCCCAAGCAACATTCTGCACGTCACCAAGCCAGAGCCTGGTGATGCAGAGGGCCTGCCAAAACCTCCCAGTGATTCCTGGCACTTTCTGGGATGGGCCTACCATTCATGCATTGACTTGAGTAGCCAAATGACTAGAGGGTGGCCATAGGGATGGAGCCTCTCCTTCTTCTGACCTAGACAATTTTTCTTTTGCTGCAAAAATGGGAAGCTGAAATTTTCAGACTGCTGAGAGACAGAGCTGCAGGTGGCTCCTGTGTGCCCAAGCAGGCATTTTCATCCCAATACATTTGTGCAGGCACCTTAATGTGTCTGTGTTGAAGAGGAGATTGTAAATGTTTGGTTCCCTATCTGGGTATTAACTGATGGATTTCCTTTCTTTTCTTCCAATTACCATTGTTTTCAAGAACAGCACAAAAAGCCTGATGAGTTTTTTTCTAGGGCACATGCGCTTAAAGGACCAAAAAGCACTGCAGAGATGCCCTTCATGTACTAACCCTTGAAATTAGTTAGTATAGCAAAGTCCCTCTTCCAAAAAGCCTCTGAAGCTGGCATGAATCCTCAGAGATGCAAATGTCCTTTTGCTGATGTAGTTCCCACTAACTAGGTCAGGCAATGAAATCAGCTGCCAAGGCAAGATCTGAGGGATGGTGGAAAAGCTGTGGCTGCATCGGGGTTTGGGTTTTTGGTTGGTAAAGGAAAGTTATCTCTGGGTCTGTGCCAGGGCAGAAACTGCCACTGAAGAACAGAGGTTAAACAAAGGGATCTGGGAGAGCCTTAGAGATGTGAAAGCAGGAGGTGGAGCCTGGTGTCTCCTTTTTCTCCAGGCTACACGCCTGATAGCCACAGTAGGGACTCCACAGCTGCGGCAGCCCAAGCTCCTCTCGGCTTTGCTGCGTGACTTCCTGAGCTGCTGCCTGCAGACAGACGAGGAGAAGCGCTGGTCTGCCAAGGAGCTCCTGCAGGTAAAATGTGAAGGGGCTGCAGGTGAAACAGGCTCTGAGGGATGGGCTCCTCTTCCACTCAAGTCCAAGGCAGCAGATGAGCCCCCTTCTTCCTCACCTCCACTCTTGGTGCTCTTCAAATGAAAATGGTGAGGAATCCTAGACTGGGCTGGGCTGGATGGCCCTATAAAGGTCCTGTGGTGCAAGTGTCCTGCAATGAGCAGGGACCTCTTTAAAGAGATCAGGTTGCTCAGAGCCCTTTGCCACCAGAGCCAGAATGGTTGCAGGGATGGGGCTCCTACAAGCTCTTGGGGCAAGCTGTGCCAGGGTTGCACCATACTCCGAGAAACAAGTTATTCCTTAGATCTACTCTGATTAGATGCCCTTTGTGTTTAAAAATATTTGTCCATATCCTATTGTAACTGGCCCTGTTAAAAAAGATGTCCCCTACTTTCTTCAAAGCCACTCTGAAGTCTTGGAAAGTGGCAATAAAGTCTACCCGGGGCCTGTTCTTCACAAAACTGAATAACCCCAGCTCCCTCTGCATTTCTTGAGAGGAGAGGCGCTCTGTCCTCTGACTGTTTCAGTCACCCTCTTTTGTGATTTGGTGGGGTGTTCAGTTTTATCTAATGGCAAAAGAATTGAAGTAGAGCAATGTGGGGTACAGAGACATGAAATGGTGGTGGAGGAACCTAAGGAAGCCAGTCCCAGCCTAGGGGTCAGAGATTTGGCTGTGGGCAGGAGGGGCTGTGGGGGGCTCACTGTGAGCCTCTGAGGGGCCCTGGTTTGTGCCCCCCAGCCCACCCTCAGAGGTTTCTGCCACGCAAACAGGGACAGCTTGGAGGGAATTGTCCCAGCCCCATCTGCTGCCTGGCACGCTCAAGCAGACGGGAACCGCGCCAGGGTTACTGCCAGGTTGTGTGGCAGAGAGGGAACTGCAGGGCCCAGTGCCACTGGGCTGGCCCTGCTGGGAAGGAAGGTGCCATCCAGCACACGAGGGGCAGGGCATGGAAAGGTAGACACTGCTTTCTGTCCCTGTGGGAATCAGCACAGTGCCTGTCTTTCAAAGGCAGGGGCCTGTGTGAGTCATTGGAGTTTCCTGAAAGGAAGAAAACCTAGGGACAGAAAGTGCCATTTCTAGAGCACTGGCAGGGCAAAAATCCCAGCATGATGGATACATCACAATAAACAGATGACTGGGATTCTGGGCCAGGTTTGCCTGTGATGGCAAGGTCTTGCACACTGGAGATGACTGGGGAGCAGATGGTCCCATTGCTCCTCTTTCTGGGTCTTTCCAGGAACTTGATGTATCCTGATTGAGTCCCTGAAGCAATGAGCTTGGAAAGTAATGGTTCACTGTTCTTTGTTGTATTTTTTTTTCCGGTGGACAGCATCCATTTGTAACTTCAGCCAAGCCACCATTCATCCTGGCACAACTCATCAACTCAGTGAAGAAGACGAATAACCCTAACTCTAAACCCTAACCCTAAACCCTAACCCTAACCTTAAATGCTAACCCAAACCCAAACCCTAACCCTGTCCCTATCTCTAACCCTTACCCTAACCCCAACCCTAAGTCTAAGCCTAGGCCTAAACCTAAACCTAAGCCTAAGCCTAAGCCTAAGCCTAAGCCTAAGCCTAAGCCTAACCCTCGGAGACGAGAACATAGCAATCATGTCAAGATGTTATCTCTGTTACCAATTTAGAGTAGGATTGTAGAGTAGGGTTGCTGAACAGATTTGTAGCATAGAATTATAGATAAGAGTTGTAATTAATAAAGTTTCTGAAACATCAACTCATTTGGAAGATTCTCCTCCTTCTGACCCCTTCAGAAAATTCAACATTTCCTTCTGAATTACCAGTTGTTTTTTATGGGTGCTAAGTCACACATATGGCTTCTTTTGTATGGTTTCATAAGTGAGGAGGGCTCCTCTTCATTCATCCTCTCCAGACCACACTGCCTTTGGAATATGACCCACTGGCTGGTTATGGCACAGCTGTGATATTTCTAGTTGAGGCAGTAAGGGCAATGGCATTTGAAGGCAAAAACAAAGGAAGAATGAGGCAGCCCAAACATCTTGTGCAGGTTCAGGCCTTCAGCTGTGACTGCAGAGCATTGGGGTTCCTGCCACTTGGATTTGGATCCCTAAATGCAATAATCTCTTTGGCTGGAGGAGAGCCTTGCTCAAGTGAGAAAGCAGAAAGATCAGAGAGGGTGCTCGGGAAGGTCTCCTGTGGTGCAGAGCTGTCAGCGCCTGTGAGGTGAGAGTGGGCCCGGCCTTGCCCCGGCTGGAGCCCCAGCAGAGCCCCGGCAGAGGCCGGAGCAGCCTGAGCCCCGGCAGAGGCAGGCTGGAAGGAGGCCCTTGGAGCTGCAAGAGGCAGCAGCCGGGCCCTGGGTGCCTCTTGCTGGGAGCGGGCGAATCCTCCGCTCTCAGAGCCCAGGTGGCAGCTGGCTGCTGCTGAGGGGAAGCGCAGCCGTGCTGGGCACAGCCCGGCCTGGAGGCATTGGCCGTCTGGAGTGTGCCCAGGAGCAGAGAAAGGCCAAGGGCAGCCGCGGGCCGCTGGGCTGGCTGAGGATTCCTCCTCTTCTGCAGGCTGCCCTGCAACCCCTGGCAAAGGCCAGCAGTGTGTGCAGCACTCTGGGCACCATGGGAGGGAGCTGGGCTGCTCGGCAGGCTGGAGCACAGGGCATCTCCTTCAGGCCGGCACTTGTGCCAGGGAAGTGAGGCCAGCATGAGGCAGGGACAGCTTGGCAGGGCACACCTGCAGGAGCCAGCGCCTCACGCAGCTCTGGGAGGAAGCGCCTGCAACCCTGCAGTTCTGCACTGAGCCTGAGCAAAGGTGTGAGATGCAGAGTGATTGGCAGAAATATTCAGGCCCACCAGGCCAGCCTGCTTTGTGCTTTGTGGCGCACAGCATGCACTGTGCAATGCAGCTCTGAGCTGCTGGGAGAGAGGCAGTCGGGGATGTGCCTGAGGTTTGTGCTTGTGGAGTGAACTGATTTGGAAGGGGGCAGAAGGGTTTGAGCAGGCAATTTGTGTTTTCTTCATTAATTTCTGAAAGAAAGTCATAATGTGTTGCACACAGGTAGGGTTATTAGAAAAGAAAGGCCTTATAAAATCAGGCCTTGCTATAGTAAATTCCCAGATAGCCTGTTACATCTTCTACGTGCAGCCAGCAAACTTCCCATGGGAACAGTCATGAGTGCAGTTAGCACAACAAGCTATTGTGCTAAGAAAACTGTTTGCATCTCTAATAAACAAGAAATCTCTCCCATGAGCATCCACGAAAAAAAATGTAATCACCTGAGTAAGAGTGAGTCTTAAAAAGAGTGAGTCTTTGCATGTACACACTAATACACCTTCTAAGCAATAAATTGTGTGGCAAGGAAACTACCAGCCAGCTGGACTGAACACGAGATCTGTGAAAACCGTGTAAAAATGAGTTATGTGAATGAAGAATTGGCTTTCCCTGCATGAAGAAACTGAGTCCCAGCCGCTTTATTGACACAGCAATGTGGCTTCACTCAGCAAGAGCACTTGCAGGGTGTATTGATGAAACGCTTGTGTTTGATTCCCAGAATAGGAAGAAGAGGCGTGTAACAAACAGGGCTTAGTCTTGTGAATTCTTTTAGCTTTAACAGGAGTGCTGAAGCCTGTATTCCCCCACTGCAGTGCTTACTGTGTGCAACTGGCGATCTTGGCCTTGAGAATAAGGAGAGTGCCCCTGCTAAGAACATAGCTGGAATGCATTCAAAGGGAAGAAAGTGTTTTTAGGAGGCTCTTGACCACCAAAGGAGAATTTGAGGAATGGGAATATTTCCCAAACAACTGTGTCAGGAACCAGAGACGGGCCCGAAGCCCTGCCATATTTGATCCATGTTTGAGCAGGTTGACAAGACAGTGAAGGAAAGTGTCTTGTTTAACATGGGGGACCTTGACCCTTGAAAGAGAAACAATGTATTGGTCAATCAGTGGGCAGTCAAGCTGTGAAAGGGGAACAATGGAGCCGTCGGTGGCAGGGAGTCATGGAGTCATCCTGAGCCATCATCTCACACGCCAGCCATGTGTGAGCTGGTGCTGTAACTGGGAAAATTCCACATCCTTAGCAGGAGATACAAGGCCTGGTTCTGAGCTGGAAGGGTGAGAAGGATGAGATGCACAGCGTTTTGATACAGAGGATGTCCTGGAAGTGCACTGCCTAACTGCCCCTGCTGCCGAGCACCACGCTCCATCTCCTTCTCCTGCTCAGCGGATTTTTGGGAATCCAGGGGTTGGTATGTATGATTTGCTACTGCAACTAATGGAATAAATTTGCTTTGCAAGCTCAGTTGTGTCTTAGGTTCTTTTGTGCATGGATCGCCTCCTGAACCTGTGGCAACGACCAGCAGGGACCTACAGGACACTCCTATTCTGATGTCAGTAAATTCTGAGAAGTGATTGAAATATGTCAATAAATTTGAGGTAATGTTTAGCCTATGAGTTTCAGCAAAGTATTGAATATGTCTTAGTTCCATGGATACAAAACGGGTAGGTGAGATTGCTGGGTGTGCAGGGCTTAGGGAAGTGATTCCCTATGCACCCACCACTGAAACAAAGTAATGCCTCCTTTCTAGCCCAGAGCTGGCAACAGGGATCAGGCCCTGCTTGGAAACTTTCATTTTGGCAACTTCTGTTAGCAGGTAAGAAAGGTCAAAATGAAACATTTTCCAGCTGGTTTATCCTTTTAGGCACCAAAGCTCTGTGCCACGGGTGGCCTGGGTGTGTGCAGAGCAATGCAGCCCCCACAAAGCCCTTGGTTTCCCCTCAAGTTGCCAGTTTGACTACTTCCAAAGGGAAAGAAAGGCAGAGATGTACATCCACAGGAGCCCTGGGCTGTGGGCCATTTTCTTGGTCTGGTTGCCTTTGCTTGTATCCCATCTGAGTGCTCAGCTGGGGTACAGGCTGTAAGTGCTTGGGGCACTCTTGGAGCTCCTCTTGGATCCCCTGAACAACAGGGTTTGGCCCCTGAGGGGAATTTGTGCTGCTTTGTGACAGAGGAAAACTTCCCAGGCTCTTCTGTGTTTGCTGTAGGGAAGGTTGGTTATTGCTTGGCATAAATTCACAGACCAACATGGAGCGTTTGCTTTGTGATGTCAGGGCATGGTTGCCACATCGTCATAGTGGCATCAGAAGGTTGCCTTGGTGCACAGAAGGCCTGAGTGTCAGAGCAGCCCTAGTGCTGGCTCAGATTCAGGAGAACTTTCCTGATTGGCACCTTTGTCAGTGGGTAGCTGCCCACTGACAAGAGCATTGTTTCATCTATTTACCTAACTTTCAAAAATAACAATGTTTCACTATCTGGCCAGAGCAGCTTTTGCTGCTTATGGCATTTCTTTTTCCGCGTGTTATGTTACCCACTTTGCACGTAAGTAGAGTTTTCCATTCTACTTAGGTTAGGGTGTATCCTAACCTGGCTTTTCTATGTCTTCCTGCTCTTTCTTGGTGGCTGAGTTTCTGATTTTGTAGGAGAAAGAGCATTAGGATGCCAGTGGTTTGGTAAAGCTCCTGCCAAGAGGTTCAGCTAAAAAGGGGGTGTCTGTAGCCACAGGGGCAGCATTTGCAGGGGAACCTGCAGGGCTTCCGTTCCCTTCACGGGAGAGTCTGTGGCAGCAGAGTCTGTCATTTACTCAGGCTGCTGGGACAAGCAAGACAGCTTTGAAAATGCAGACTGGCAGACCTTCTTGGAATGCCTTTTAAAATCTCTGCAGTTGTTCCCAGAACTCATGGAAAGCTTATTTCTTTTTAAATTTTGTCATGAAAGGATTTAACTTCCTAACTTGACCCTTTACCAAGTGCTTAGCTAGTGATTCTCTTTGCAAGGAAATGTAAACTCTAAAGCAGTGAGTGTCCGCCACAGCTCAGAGGGGATTTTGAGGAAGCATTTCTGGGCAAGCATTTCCAGCAAATTAAAGAGAATTAGTGCATGCAACTGATTTAAAAAAAAAAAAAAAAAAAAACAAACAAAAAAAACCCAAAAATAAGACCTGAAGGAGTGGATTTAAAAAGCCATTTTATGTGTTTTCTAGAACAGGAGCATTGAGTGTTAAAGAACAATTTGGATTTTCTTGGTCATGTTTGTATTCATTTACTGGCTAAACAGGTTGAAGTGTAGGCACAAGCAAGAATATTGTCCTGACCCCTTGCTGGCTGTGTGAATGAAAGGTGTCTCCTGGAGGGATGTTACAAAATGGGAAATCTTCTCTGTTTGGGTTGACTTTTCTGTTGGATTCAGCAGCCCAAGCAGTTTTCTCACACCATCTGGTTCATTTTCCCTGCCCACTACAGGTCACCTGAAGTATGCATTCAGCAGTGCTGACCCTGAGGTGAGTGAGAAAGGAACATTTCATGTTCCTGGTGCTTAAGAATTGTAGAGGAAGCTGAGAGCTTGGTCAGTAGCAACAGAGTGTAGAGGGCCAGCAAGGAAGGCTGAAAGAAAATCAGTTTTCATGCCTGCAATGAAAATAACAAAGGCATAAGTGGATATTTTAAAATTTCCATCTCAGAGCTTTAAAGAACTACAAATCCAGTTTTGCAGAGAGAACCTTGCTTGCTGACGGCAGATAGGGTGGAATATTTACTTAAGAGCAATTTCCTGTACAGTTGAATTAGACCATTTTGATTTAGTCAGAGTGCCTTACAATTCTATACTTATCACACTTTATGATATCTACTTAGAAGATGTCGTTGTAGAACAGGAAGACCGTCTTGCAATGGTGCCTGCTGTATCTGAAGTGCAATGGGCACCTTTGTGGCTGGGGAGCTGCGTGGGCCAAAAGGACGCAGGGCTGGCGGCACTGAGCAGCTGAAGATGAGGCAGCGTGGGGCCAGGGGGCCAAGAAGGCCAAGGGCACGGTGGCTGTGCCAGCAGCAGTGGGGCAGCAGGAGCAGGGCAGGGAGCGTGGCCTGTGCTGGGCAGCGCTGCGGCCACAGCTGGAGTGCTGTGTGCAGCTGTGGGCCCTGGGAAGCAGAAAGTCATGGAGGGGCTGCAGCGTGTGCACAGAAGGACAGGGGAGCTGGGCAAGGGGGTGCAGCACAAGGCCAGTGAGGAGGTGCTGAGGGAGCTTTAGCCTGGACAATGGGAGCCTCGTGAGGGACCTTCAGGCAGACTTCCATAGATCCCTGCCTTAGATCCATAGAGCCAATGCTCAGCACAAGGGCTGCTTCCCTGCCAAACATCTCTTCAGTGCATCCAAGTGCTTTAGACACTGGAGTAGGTAACACTTTCATATTTTGTTTATTTGTTTGTTTGCTCGAAGGAGAAGCCTTGTGTAATTTCTCTTTCTCCAGGGAGCTTTTTCTCAGTTTTTGCTGCCCTTTTCCAGCACTGGCAGAAACACATCACTTTCAAGGTTAATGGCTCCCGTGTCTTTTGGCAGCCCAGGGAATCAGTGTGTGTTGTGTTTGGGAATTGAGCAGGAAATCAATGCCCTTGCATTCCACCTGGCGCTCAGGGATCAGAGGAGCTGGGGTGGGCTGGGCTGCATTTCTGATTCCAGCCACTTTAGCACCACCAGTGTGATCGAGTCCAAGAGAAGAACTTGCCCGAGCACAGATGCACAAAGAGTCCAGTTCCCAGTGCAATGCTCTGGGTGTCTGGTTGCATTCCTTAAGGACCTACATGCTCCAGATTCCCCAAGAGTGTGCTTTTTTGAAGCAACAGGAGAGCAATCTCAGGATTGTAGTTGAGTGGGGCACTGGCTACCAAGTTCTGATGTGTGTAGCAATAGAGAGGACAGTAAAGAGAGATTTCAGTAATGAGATCTGTCTGTCTCTCTATGTATGTATGTATGTATCTATCTATCTATCTATCTATCTATCTATCTATCTATCTATCTATCTATTTATCTATCTATGTAACATTTACATAATTGAATCTTCCTTGCTCTGGTCCAAGGCAGTTGGAGATGCAAAGCTCACCTAAAGCATCCCTTTCAGGAGAGGATTAGAGGCATGCTCCCTCGACCAATTCTGAGCAGGCCGAGATGTTTTCCCCTCCAGATATGGTGGTTTTTTTCCATCAGAGTTGTTTTCCTCCTCCGGCCTCTTCTGCCTTCAAGTCCCCAGTTAATTCTATAAATTTCTGCCTGTCCCAGAGGTGCAACAATTCCATGTTTAGGTGGTGTTTGGTGACTCTGGTCACACATGCTTTATGTGACACATGGTTTCCTTCACTGGCATCCCCAGGGCTGCGTAAGTGCATTCGTTCATGGGGCCTTAGGAGAGTCTTCTCTTTCCCTCAGCAGCAGCAGCAGCAGCAGCAGCAGCAGCAGCAGCAGCAGGGAGCGGTGGCAGGGTCAGGACGAGGAAGAGGTGGCTGCCCTGGCCCTTTGCTCCCAGGCCCCAGGCCAGGAGGGCTCTGGCTGCAGCAGGGCGCTCTTCGGGCAGCCCCTGGCAGCCTCTGCACGGAGCACGGCATGCTGCCCTGTCCTGCTTGTGCCACTTTTCTTCAGCAATACCCTAGCTCCTCCTCACAAGGAAAAAACTCCAGCAATCTAAAAAGAAATCATTCAAGTACAGTTCTACCTGCCTTTGCATTGTAGTTCAGGGCATGTATTTTTTGGTCTATACTTTCATGATTTTTATGAAAACATGCATTCATATCTTCACATTTTTGTGGTTTTAATTATTCATATACCTAAACACTCCATTTTAAACTCTTGATTTATTGCAGTTGGTAATTTTGAGGTAGTATATTTTAAAATGTCACAAAACAACGCCTTTTGGGTAGTTTTTCTCACTCTTAAAAAAACCCCCATAAGCCATTTTAGTCTCTGTCTCTCCAAATTGGTTCATATCGGCCTATTTTAAATCAGGGCTACAATACTTTTATAGGATTGAGAGAGCTCCAATGAAATGCACACCGGTGATTCCTCTTGTGCAATGTCAGGGCCCCACCGTAAAGCCTCTATTTACTTTTTTTTTCTCTCATTAGCTCAACTGCAAACACACGTTCAGTTGCAAACTTACACAAGATGAGCAAAATCAAAATTATTTGAGGGGCCTTTGGGAGCTCCTTGCTGATCTTTCTGCTTCTTCAGCTGAGCAAGGCTCTGATCCAGGCAAAGAGATTGCACTTAGTGCTACACAACCATTTGGCTGGTACTCTGCTGATTTCTAGGAACAGCTGGAGGCCTCTCTCTCCCCAGGATGTTTTGGCTGAGCCAAGCTTTGCTGGGTTTTGGCTGCAAATACCATTGCCCTTGCTTTCTTCTATCCACAAGTACCATGGCTGGGCAAAAACTGCCATGTGGGCCATCTTCCAAAGGCACTCTGGTCTGGAGTTTGTGAATGAACGAGAGCCTCATCCACTTCCAAACCACAGGAAAAAAATCAGGAAAGAAAACTTCCCATCCTTAACAAACAACTGACAATTCACAAGTGAATCTAGAGCTTCTTTACGCAATGAAAAGGAAGGCAATCTTCCAATGGAGTTGTGCTTTCACGAGTTTTTCTTCTGACTCCCACTCCCAGCTGGCACTGGAAAAAGTCACGTCTCTGCAAGTGTCAGTGCCTTCTGTCTGCCATCAGTTGTTTTGCTGCAACAATCAGAACAGGCATCAGGCTGGAGAGAGGCTCAGCTGATGCCAGGAACAGGAGCTGCCCCAAGGAGAAAAAAGACATGAACTTTTACCTCCCAAACCCATCTCCCCAGAGGCTCAAGCAGGATTCCTCTGGTTCCCAGAAATACAAAGAAATAGGGCTGAGAAGACCCTTTGCAGCTACGTGTTCATGCCCAAGACTTTGCTGATGCCATTTGGGTTTTGCCTTTTTTCTTTTCTGTCTTTTCTGTATTCCTTGCACATCAATTTAGAGCTCTGTAGGCTACTCGATTTGTGACTACTTTTCCCAGTCCTTTTCCATGGCCTTTGCCTAAGCAGAAAGACAAACTTCCAGAGCTCCAAGTGCCAGGGGGTAGAAGGCCCCAGTGTTATCTTGGTTCTTCCTGGGACAGACCCCTGCAGGGAGCTGGTGGACTCACCATCCCTGCAAGCCTTTGAAAGAAGACTGGATGTGGCACTCGGTGCCGTGCTTTAGTTGAGGTATTAGGCCACAGATTGAACTCGATCATCTTGAAAGTGTGTCTTCCAAGCCAGGGATTCCGTGATTCTGTGACTGAGGCAGCTTTTCCTGCAGCCCTGCAAAGGGCTGTGGGGGCCCTTGGCCAAGGACGGGGATCAGGTCTCATGGAAAAGAAGCAAAGGGCTCAAGGCGAAGGCTGACAGGGCAGAGCCGCCCCAGCGCGGCCCAGAGCGAGCCTCATGTCCTCCTCCTCAACCTGCGCCCTCTGCGCTGCCATTTGCGGCGCCGGCAGCTCCTCTGGCTGCGGGGTTCCAGGGCGTGCTGGGGGCCGGGCCCCTCGTCTTCGGGAAGCGCCGGAGCCTCGGAGGCGAGCGGCTGCTGCTGTGGCCGGCAGGGGAGAGCTGCGGCTGCGGCCCCGGGCACGACAAGCTGCCGCTATGGCCGGCTCCTGCCGCAGCTCCTGCCGCGGCTCCTGCCTCTGCTCCTGCCCTGTGGGCACAGACACGGCCGAGGGCTGCCCGGCAGCTCCATGCCGCTCTGCAGCGGGCCCGGCCGGGCTGCTGCTCTCTGCGGCCTTTTGCCTGCCACTGCCGGCCCCGCCGCGCTCCCGCCTGCCTCTGCCGCAGCCGGGCCGACACCGGAGGCAGCACATTGTGGCCGGCTCGGAAAAGCCCTGCCCGCAAACCGCCCGCCACGGCCTCGGCCTCAGAGCACAGGCTGCCGGCGTCCTCGCAGCTGCGAGCCGGCACGGGCCGCCTGCCGGCCTCGGCCACAGCTCCCGCCTGTGTCTCCATGGCCGCGGCTGCTCGGCACGGTGGGCTGAGCACAGCCAGCGCCAGCAGCAGCTCCTCACGGGCCCAGGCCCTGGGCGCTCCGAGCCCGCCCTCCCCCGAATCCCAGCCATGAGGGGCTTGGCGTCCCAATGCTTCCCCTGGGGACAGCAGAGTTGGCCGCTGAGCTCAGCCCATGGTGACACCACCAAGTGACCAATGGAAAATTCACCAAATCCTCATCAGAGACAAGAGAAAACTCCCATGGTGCCTGACAGCCTGAAGCAACTGCCAATTCCAGATCATTCCATCCATGTATGAAAAGAGGCTTTTGCATTAAAGCAGAAAAGAGTTATCGAAAAGGAGGGCAGGAACAAACAACAAAGTTATTTGGACTCATGCTTCTTTTGTCTGTTAGAAAGGCCAAGAAAATAGCTCTTCTGACACAGCTCTCTCTGTTCATGATGTGGGACAGCGAGTGCTGATGATGTGCAGGAGCTGATGCAAGGGACAGGGACAAGGACGCAGCAGGCACAGTGCCAAGCTGACAGAGGGATGATCTCTGGCAGTGGCACTGAAGGAGAAGAGTTTGCAGGCAGCACAGAAAATGGCTCTTTGTTTCACCTCTTCTTTCAGTGCTGCTAAGAATGTAGCCTGGAGCAAGCTGAGAACTCCAGAGCCTGGAGCCCTTTCCAGGCAGGGCTGCATCAGACACAAACCAGCAGGGGACTGAGGAGCCCCTGGGCTGGCAGTGAGCAACCTCGGGCTCTGCTCACTGCTGCTGGCATTTTCTATTGAACCATCTCCAAGGACTTCTGTTGTGCTCTGTATTTCTAAGGGTTTTCCCCCTTGGTTTTTTTTGGTTGTCTCCTGCACCTTTTTTTCTCCAAATTTTCCTATCCTGTCAGCAGCAGCCCTTGTCCAGAACTGGCTCTAAAATATCAGCAAAGTAGCTAGGAACAACAATGGGTGGAATCCTGTGGCTCAGGAATTCATATGCCAGAGCCCTGCCTGTGCCTTATGCTTTGTCAGAACCTCCTTCTCTGTGCAAAACTAGGGATTAAGGGAGTTTTTTTGCCAAAGAGCTCCTGAGAAGCAAATGTTGTGCTAGGTTTCTCAGGAGTGTATCCGTTAAGTTCATTGCTGGCAAACAGAAAGTAAGGCCAGGGTAGCAGAGCAGCTGGGAGCTGGTCACTCCCTGAAAAGGGCTGGTGTAGGATGTGGGAACACCACGTTCCAGGAGGGGCGAGCAGGGTCAATGTGCTCAAGGTGCTGCAAATGAGGTTTAGGTTCACTTAGAGAACAATCAGGGCTGGTGAGCACTGCAAGATCCAGCTGCGGTCCCCATCCACGTCCCTTTCAGTGATGGCTTTAGGGTGTCTGCAGCCTGGATCCAGAGCGGCCTGGAGGACTCCTGAGGCTGCCTTTGCACTCAGGGTGAGGATGCCCAGGAGCCCCTGAGGCCGGCAGTGAGGACCAGGGCTGAGGCTTGTGGCTTGGCAGGTGTGGCTCTGGGGGCTGTGACATGCCAGGGCATGGGTCACTGTCACTGCCCTCCGCAGCCCTGACTACCTCTGTGATGCTCCAGGGACAACGGCAGGAGTGGGGATCTGGCTAGGTTAGGGTTTTACCTGAGCCAGAACCTCTAGGCCAAATGCCGAGACGTAGAGACCCCTGGAGGACCGAGTGGAGGAAGCACAGGAGGCTCTTCTGCGGTGTAAAGCGCAGCAAATTCATCAGGACAGGCAAGGGGAAGGTTCACAGCAGAGAATTACAAAAAGGAACAAACGTTCAGAGAATCCCCAGCCCCCCTGTGCACGGGTTTTTAAAATCTTTCAAAACACGGGGTGGACACCATATAGTAACCAATAAGCAACTCTTGGGTACTGGTTTTGAGGGCTAGAACAAATCAGAACAAGGGGAAGAGAGAGCGTTGGGATAGTGATTGGATCTTAGGGTGAGGGACAGGGAACTTTCTGGAACAAAGGGTAGGGTTTGGGCTGATGGATGGGGCAAAGGGGCCGGGTTGTCTTGATAGACAGCGAAAAATCTGGTGAGGAGGGAGGGAATTCCTTGAGAGACACTTGGGTAGGAGGGGATAACACAGGGGAGAAACTAACTGTAATAACTCGGGGAACACTTGAACATACCACTATATAACAACATTTGGCTCAATAAACTACCACACTGAAGCACAGAAATTCAGGCTTTCAGCAGCTGAGAGGTGGCACTATTAGAACCCGCAGCAGCTGGTGAAAGCCATCTGTCTCCTTCAGGTTCTTGCTGTGTGGGAAGGTGCTGCGAGTTGTGGTGGCTGCACTGCCCCTATGCTGGGAGGATGATCTGTACCAGGGGAGAGCAGAAAGCTGCCATGGTAAGCAGAACATGCTCAGAGCATTACAGTTCAAAGAATGGCACTGCCCCTGAAGGGCAAACAGCTTGAAAGCATAGAATTCTGTGCAGAACCGTTGCACAAATTTTCTCTTCTAGAACATGCCCATTTTTGTATACTGTAGATGAATACTCTGGGTTTTATAGAATACATGGGGTTTTTTTCTTAAGGGTTTTTGGGAGAACTCTCAAGTTTATTTCTGTTTGTATTTTACATCCAGCATGCATACAGGTTTTTGAAATTATTATTATTTTTCTTTAGTAAATACTTAGGGAAAAATACCTAAGCATTTTTTAATCTTTTGGGATATAGTGATTAATATTCTTAGAAAGAAAACCTTGTTGAACACATGTGAAAACATAGAGAGAGGGAAAACAGTATAAAAGTCTTTTAGAAAAGGGCGTGTAATAAGGACTGCAGAACTGAGTAATTCCTCCAAGGGCAGAATTAGCAAGATATAACACCAAGAATACCTACCAAGATATGTGGGATCTCAGCACATCAGTCCTGATGTGCAGAGTCACCGAGATAACCCTTGGGGGGTTCAGAGGTCCTGGAATGTTGCCAGAAGTGTCTGGTGGCTGGACTTTGATCCTGCACAGGAGACGACACCTGTATGAGGATGGGAGGATCTCACGGGGATAAATGGTGAAGGGATAGGTTAATTATAGTGTGAAACACAGGTTTTAGAATTTCAGTACAGGGCGGTCTAGAGAAACAAGATGGAGGAATTAGGGCGTGTCCTGTCCTCCTTCTTCTTCTTGGCCTCCATCTTCTGTGATGGTGGTGGCACTTTGGGATTGGTTCTTACTAAAAGTGCACTTGTCAATAAGGGTGAAAGGTATTGGGGAAAATAGGTAAATATCTTATACGAAGTTTTGGGTATAAAGATAAGTGACCGCCCCGAGGGCTCTCAGTGTGCTCATGGCCGACGTGCTGTGCAGACCTCTGTTGGGCCGGGAGAAAATCTTGTAGATAAAAACTAATAAACACTGAAGACCGAGAAAAAACCCGAAGACTCTTTTCGTCCTTTGGAGCGCGGGCTGTCCCAAGGCAATCCCGAGCCTTTCCAGGCCATCAAAAACAGCCGAGAACGGGACAAAGACACTTCCTTCAACCAAGGGAAATGTGACCTGCAGCCATACGAAGCACAGCCAAAGGAAATGAAAACCTTTGGAAAAGAGGGAATTTTGCCAGTGAGATCAGTCTGTCTGGATAACTGAGGGATGCCCATCAATATTGCACTACATTCCTCAATATTTGCAATGTCTTTTCTCCCAATTTCTGTGAAATTAATAAGCTGCAGTTGTTTACCATTAACTTAAGCTCTTAGGGGAATTACCAAGCACCATGTATGTTTTTCTGTAGCTGAGCAGGACTTGAGCTTCCCAAATCTACAAAGCAGAGGGGAATCACACAGTTACTTGTGCTAATGTTAATGAAGGGTTTCATGAAAGCAGGTGAATGAGAGCATTGCATTGTAAAACTTCCACATGCAAGAAAACAGGAGTCCACTTAAAATAAAACATATAAGGCTAGCATAACATCAGAACAGGATAAAATGAAATTGCTAGACAGGAACTGATGCATCAGAAATTAGATGTATAATTTCTGATATATCTGCATGCATTTGCAAGCTAAAACAGAAAAGGAAGGGCAGAGATAATAAGGAAAGAAGATTTTAAAATTGCACTGTGCAGAAGAGACACACGAACCACCAATGTGAGCACAGCTGGGAGATTCAGCTTGGAGATGGATTAGAGTGGAATCCATTCACTGAAGGTCTCTGGTGCACATGAGTGCAAAGACTGAGGAAAAAAGGAGAAAAGTTTAATTTCTGAAAGCTATTTAGATTCCTGGAAGCATTGTCTAGAGATCTAAAAATCTAAAGCCTCAGAGAATCTGAACCTAAACCATCCCCAAATGGATTGATCAGGTATGATGTGCACATCTCTGCTGTTTTCAGAGTCAATGAAATTGACAATGAGTGTCTGGAAATTAGGAATGCCCACCCAGATTTTATCTCCATTACTTTAAGAACACCTTAATAAGGCACTTCAGGAACTGAACACTGACATTCTCTCCCTGCTCTATTTACTTTACATTTGAATACAGGCTGGTAGAAGGAGAAATCAGGCTTTAATTTCTCCCCAAATTACCTGTTGCACTTTAAGGTTAGGAGTAGATGGAAAATTCAGCTAATCACTCTCTCTATGCATGAATATTCCACTAGTGAACTGACCTACAGAACATCCTTTTTCTCTTTTGTACCTTCCTAAATGGTGCCCAATGAACAGGACACTCGCATAAATCTCACAGAAAATCACCAAAATTGCTGAAATTAACTCTCAATTCCATGATAAAAGCTTCTGAGAAAAGGCTTGACAGGATCACTGAACAAACTGTAACTTGGAAGAGAAACACACATTTCAGCACTGATCAAGGGGAAAGAAAAAGAAATGCTGTAAAAGTTCCAAGTGGAAGGTAAGGAGAAACACAGGAAGCAGAGAAGGAGCAAGGCCCTGTCAGATGACCTGTGCAAAGTAACTTTGTGCCCCAGCACTGTTAGAGGACATTCCCAGTCATTGGTGCAAGCAGCTGGAGACATAAATGCTGATTGATTTGGGGGCCACAGTCTTGCTAAGTGCAGAGGTGGTTCAATAACGTGACATGAGGGAGTTCCCTCAGAGCAACTGGGATGTTAGAAAGAAGTGAACAGCTCACCACAGCCTGGCCTGCTCGGCTGCTTTTCCTTCTGATCCCCCTGGGGAGGCTCTGACATTTCCTCTTCCCTGATGGAAGTGCAGCTGCTGCCAAGGCAAACGTCCCCACACTCACTCAGTGTTCCCTTTGCTTGTCAGATGTCCCATCTGCTGTCCCTGTCCAGGAGAGCTGCTCTGCTCGGGAGGAGGAGACCGAGCGAGGGCCTGGGAACATCGGCGGCTGCAATCCCTCCTGATCTAGCGCTGTTTATGGATGTGTAGTTAGATTTGGATAGTTACAAGTATAGGGATATTTATATACACTGATATTTGTATAGGGATATTATGTATGTATATTGTTATATTGATGCGTGTATATTCATCTGTTTACATACTTGTATAGCTCTGTAGCTGTGCATTTCTATTGCTGGGGTTCTATGGATTTTTTTATTGGTCCATTGATATTTGTGTATTTATAGACAGGTTTGTTATGTTTGTAATATATTGTCATGTTATATGTCATGAAATATGTAATGCATGTTTACATGTCTATATTGTTATGCCTATATATGTATTTACTTCTATTTATTATGTATGGAGTTGTATAGTTCTAAAATTCTATTTATTTAGTTCTGGATCTGAGTTCCTTTACAGAGGGATATTGCTGTTTCTGTATTTGTATATGGGCTGTACATTTGTAGTAATAAGTAATGAATTTAATTGTTAAACTTCAATTCAGTAACTTCAATATTTGTGAGTTGTTGCAGAGGGTTGCAATAATTTTTTTTCACTGAAGTTGATATCTGTATATATTTAAATAGCACAATTCTAAGAATAAATTTTATTCATAAATTGATATTTCTGTGTTTCTATATCGGTAGCACAGGTGTTGCAATTTAAAATAAATTTCATTTTTAAACATAAGTTAATGTTTGTGTATTTGTACATTAGTAGTGCGGGTGTAACTATCTGCAATAAATGCAATGTTTCAACTGAAGTAAGCGTAGATTTGTGCTACCCAAAGCCATGGGCAGATGTAAATGCTGGAGGATTCTGGCCATGCAAATCTCCGGCCATGCCCAGCACATGCCCCACCTGCACTCAGGCTGGGCAGGGGAAGCGCAGATTTGGGCTGGCAGCAGAGCCCCACGTTGGCTCAGAACTCACTGCAGAGGCTGCTGAGAAAACTCCGGGGCTCCATGAGCACAGAATCCAAGCAGGAGCCACCTGGGAGGACAAATCCCTCATCCCACGGGCAGCTCTTTAGAAAAGTGCTCCAAGTGTGCCCCTGAAGCTCATCCCAGAGAGCAGAAGCCAGCAGGGATCCTGAGCCAGCTCTGCTGCCTTTGGCAGCACTTTGGCAAATGAGCTGCAGCAAGGGGGAGGCAGCAGTGACTGTGATTGCTGCAGGCTGGGGATGAAGGAAGGTCCATGGACAGAAGCCCCAAAATCCAGAAGGAGGCTGGAGAGTTGGGAATCAACTTGGCATTTCAGTGCCAAGCTCTCACAGGCACTGAAATGATGGAATCCCTGTGTGTGAAGTTACCTGGAAGAACTGACAGGGAGTTGCTGCTAGGATCAGCAGCAGCAGAAAGCAAAAATGTACAAACACTAGGAGATCATCTAATATCCCCCACAAGCAATGGCTTCAAAAATGATCTCATATATTCATCATATTATATTATATTATATTATATTATATTATATTATATTATATTATATTACATTACATTACATTATATTATATTATATTATATTATATTAATAAAAATATTTAATACATAATATGCATGAAATTTATGCACATGTACTTTTGGACAATTTTATTTTTTGATATATATTTTCATTTAAGATACATATTTGAAATAGCCTTTCAGCTTGGGAGAGTGAAGATTTACAACAGTGCAAAACCATCTGCCCACAGAGCAGTCAGCCCCCGGGTGCGTGCATGCACACCCACCCATTGTGCCTGCCCTTCTCAGCATCTTGGGGCTGCTGTTTGCACAGAACTGGGATGAATTTAACTCGACAGACCCACGAGTGGGGTGTCCAGCTTGTCATGAACACTCATGTGGCATTGAACAACACAGAGCTCTCAAACCACATTATCACAGGTCATTTCATTCCTGCTGGGCACTGTGGAACTCTAAAAATGACACAGAAAAGGGGTGGAAAACATTGGCATCATGCTACTGCTGGTATCCTCCTGGAGGAAAATCTGTTGGGTTTCTTAAGGTGGTAGCTTTCCAAAACCTAGGAAAACTGCTGAGCACTGGTAGCCCAATTGTGAATGGTTTTCTTGACTTGGCAAAGGCTGGGGTGTTAACAATGGACTCCGTCCTTAGTTCAAATCACCTGCCCTCACCTGCAGAGAAAAGTACTATCACCACCACCAGCAGCAGCTACATCAGTCAATTTTCTCAAAAAGCTGTGTTAAACTTGGGAGAGGAAAGGAAAACACATCAGACACTGTGGATTATTGACAAGACTCTGAGGAGCAGTTCCAAAGCAAAGGGCAGCAGCTTCTCTCTGGGGCACTCCTTGTGCCCCAAGGCAGCCGGGCTGCCCTGGCGGCCCAGGACCCTGCGCCCCGCGGGCTCTGCAGAGCTGCACAGCGGAGAGGCAGCTTCGGGCACCTCAGCCCCTGGGCAGGAGGGGCTGCTTGCTCTGCAGGGCTGCCTGTGGGCAAAAGCAGGGTGCTGGCCTTCTGCTCTTGGCCCTAGCGCGGCCTTGCAGGGCTAATCCTGTTCCCTGTCTCAAATGTGCTAATGATAGACCTGGTTGTTTGCAGCTCTGCACAGGTATGATTTGCACCACAAAATACTGAAGGACCAAGGCCTGAACAACAGACCCTGACTGAAGCCTCAACAACAGGACCTGAGCCAAAGCTGCCCTCTAGATGACCTTCCCAACCCAATGTTCTATGTACCTGCTCCTTAACCAAGTGTTACTAATCAAAAGGATTGTTGCATCCATTCACTGGTGAAACACGTCTTCACCTTTCTGCATGAGGAAAGTGGACAAGGTCACACATGGCCTTGGTTCCTCCTTGAGCCCTGGGCAGGCTCGGGGAGAAAACCAAGAGGAGAATGACACCAGCTGTGCCCCCAGCAGAAGCTCTGGCACATTGCTCGTCCAGCACTGTCGGAGCCGGGCTACTCTCACAGGCTCTCGGGAGCCTCTTGGCCGCCAAAGGTGGAGGCACCGCAGGATTTCCCGGTTCCCGGCCGTGGCTCTGCAGGGCTGGGCTGGGACAGCTTCCCCCAGCTGATGTGCAGCTCTGGATGAAGGGGAAACCATTGGGCTACCTGGTGATGGATCTTCCTTAATCACCAGAGGCACCCTTTTGTAATAATGCTGAGGTGCATTGCTTAGCTTATCCTTTCCTGACTCTTTTTTACACTTTGGCATTACAGTAAATCACACGATTCGTTCAGCTGGTGTGTCTGCATCTCTGACCCTCCCCACCATCAAAACAAACACACAGCCAGTTTAGCACAAGACCTGCCTCTCTGCCAGCCCATCTCTTGGCAAACACCCCTGATGGCCATCTCCACAAATGAAATTCCCACTTTGCAACTTCCTTTTCTGCAGGCAGGTGAGAAAAAGAGCCACTCCCAGCTCTGGACACCTCCAGAAACCACCTGCTTTCAGCAGTCACAACCCTGAAATATCAACCTCCTTCCTTAACCTGCCATTGGGAGCTCCCACCAAGAGGCCTTTTGTCCAAGGATACCCACAGAAGAGCTGGAGAAGGGAGCAGTTTGAAACACAACTGCTTCAGAGTTTAAACCTACCTTTATCAAATGAGCACACACCAATCTGTCCCAAAGGGAAAGCAGGCAGGAATGAGAAGCTCCTCTCCCACAACCACAAACTCTCTGCTTCCTTCTGTTCCAGCTGGAGAGTGGAGGCCATGGGCTGCACCTCACTTTGGGAAGGAGCCCTGGGAATTGGCCTGGTCTGGGAGGGCAACAAAAAGAATTCCATAAAAAGTAGGAAAAGATTCTCTTGCAGGAATAGATGATGACAATATTTCTGCAGAAAAGCAAAAAAAGAATAATTGAAGCATTTCAAGAAGTGCCCAGACTGAAATTTGTTTGCCAATACGACAACCCCAAAGTCTCTGTGGTGTGTCAGCAAGCTCAGGAATGAACCTGCAAGGCTTGGATAAACACCACTGGTGTCCGCCCCCCAGAGCACAAGCAGCTCCCCAACAAGACTTCAAGACTAAGGGACAAAGCTTCCCCCTTCAGCTCTCCACAGCAGCTCTAGGGAGTCTCTCCCCACTGCAAGATCTCCTTTGTCAGTCTACAGTGACAGGAGTCGGCTGCAGGGGACATTTGCATGGGAACTCTCCCCAGATTGGGGGGAAGAAAAAGAAGAGGTGATTCCTGAGGAAAGAAAAAGGCAACGCTGCTTGGGAAGACACCAGTGTGAGTTTGCTACAACTCTAGGCCCAAAATCCCCTGAAGAAAGCACCATCCATCCATGGGGCAGCACTTTGGCTTTGATATCAATGCTGACAAAATTGCTTCCCATTCCTGCTGCCGTAGCTGACTCCAATTCATGAGCAATGTGCCAACTCTGCCAAAGACAGGCAGACATGGTGAGATAAAACCAGCTAGTCTGCTGAAAAGGAGTCCAAATTCATGTTTTCTAACTCCCCCTTTTCATCCTTTCCGCAGCCAAGACAGAGCAATGTCCTTCCTCTCTGTCCCCGATGGTTACCCAGGCATGGGATGCAGTGTGGGGACAGAGCCTGTCACTGCTCCCAGTGCCCTGCCCTGCCCTTCCATGCCTGCCTTGCCCTTCCCTGTCCTGCTGGATCCTGCTGTGCTGTGCCGTGCCAAGCTGAGCCCGGTCAGCGGTCACGCATTTCGGGAATGACCCTCCCCTGTGCCGGCCGCCGGCGTAAAGAACACACCACTTTTTAACTTTGACTAGTTAGAGAGTCTTTGTCCCTGATTTTCAGTTTTAACCATTCAGGGAGCTTTTGTTTCCCCTGACAGTACAGTTGCTGCCAAGGGAAACACACCCAAAGACCAATAGTGACCCAGCCTTCCCTTTGCTTCCCGTTTCCTTCCCTCACTGCTACACAGCGCTCTCATACCAGGACCTCAGTGCTGCCTCACCTGAGCATTTAGAGCTGCCTCCAGGCCCTTCCAGGCTAAGTGCAGGTGCTCAGGGCTCTGAGGGTTCCTAGCTGCTTGGGAGAAGGTGTTTGCTTCATCTGGACTTCTTGGGGTTTCATTGGAGAGCCACGAACAGGCAAATTTCATCTCCACTGTGAGCTCTTCATTCTGCTTGTTCCCATGAAGCTTAAATGCCAACCTGAGCTCATCGTTCCTCTGGTTCCCGTAGACCATCACAGCCCTTCCATGGCCTCTCCAGAGAGGAGCAGCTGCACATCTTCAGAGCAGCAGTTGCCAGCCCGTATCCTATCAGGGAGGGAAAGAGTTTCTGGCTTGCTTTCCAAGCAGGTCCTGGTTAATGACCCTTTAAAGTGTTTTCCTGCAGTGCTCTATCATGGGTAGATCTCAAGTGAGAATCAGGTAGAAAGGGTCAAGTCACCTAGGAAGGGGGACCTTGAAAACAGAAAGATTCTCTGCCTGATTTTCCTGTACTCGCTGCAGATTTGGATGGTGTTCTGGGCATTTTGCAGACAGCCTCTCTTTAGGGGTACAAGGGCAAGGTGGAAAATATTGCCTAACAAGTGGTCAGGGTTAGGTGCACTCTCCTCTTTCTTTGAATGAAGCCAAACTAGGACTCTGATAGGATATTGCAGATGTTTAAGACTGTCTGCCCTGCAAATCAAGCCATGCCATTTGACGCTGGCAGGGGGCTATGTAGAAATCACAAATCGGCCAGGGCTGCTGTGGAACGCACCTCGAGCTGTTTGTTTTCCAGCATCAGTCTCATTACATGGTTATGACAATGGGAAGATGCCAGCAGCTCACATCCCAGGCAGCAGACAAAGAACTTAATGTTACAACTGACTTGATAAATTTTTTGACCAATCACACAAAGCAAAAGCTTATTGACAGTAGTTCTATCCAATCACTATAAGCACATGTTCCATTGGTTAAAACAATGCTTGCTTATTTCGAACACAATACCTACGTGTAAGCCTTAAAACACAACGCACTGAGCTCCATTATTAAGCTTCAACCTTCTGAATATCTTGCTAGATAAACTTTTCTGTAGCTTAGAGAGTTATTCTAGACCAGTGTTAATGCACAGACCATTGTTCTATTTGTCTTTGCTTTTCTGCAGTTTAAATAATTTTTCTGCTGACCAATCTCATGGCTGCTGCTTGGCTCTAATCACAGTTCTACTATATCTGAGACCTGCCTTTTGCAGCTTTCCCAAAACCCTCTAATTTTGTGGATTCCCTCAGAGGACTCAATGTCAGAGCCTCTGGATAAGCGTGGAGGACAGGGCTCAGGCAGGTTGTGCCAGTGCAGGATTTGAACTAAAGGCACCAGGAAGCACCAAGCCTGCAGAGAGGAACTCAACCCTTCTCATCTCCCTCACTGCCAGAGGCAGGCTCAGAGCAGCCATCTCGTCCCTCTCTAAACCAGTGGGGGCTCTGTCCTTACCAAGCTCCCGGGGCTCCTGGGAATTGTTCCCACAGCTCTCGGTGCCATGCAAAGCTCCCTCTGCTGCAGCTCAATCCACAGGCTCCCCTCCTGAGGACTCAGGGGCAATATTAATCTTCCACTTGAAAGAGAAACAGAAAGGAAGAAACCCTTCTCACCACTTCCACAAAACACCTGGTCCAACAACTCCATGGCTCACACACTTAATCCCTTGTTCCTAACAAGAACTCTGGGCCCCAAAGCCCTTCAACAGTCAGAAAAATTTGACTTCTCAAACACAGTCCCAAAGCTGTCAAAGCTGACAGTGACAGTGTTGAACATGGGGGTGACACTGAACACATGGAATGGCTGCTAAGGAAATCAATTGCTGCTCTGTTCTGTAAGGCTGCATGTCTGACAGCACTAACATCAGTCATCATGTCACTAATTGCAATGGAAGTAGCACTGTCTTCTTTCTTCAGCCAACACCCCAATCGGTATATTGGTTTCAGTGCCTCGCCTGAGGCAAGTTGATGTAGAAATAAATTCGATGTACCTCATTTTGCAGGGCCCTAGGGTCTGAAATTGCTATTACAGTTTTCTTTATAATGATGGGCAAATCTTTTTTCTCTGTGTTTTCTCTTGATGGCTTTTTTAACGATAGGTGCTATCACAGTGAGTTGCCTGATGCTACATGGGCCACCTTTATTTTTGAGGGAATGTCCTGCCAGGCTCTATCTCCACAAATGAGCCAATATTTTGTTGCTAATTCTCAAGGGGACTCATCTAGGTCATCTACTCGTCAGTAGTTTCACCCTTAGCGGGCACTGGGGTAGTACAATTGCACCACAAACTTGAGTATCTGTCCTCAGGATGATGGGGAGTAACATTTAACTGTGGATCTCCCTGGTACTGAAACTCAGCACAAAATTCCATCACCAATGAACCAAGAATTCCAATTCTTGAGGTTCAGATGGTGCTTTAAGAAGATCCGGGGCCCAGTGATGTCAGCTGGTTATGGGATTGGTCTCGTTGGCAGCCTCACACCAATATTTGTCACGACTGGGTATTGGCTACTCCTTGGCTGGCACAGGCACACCGACCAAAAGGGTTGCAAAGGATTTATCTGGGCTCAAATTGGTCAAACACATGGCGTCTGAGACTGCTGACTTGGCTGAAGCAAGGCAAACATTCATTTTTGGTTGATCTACAGGCATGTATGCATGCAAAAGCAAGCAAGCAAAACCAACAAGCGCCTGTATATCATTTGATCAAACTCCGTGTTCCTGCTCAGCTGTTTTTTGGCAAAAGCTTCCCCATCTATTTCAGTTCTCAAGCAAAATTTTTAGCACTTGTTCAGGGACTGGCCAACTATAGGGCACTAAACTGTCCCTCTAACCTTCAATTTTTACAAATTTGGATATCTTAGAATTCTTTTGAACACAATGGACACCACCCTTTTGCTGAAAGAGCTCTACGATAGAAACCATTTTCACAGTCCAAAAATCAACATCAGACTCAAGATTTGTAGCTTTCACAGGTTGAACAGGATCGTCTGGCATGAACCGTCGCTTCTACATGCAGCTCATGTCTGCGTGCTCATTTCCCTGCTGGTGGAATTGTCGCTGAGCTCTTGTGTATGAGATGGTTTCACGCCCTTCGCGGGGACCCACATAGGTCCGACACCTTTGCAAATACAAGCGTACCCTTTGCCCCAAGTGATTAGCGGAAATGGTCCTTCAATTTGTCCTAACTCAAGGTTTCTGATCAAAACTGAAGGATTTTCTTTCAATTTTTCCTGTGTGCTGTTTGAAAAGTGCCTAAAAATTGGAGGATTAGGTCCTGCAAATGAGCTATTCAAAACATAAAGACATCTAAAGCTTTGCTCAACCTCATCTGGGATGTTGCTTGAGCCACTCCCCCTTTTGTTGATCTAGAATGGTTTTAGAGTGTGGTGCGTCCTTTCAACAATTGCGTGGTCTGTGTGGGAATAGGGAATTTCAAAACTGTGGCAAACACCCCAGTCCATCAAAAATGTGGCCAATTTTTGAGCTGTGTATGTGGTGCCATTTGTCAGTTTTCATCTCGTGGGGTTCATTTTGGCAAGCTCTGGGCCCAGTGACACTGACAAGGACAAAAGCAAAAGACGAGAGGCGCTCTCTCTTCCTGGGACCAAAGTCCCACAGCTTTAATGGAGAACAACTCCAGGAGAGAAAGGGAGTGTCCAGGAGAGGAAAGAAGATGTCCAGAGGAGGATAGAGAGTGTCCACCTCATGGCAGGGGATTTTAAACCCTGGGGGAGGAGGGTGGGTAGAAAGGAACTACCATAATTCAACAAATTAAATCACCACACTGAAGTTTTCTGCATAAATTGCTGCACTTGTTGCAAACAAAATCCTAAAATCTCCCCAAACACAACCGTGCAGTCCCAAATGACCACAATGTGGGAGAAAAACCACTCAACCCCCCTGTATACCCAAGCACCAGGTGTCACAGGGAGCACCAACCCCTGCAACTAGAAAGTCCACGCCCACAGGCTCACTGGGAAAGGAGTATATCTTTATGAGGGGACAGAGTGCTCACTTTTCTCAACACAACACACACCATCCATCACATCAGCATCCACCCACATCATCATCCTCAAACATTCACACACTGAAAACACAACCACAATTACAACACACAGGAAAAATAGCAGCAATGAAACAGGATTTGCTCAATTCACCCCCAGAATTGCTAGCAGGTCCTTATTGACACAGCAAATCCTTTCTGCCAGCAGCCAGACCCAAACCCAAACTGTACAGGTGTACGTTGTGCACAGGACGTCTCTGTGTGACTTGTGAACAGCCCTTCCCCTGCATACACCTTACGGGTTACTTTATACAGAGTTAAACGTTCCCTTTCTCCACAGTCCCAGCAGTCTTCTCTGTCCCCCACGAGGAACAGCTGAGAGCGGAGGTGCCTCCAGGAAAGGAATGTCCTGGCAGCGCCCAGAGACATCCAGAGCTCGGTTGTTCTCGCTGGAGCAGAGAAGCGTTCCTGCCGCGGTCACGAAATGAGGTGTGGAATAGAACTCCCCACAGTTAAAAGTAGAAGGTGGTGTGTTTATTACAGCGCCACGCACACAAGGAGTTGTCTCTTAAAGACATGTGTGAAGAATCACTGCCGCTCTACTTATCTAGAAAAGTCCTACATATTCATATAATTCCCAAAACGACTAATACATATTAATTAGGTAACCCCACCTACCCCCTTTGTATTAAATTGTATTATAACTGAGTCCAAAGTTCCCTCATATTTGCGGATTCTTTCACATCACATGGGTTGGTGGGTTTTAAAGCAGGGAATGGTGTCCTTCTGATGAAGCCAAGACGTCTTCCTCAATTTGACCTCTTTCCTTATGACCTGTTGGCAGGCTTTTGCACCCCTTGGCTAAAGCTGAAATTTCGGGGCCCAGGTGCAGGCTACGGTCCTCTTCTTTGTCACAAAGAAATCCGCATCCCATCCCGCTTCTTTAAACATAGTAAAGACAGGCAAGTAATATATTACCCTAGCCTTAACTACCTTATCTGCTAAAAATTAACTATCCCTTATTATTTCTACTCTTCTTGCTATACTCTTTCTGCCTAACTAAATCTTGCTAAAATTTTAACTCTTCCAGTTCTTTTAAATCCTGGATTCATTGGCCTCATCTCACACACCAGTCATGTGTGAGCTGATGCTGTAACTGGGAAATTCCACTCCTGAGCAGGAGATACAAGGCCTGGTTCTGAGCTGGAAGGGTGAGAAGGATGAGATGCACAGCGTTTTGATCCAGGGGATGTCCTGAAAGTGCACTGCCTACCTGCCCCTGCTGCCGAGCACCACGCTCCACCTCCTTCTCCTGCTCAGCAGATTTTTAGGAATCCAGGACTTGGTATGTATGATTTGCTACTGCAACAAATAGAATGAATTTGCTTTGCAATCCCAGTTTTGTCCTGGGTTATTTTGTGCATGGGTCTCCTTCTGAACCTGTGTCAAAGACTGGCAGGGACTAAAGGACACTCCTATTCTCATGTCAGTAAATTCGGAGAAGTGATTTAAGTATCAATAAGTCAAAAGGTATCAATGAGTAAATCAAATAATTTGGGGGAATATTTAGCCTGTGAGTTTCAGCAAAGTATTGAATATGTCTTAGATCCATGGATACAAACTAGTAACTGAGATTGCTGGGTGTGCACGTGTTAGGAAAGTCATTCCCCACACACCCAGTGCTGAGATCAAGTATTGCCTCTCTTCTAACCCTGAGCTGGCAGCAGGGATCAGGCCCTGCTTGGTAAAGTTCATTTTGAAGACTTCTGTTGAGCAGGTAAGAATGGTTGAAATGAAATCTTTTCCAGCTGTTTCCCTTTGGTTTACCTCTTTGAGGGTTAAAATTCTGTGCTGCAGGTGTGCTGGGTGTGTGCAGAGCAGTGCAGCCCCAGAAACCCCTTGGCTTGCCCACAAGTTGTCATGCCTTGTTGCCAGGTGTGCCCAGCTGTGGCAGGAGAAGGAGCCCGCAGCGCAGTGGGCACCGTGCCCTGCCCAGCCGGGGCTCTCTGGCACAGAGCAGCAGCAGCGCCAGCGCCGTTCAACCCGCTCCTGCCTTGGCTTCCCCTGGCACACAGAACCCTCTGGAAATCAGCACCACCAGTGGCGTTCCCAGCTTGGAGCAGCTGCTGCTGGCGGGCAGATGCTGCCAGTTCGACTGCTGCCACAGGGGAAGAAAGGCAGAGATGTACCCGCACCGGAGCCCTGGGCATGTCCAATAAAGGTGCAAATATGTGGGGAGATTTGTTAGGAAGGATTTCAGCTGTGATGCCAACAGTGGCTTCTCTCCTGGTTCTGTGTGTTCTAGACGAGTAATACAATGGTTGGCTCTGACAATTAAGAAGCAGATGTTATGTAGATGTTCAAATGTGTAGTGATGGTATTGTAATATATCCTTCCATAGTCCTCTTTCCCGTCCCCCTTGTAATAGCCTTGGTAGTCAGGGCATTTGGGGAGGGCTGGCTTGTGACCAGCAGGCAGGGTGTAACAACACCTGACCTCCAGTCAGTATGCAAGAAAGTAATCTCCACCAATGGACAGCAGAGAGAGAGTTGACTGACAAAACTTTTGGAGGAGCTAAGGGTATAAAAGGCAGAGCATCCTTTTTGTAGATGAGCACATGGCTGCTAGTCACAGAGACTCCCAATGCAGCAATTTTTCCCTTTTCAGTCCTTTGTTAAGGTTTACTAAACCTTAAAAATTTTAAAAGTGAGAGTCATTTCTCACATGTGCAATGCTGTGGGCCATTGTCTTGGTCTGGTTTCCTTTGCTTGTGTTCCATCTGAGTGCTCAGCTGAGGTACAGGCTGTAGGTGCTTGGGGCACACTTGGAGTTCCTCTTGGATCCCCTGAACAACAGGATTTGGCCCATGAGGGGATTTTGTGCTGCTTTGTGACAGAGAAGAACTTCCCAGGCTCTTTTATGTTTGCTGTAGGGGAGGTTGGTTATTGCTGTGCATAAATTCACAGACCAACGTGGAGTGTTTGCTTTGTGATGTCAGGGCATGGTTTCCACATTGTCGTGGTGACATCAGAAGGTTGCCTTGGTGCATGGAAGGCCTGAGTGTCAGAGGAGACCTAGTGTTTGCTCACATCAGGAGAACCCTCCTGGTTGGGGAATTTGTCAGTGGGTAGCTGCCCACTGACAAGAGCCTTGTTTTTTCTATATTTACCTAACTTTCAAAAAGGACAATGTTTCACCATCTGGCCAAGGCAGCTTTTGCTGTGTATGGCATTTCTTTCTCCATGTATTACGTGACACACTTCACCTGTAAGTAGAGGTTTCCCTTCTACTTAGGTTAGGGTGTAACCTAACCTGACTCTTGCATGTCTTCCTGCTCATTCTTGGTGGCTGAGTTTCTGATTTTGAAAGAGAAAGAGCATTAGGATGCCAGTGGTTTGGTAAAGCTCCTGTCAAGGCATTCAGCTAAAAAGGGGGTGTCTGTAGCCACAGGGGCAGCATTTGCAGGGGAACCTGCAGGGCTTCTGTTCCCTCCACGGGACAGTCTGTGGCAGCAGAGTCTGTCATTTCCTCAGTTTGCTGGGACAAGCAGGACAACTTCCAAAATGCAGACTTAGAGGCCTTCTCAGAAGGCCTTCTAAGGACTTTGTAGTTCTCCCCAGAACTCAGGGAAAGCTTCTTTTATTCTAAATTTTGTAATGAAACGATTTGACTGTCCGTTTTGACCCTTGACTGAGTGCTAAAAGAGTGATTCCCTTTGCAGTGAAGTGCAACCGCCAAAGCAGTGAGTGTCTGCTCCTGAGCCCTGGAGCTGCTGCTGTCCTGTTTCACAATAGAACTGCCACAGCTCAGGGGGATTTGGGGCAAGCTTTTCTGGGTGACTGTTTTCAGCAACTTAATGGGAATTAGTGCATACAACTTTTTTGAAAAAAGTACCTGAAAGACAAGAGAACAAAAGCTGCTTTATCTGTTGGACAGAACAGAAGCATTGAGTGTTGAAGAACAATTTGCATTTTCTTGATCATGTTTGTATTCATTTACTGACTAGACAGGCCAAAGTGTAGGCACAACCAAGATTATTGTCCTGATCTCTTGCTGGCTGTGTGAAAGAACTATGTCATGTGGAGGGATGTTGATAAAGAAAAATACTCTCTGTTTGGGTTGACTTCTCTTCTGTTGGATTCAGCAGCCCAGGCAGTTTTCTCACAGCACTTGTTCATTTTCCCTTGCCCACTCCAGGTCACCTGAAGCGTGTATTCAGAGGTGCTGATCCTGAGGTGAGTGAGAAAGGAACATTTCATGTTCCTGGTGCTTAGGAATGGTAGAGCAAGCTGTGAGCTTGATCTGTGGCAGTAGAGTGTAGAGGGCCAGCTGGGTAGGATGCAAGAAAATCCATTTCCATGTCTGCAGCAGCAATAACAAAGGCATCGCTGACTATTTCCTAATTTTACATTTCAGAACTTTCAAGGAATGAAAAGCTCATGTTGCAGAGAGAATGTTGCTTCTTGATAGTAGCCAGGGTGGAATGTCTAATTCAGAACTATTAGCAATTCTGTTTAATTAGCCCATTTAAATTTAGTCGCAGTGACTTAGAATCCCATTGTTACCAAAGTTTCTGATTTGTCCTTAGCAGAGCTGGTTGTAGAAATAGAGCTGAATAGAATAAAGTGCTGAATAGAAATACGATTATAAATTATACATAACTTTCTGTCCCTCACACTGCTGTCTGTCCACAGATCACAGAACCAACAGCAGTCTCTCCTCTGGCCCCCTCTGCTCATGGAGAGGAGGCCGAAGAGGAGGCAAATGAGGTGGATGAGCGCCAGCCTCCAGCTGTGCTCACACCACAGCCTGAACATTCTGAGCCAGTAAGTGCCAGCTGTGTGTGCTGCTGTCTTTAGTGCAGGGCAGAGCTGCAAGTTTCTGACCAGCCAGCACTTGCTGGTGCTGGCTGAGGATGCTGAGTGCTGGAGTCCTGCCAGGGCCTGGTGATTGCCCCCAGCCTGTGACAGCTGGACAATGGGCTTTGGTCTGTCACGTTTAGGCACCAGCTTCCTGGCATTTTGATAAGGGCCAGCCTGAAGCACGAAGGCTCCCTGTTCCCAGAGCAGGGAGCATGTCAAAGACACTGTGCTCAGCCTTGTTGGATACACAGGGGACACTGTGGCGTGGAGAGACCTGTCCCCCTGCACAGAATGGCCAAGTTGCTGCAGGCGCAAAAAAATGTTGATCTGACCACAAAATCTCTTGGTGGTGCTTTGTCCCCACAAACTTCTTGGGTGTGCTTACTTGGGAGTATTTCAGAGACACACTGGGGATGTAGAGTTGCTGCTTGAAGTCAGGGATTTTGGTGCCTTTGTTGCCAAGTTGCTCTTTTCCCCTTCAGGCAGAGCAGCCGGTAGCAGAGCAGATAGGTGCTCTGAGTCTGCCTGTTTCTTGGTCTTTGATAAGCTGCAAGGAGAAGACTGTGTTGTCCATGAAGCTGTGGGGATCCATTCTTGTCTAGTGTGGCAAAAGAAACAAAGGGAGTAGTTCTGAACCCTTCTTCGGAGGCAAAAACCAGACACTGCATGTGTCTGTTGATACCTTCTATTGTGTAGTTTGCTTTGAAAATTGCATTGGCGCCTAGAATGGGAGCAAAGCTGCAAGTCCTTGACTGCTTTCTTGTAATGCTAAAACCAGGGTGTACACCTTGCAATGGAGCCTGCAGTATCTGAAGTGCAATGGGCACCTTTGTGGCTGGGGAGCTGCGTGGGCCAAAAGGACGCAGGGCTGGCGGCCGTGAGCAGCTGCAGATGAGGCAGCGTGGGGCCAGGGGACCAAGAAGGCCAAGGGCACGGTGGCTGTGCCAGCAGCAGTGGGGCAGCAGGAGCAGGGCAGGGAGCGTGGCCTGTGCTGGGCAGCGCTGCGGCCACAGCTGGAGTGCTGTGTGCAGCTGTGGGCCCTGGGAAGCAGAAAGTCATGGAGGGGCTGCAGCGAGTGCACAGAAGGACAGGGGAGCTGGGCAAGGGGGTGCAGCACAAGGCCAGGGAGGAGGTGCTGAGGGAGCTTTAGCCTGGACAATGGGGGCTCATGAGGGACCTTCAGGCAGACTTCCATAGATCCCTGCCTTAGATCCAATGCTCAGCACAAGGGCTGTTTCCCTGCCAAACATCCCTTCACAGCATCCAAGTGCTTTAGACACTGGAGTAGGTAACACTTTCATATTTTGTTTATTTGTTTGTTTTCTAGAAGGAGAAGCCTTGTGTAATTTCTCCTTCTCCAGGGAGCAAGGGAGCTTTTTCTCAATCTTTCCTGCCCTTTTCCAGCACTGGCAGAAATTCTGCTAGAATTTTAGTATTCAAGGAGGCAGTTCTGGATAATGCAGTATTTTTGTACAAGAACACATAGTTTGGGGCAGGGATGTTGGTGCAGAACAAGCTGTTCTGGTGCCAGACCAGCCAGTAGGGCTTGCCCATCATTTTCAAGTTAACGGCTCCTGTGTCTTTTGGCTGCCCAGGGAATCAGTGTGTCTTGTGTTTGGGAATTGAGCAGGAAATCAATGCCCTTGCATTCCAGATGGCCCTCGGAGTTTAGAGGAGCTGGGAGGGGCTGGGCTGCATTTCTGATTCCAGCCACTTTAGCACCATCAGTGTGGTCAAGGGCAAGAGAAGAACTTGCCCAAGCACAGATGCACAGAGAGTGCAGTTCCCAGTGCAGTGCTCTGGGTCTGGTTGCATTCCATAGGGACCCACACGCTCCAGATTCCCCAAGAGTGAGGGTTACTGAAGCAACAGGAGAGCAAGTTCAGGATGGCTGCTGATCAGGGCACTGCTACCGAGTGCTGATGTGTGTAGCGACAGAAATGACAGTATTGATTCAGGGTGACCCCCAAATGGCGAAAAATATGCTTTGACTCTATGATTTAGAATGTTAAACAAATGCTTTTTTAAGCTATGTTATATTACACTAGCACTATATTAAAACTATACTAAAGAGATACTTTACTAAAAAGCTGCTAAAGGAAAACTCGTGACTGTCTCCAGAAAGTCACGACACAGTTTTTATCTAATTAGCTAATCAAGCTAAACAATTATCACTAAAATCCAATTAACAAATCACTTTCAGTAAGCAAACACTATAACACATTCTTCATGTACTAAAAAACAAGAACAGCAAGTAGAGATAATAATTGTTTTCTCTTCTTCTCTGAGTTTCTCACTACCTTCCCTTAAAAAAAACCTAGGAGAGAGAATTATATCTCTCTCCATTCAAAGAATATAAATACCACAGTACAGTAAAGAGAGATTATAAAAGTGAGATCTATCTATCTATCTGTCTATTTGAATCTTCCTGGCTCTGCTCCAAAGCAGTGGAAGATGCAAAGCTCACCTAAAGGCATCCCTTCAGGAGAGGCGTGGAGACAAGTTCCATTGACTGATCCTGAGCAGGCAGAGATGTTTCCCCCTCCAGAGATGGTTGTTTCTTCCCCTCAGTGCTGTTTTCCTCCTCCAGCCTCTTGTGCCCTGAAGCCTTCTTTTTATCCTTTAAATTTTTGCATGTCGTAAGGGAGTGGAACTATCCCATGCTGTAGCTGGGGTCTGGTGACTTTGCTCATACATGCCATACATGACACATGGTTTCCTTCACTGGCATCCCCAGGGCTGTATAAGTGCATTCGTTAATGGGGCCTTACGAGAAACTCTGTTACTGCTGGTCAGAATTCTCAGTTGACAAAAAAGGGAGAAGAAACACCTTGGTCCTCCTCCATATACTGAGGTGGCCATAGAGGTTCTCTGACTTCCATCAGAGATCTTTGCATGCATCTTCATCTCCTGAATGACCCAGTTTTCTAACAAGAATGTGGATGTCAGGAAGTCACAAAGCTGGTGCAGGCCTGAAGAGAAGGTGAACTCCAGAAGTGTCTCTCACAAGGAGGGAGCTCACCCAGGAAGCCCCTGCAGAGCCAGGATGGAGCTGTGGGACAGGGCGGGGTGTCAGCCACTACTGAAAGACAAACAGGACATGGCAGAAGCAGAGGGAGGCTCTCACCAGACCCTTGAGAAATGCCACCCCTTCCCTGTCAGCTGCCTGAGAGGCTGTTGGAGCTTCAGTCCCAGATGGCCCCTGACTGTATGGCCAGGGTCACTTTGGAATCTGTGCCTCCCCTCGGGCAGAGAACGACCCAGGAGAGCAGCAGCACAGTGCTTTGGGAATGTGTGAGCCCAGCAGTCTGTGAGTCTTGGCCCACAAAGGGCGTATGGGAAGTTGAAACCCATCTTGTCTTGCTTTCTGTGCAGGTGCTTCTAGAGAAAGAGCAGGAGCACACTGCCTTATCTGAGATGCCATGCCAGACTCAGGGAGAGCTGTTCCCTGCCCGAGGGCAGGAAGAGCAGCACAGGCAGCAGGTGGAAGAGCCACAGGAGAATGGCCAGGTAAGCCTGACTGGCCAGGGGACAGAGGGAAGGGCAGGAAGAGGGGCGTAAACCAGAGCTCCTGGGACTGAGGAGGCCAGGAGTCCCACAGGCACTGGAAGGACAGAGCCTTGGAATCTGCAGAGATCAGCCCTGGGACAGGAGGTTTGCAATGGAGGCTGATGTGGAGAGGGAAGCAGAAAGAAATGGCTGAATAAATGTGATTTTGAGGCCAAAAGAGGAAAAAAGCTGAGCCTTACAGCAGCTCCCAGTCACTTGTTCTGCTTTTGTGTGTACAGAACATCAAGGCAGAGCCACAAGCAGAGCTGCCCGAAGCTCAGAGTGACATCATGGCAGTGAAGAGAAAGAACAAGGAAGACATGGGAAGAATTCAAGAGGAGAATCTCCATCAGCAGAGGGGCGATCAACAAAACCAGGTGAATGAAAGAGTGGCAGCCACTCCACTCATGAAATGTCCTCTCTTTTGTTTGTTAGAGAACATGAAGGAACAGCTGGATGCAGAGCTTCAGATAGCTCACAGTATGACCAAGGCAAGGCATAAGCAGCTGGAGGAAGAAATGAAAATCATCAGAGAGAAACTTAATCGCTTCCATCAGTCTCTGCAAAACCTAGTGAGTGAAAGAGGGATGCAGCCACTGCAGTCACCAATCTGGTGGTTTCTGCCCTTCTTGCCTTTCCAGTGCAGAGCAGCAGGGAGTGGGGCCATGCCTCTGAGTGCCATCCTGCTGTAGTGTGTGTATCACAGTCACTCTGAAGGACATTTCCTGGTGTGCTGAATCTCAGCTGCTGCCCTGGACAGTGAAACTTGTCCTTTGGCCTTTTGGCCAGCAGTCATCCAAATTGATTCCTGCTGGCCTGTTCCTGCTCTCCTTTTTTCTTGAGGTATTTTTACAGTGGAACTTGGTGACCCAGATGGAGGATTGAAACAAGCTGTTGTATCCCCTGTCAATCTGTTCTTTGCCTTTCCTCACAGTCGATGACTCCTGGCTGACAGGGACAAGCTGTAGTGTCTGACTGCTTTGTTCTGTTTGACTTGAGGTGCAAGTGTTGACATCTCACCGGGCAGCCTGCGAAGACTTGCAGGGAATGTGTGGCAATGAAGGACCCCAAGTTAGGAGTGAGGCACAGGAACAGTGCCTGCCAGAAATGCTCCAGGTCCAGCACATCCTGGGCTCTGAACCTGCTGCTGCAGCAGCATCACCTCGAGGAAACCCTTCTGTTAAACCCGGGAACTCAAGCTCGGGCAGATCCTGGGAACAGGAGATTGAGGAGGAGTACCTGGAGCTGCTGGGTACGTCTGGGGTGTTTCTTATCTGAGGGACAGTGAATTGTGTGCGGGTGTCAGCAGAGCTGTACCAAATGCTCCTCCTGAGCTTGGTGTCACAGGGCCATTTAGGACTCCCCAGAGGCAGTGCTGTGCTATGAGGCAGCGAGAGAGCTCTGGGTGTTCCTGCTGCCTCTGAGGGCACATGGGACTGGCTTGGGTTTGCCTGAGCTTCCCTCTCTGCTAAAGGCTGAAGCAGGGATTGTTCTTGGATCAGCAGAAGGCTGTGACCTAGCAAATGATCTAGGCAAGTCCTGTGTGCTAGTGGCCAAACTGAACAGAATTTTTAGCTTCCTAAATTCTCCTTAGACTCCTGACTTCCAACCAGTCATCAGAGCAAAAAAACTTCACAGAAATGGACTGGCTTTGGAGTTTTGTCTTTTTGGTTGGGGAATCTTTTTTGGGGGGAGGGGGGGTGGGATTGCTTTTGTGTTGTTCATTTTTGGTGGGGGTTCTTTGTTGTGTTTTTCTCCATCCTGAAGGAGCCCTTCTACCCCACGTCTTACTGATGTCATTTTTATGACTGTTACTGTTACCACTACTACATCTGCAGTTTATTTGCATGAGAATGCTATATTTTTGTCAATAAGAGAATGCTATCTTTTTGTCAATAAGAACTATTTTGAAAGAACATCAGGTTACAGGACAAATAGAGAGCACGAGGTATTTTCCATGTGCCCCCAAAGAAAAAACAGAGACTTTGATAACAACCTTTATTTAATCTTCTAGATTTATACTTATCAAGATGTGTCCAGGAGACACATCCAAGTGGCGTGATCAGATAAAAGTGTACTGCAGGCATTTCTCAGGAGAGAGCCTCCAGCTCAGCCGTGGTATATTCCTCAGATCCACGGCACTTTTCCATACCTGATTCCCACTCTTTCCCATGACTGTTAGAATCCTACCCATTGGCCCAGGCCCTGCTCTAGGAAAACACATCAAGCCCTTTGTGATTCTGCAGCACAACCCAATGAATCTGCTTCTTGCCCGTAACAGCTGCCAGTGCTGTGCTCTCAGATAAGACCTGGTGGGGCTGAGACCAGAGCCCAGTGAATTCTGTGTCTGCCATCACCTGCTGGGACAAAAAGGGCACTGATCTGCGCCTCGGTGTGGCTGATCTCAAAGCCCATCCTGGTGTGTCCTGAATGGGGGCAACAGCTTGTCTGGGGCCCAGGCTCACTCTGGCTTCTTCCCATCAGTGCCTGTCAGTGCTCATGCTTGGGCTTTGCCAGCCTTGTTGTGGTTGCTGCCCTGTCCCTGAGGGCTGGAGGGACTGCAGAGGCTGGAGCCTTCCTTAGCTGGGAGAGGGGCATCTTGGAGCTCAGCCTGCTCATAAACAGGTCGGGGTCCTGATGCTGAAAGCCCCGTCAGAATCAGTTACAGCTTGAGATGCTCTGGTTTACAAATGGGAAGGCATTCCTTTGGCAAACTGCTGAAAGGTGGGGAAGATGTCCTCCTCTCCTGGGATTGCAGGTCCCTGTGCTTTGTTTCCTGTCAAGAGAACTCTTCAAAAGACTGTACAAATCAGTCTCTGTGCTGGCCACCTGTGCTGCAGAGCTGTCTGCCTGGTTGTGGTCGTTGTTACCCTGCTGACCACAAAGGGCTCAGAGCCCCAGGCGCTGGGGCTGCCTTTTGTATCTCCTGGAAGCTGGGATCTCTGCTTTAAAGTCAGCATCTTGCATTTTGTTTCCCTCAGGAAGAATGGTGAACCCCACTGAAAATCCCCTAATGAAATACACACATCTGAATTATATTGGCAGCGGGTGAGTCCAACAGCAGTTATTCCTGCATAACCATAAGCCAGGTGTTTTTCTGGTGGAATGTCTATCCAGCGTGAAGTCAGGCCAGCTGCAAAGATGTTCACACACTGGGGATAGATTGTCCCATCTCTCAATGCTGCTCAGAATTTGTGAGTGGGCTCAGAAGGCATTGTCAGAGATGCCTTGCTACCGAGGTCTTGCCTGCATCAAGGAACAGGACCTGGAAGGTCTCAATGTCTCTCAAGTGTGGGACAGCTCTGTGTTAATTTCTTTAGCATTTTTTGTATGTCTCAAAATCATACTGGCACACTAATGAAAAGAGAAGAAACTTGCTTGCCTGAAAGAGCAACCTATGCCCTATCAAAGCTGTGAGATAACAGTTCCCAGGAACAATTCTTTCCCCTGGTTTGAGGAAGGAAACACTCTGTGGTCAGGATAGGAATCACACCATTTAGACAGTGAAACCCAAGAGGAAAGACTAACCTCCCTTTAGAAGTTGAACCCCAGTGCTTCAGGAACAGGCCCAGTGCCCATGCACTTGAGAGGAAAATGCATCATCTGCCTTCTGGCAGAGCCCTCCTGCATCCTGCAGATTTTGACACTTCCAGCAGAGATTTCCTGTGTGGGCTGGCTTTCACTGCAAGATCTAAATGGCTTCTCCTTTCTCTGCTTCTGTTTTGTTTCTAGGGGGTATGGAGATGTTTACAGAGCACTCGACACTGCCACAGGAGGAGAGATAAATGTCAACGGCCCCTGCAGGCTCTGCTGCACTCGAGGGCTTTCCCCTCTGGTGTGAGCTGTGGCTGGAGCTTTGGGCAGAGCTGTGCTGAAAAGGCACAAGAAGCACAGACTGGTGCCAGCCCACAGAACACATTTGGGACTTTGTCCTCCTCAGCTGCCAGAAGGAAGACACGGAGGGCAGCAGTTCCTTTCAGAGAAGGACGCGCTCACTCGCTCTCCATTGCTAAAACAAAGGCGGTGCCTTCAAGCACCTCACTGCTCTTTGAGGCTACAGCTTCAGAGTCCTGAATTCTCATTTCTGGCTGCCAGCAAATCCATCTGAAAGTTACTGATAGTTCCTTAGCCACCTGCAGTGCTGCACTTGGGAACTGCACGTAGGGAGAGATCTGCAAGGCGTCCCTGAAAGCCCAAAGCCCTGCCCATATCACAAGATGTATCCACAGAGTATTAAGGCATGGATTACTTCTTCTGAGTCCCAAACAAAGCAGCAGAGAGTGCGGTCAGAGGTTTGTGGGTGATAACTGAGACACTGCTGTTACCAAGTGGTCAAGGCAAAATGTCAGTGGCCCCACGTGTCCTGTAACTGGCTCCCAAGGGAGCAGAGAAATGGGCTGTTGGAATGTCAGTTCCTAATTACTGCAGTGCCTAATCTCAAGGCAGTTTGGCACAGCTCAGCCGTGTCATTGCAAAATCACTCGCTCCACGTGCCTTGTGGTCTCATGCCACCAACCTCCCAAGTTACTGATTTTCAATGTCATTTTAGGTGGCAATAAAAAAAATAAATCTTCAAGGAGTGAGGAGGAAGGAGCTAACCTTTAATGAAATAATGATCATGAAGAGGTATAGGAGTCCCAATGTTGTGAATTATTTAGACAGGTGAGAGGTCATGGTCTTATCCCATGGATGTGTGTTTACATAAAGCAAACATGAGAGGTTAAAAACCCACTTTGGTCAGTGGCAGCAAGTAAAGCTGTTAATTTTTATTTATTCATATGTCTCTACTCATCTCCAATGGATGAGAAGAGAGTGCATCTTGTCTGCATGAGTCTTCCCTGGCACACCTAGTTTGATAATTACTCCAAAATTATTCAAAACCTGGATCAGCTGTATCTTCCTAACTCAATAGCCTCAAAGTTCACTGCCTCCACATTTTTTTGGGATTGATTTTTTAAAGTTTCTTAAGTGCAGATGAACCATCCTAAAGCGGATTACCCTTGGATTGTTTCCCCTCTTTGCCATTGCTATGCATGCCAGGAAGACTAGGTGCTTATTTCCAGAAACACCATGCCTGACAGGTTTTTTATCTGGGCTGTTTCTAAACTGCACTTTTCATTTGCTGCCCATCTAAGACATCTCCTTTTTCACAGATGTGTCTTTCTCTTTGAGACTGCACAGATTGCAAACAATGCACAGCCAAGAGGGAATATCTATTCCTTTGATTCTGTCCTTGTCACAAAGGCATCTGGAAATAAGAAACCTGGAAGCAAAAATCAATGTAGCCATACATGTTCATCTCTACCCCCTTGTTTCCTTCTTTCAGCTACCTTCTGGGCGAGGAACTCTTGCTGGTTATAGAGTACATGGATGGAGGTGTCCTGAGCGATATCGTCAGCCAGACCTGCCTGTCAGAAGATGAGATGGCAGCCATCAGTCGGGAGGTCAGCAATCCCAGCTGTGTTTCCAAGGGCTTGGGCAGGATTGTCTGGGAAACAGGGGCTCAGAACAGGAGAGGTTTCCTGTGCCAAGCTTTGTTTCTGTGTTGCTGCTATTCTATGGGCAAGTAAAAGCATCTCAAGTGAAAGGCCTGCCAGTGCCCCTGCACTCCCTGTACTCAGTGCCAGTACTCTTAGCTCCTGCTGTTGTATTCTCGCTCTGTCTCTTGTATTTCTATTTGCTGTCCTCCACTTTGCCTCTCTAAATGTTTGCCTGGAGTCTGTCTTCACTGCATTCCTTGCCTGTAAAAGCAAAGGTGCTGGTGGCAGGATTTGAAACAAACAGCAAAGAAAAAAGAGAGAGACTCGTTTCTCTCAGTCCTCAGCTGAAAAGGATAGGAGTGCAGCCAGAATGCTCTTTGCTTCTGAGCACATGCACTGCAGCAGGAGTCATCCTGGCTGGTTGGCAGGGGACAGCCTACAACAGCAGGTGCTGTTGCTCTTTCAAAAGCTGACATGCCTTTCCTCAGAAAGGTTCTGCTCTGCAGGTGTTGGAGCAGCAAGCTCTTCCTCTCAGTGGCCATTACTGTTCTGTCATTACTCCCCATTCCCCTGGAGAGGGAATCTTTCAGATTCTTTGTTTCCTTTCTTGTGTGATGAAATCACATCACTCATTTTTGCCCTTCTGTTTCTGTTTTCTCGCTCAGTGCCTGCAAGGACTGGATTTTCTTCATTCAAACGATGTGATCCATCGAGACGTGAAGAGTGACAACATCCTTCTCAAAACTGATGGTTCTGTCAAACTGGGTCAGTATATTCTTGGTCAGGTGCAGCATTCCAGGGATGTGGGTGTGGGGCTGCTTGGAGTGACAGCCAGCTCCCCAAAAATGGTGCTGGTGGCAGTGCAGGGACCCCTGCTGTGAGCTGAAGGCACAGTTGCAACATGCACAGAGGTATAAGGAGCCACAAGCAGTCAAGAGTGGCCTTGCTCTGTGTGTGTCCCTTCCAGAGGGAGGGAGTTACAAGTCCAAAGTTTCCAAAGAACAAAAGCAACTGCTAGAGGCAGTGTAAAAAATGGGGGGATTTTTAAAGTCACCAATGCCAGGAGATTCAACAGCACAATTTCAAACTTCTACTGGGGAATTCTTTTGCTTGCTTTCGTAATTGCACAGAATTCAGATAAAACCAGTATTTTGTTTTCTCCTCAGCTGATTTTGGCCTCGCTACTCAGCTCACCCCTGAGCAGAGCAGACGGTGCTCGGTAACCGGGACTCCTTGGTTGATGGCGCCTGAAGTGGTGACAGGTCAACCATATGGCCCCAAAGTGGACATATGGTCTTTGGGAATTGTGGGAATTGAAATGATAGAACAAGAACCTCCTTACTTGAGTGAAAGTTCTGGCACGGTAAGGAGCAAATACTCACTGATCCCACTGTCTTTCTCACCTGTCCCATGTCCTGTGTGCCACTGGACAAAATCCCATTGCCGTCTGCTGGAATTACTTCCACCAAGGTCCCCTCCTACAAATGTCCCTGCAACACATCAGCATCTGCTGGACTTTTGGTTGCATCAGTGGGGGAATTCAAGCCTTACCACATGCAAACAAACTCCAAACAAACAAAGTGTTCTCAGGCAACACTTTCATTTGGGTTAGTGGTTCCAGTTCTTTTGTCTGTGTAGATGGCCTTAATAACAGGAAAAGAGCATCTTAAGAGTGTTGTTATCTTTCCAGAAATGAAGGAAGGAAACCCAAACCCAACAAAGTTTCTAAAACTGTGGTCTTTAGAGAGGAACCTAACCCTGTGTGCAGTTTCTTCTCATGGGCATGCGGGTGTAAAGGCCACAGAGTCTCTTCTGCTTCTTGTGCAGTGCTGCTGAAACACTCAGTGACCGTGTTTCCCTCCTAGCCCAAGCAACATTCTGCACATCACCAAGCCAGAGCCTGGTGATGCAGAGGGCCTGCCAAAACCTCCCAGTGATTCCTGGCACTTTCTGGGATGGGCCTACCATTCATGCATTGACTTGAGTAGCCAAATGAGCAGAGGGTGGCCATAGGGATGGAACCTCTCCTTCTTCTGATCTAGACAATTTTTCTTTTGCTGCAAAAATGGGAAGCTGAAATTTTCAGACTGCTGAGAGACAGAGCTGCAGGTGGCTCCTCTGTGCCCAAGCAGGCATTTTCATGCCAATACATTTGTGCAGGCATCTTAATGTGTCTGTGTTGAAGCGGAGATTGTAAATGTTTGTTTCCCTACCTGGGTATTAACTGATGGATTTCCTTTCTTTTCTTCCAATTACCATTGTTTTCAAGAACAGCACAAAAAGCCTGATGAGTTTTGTTCTAGGGTACGTGCACTTAAAGGACCAAAAAGCACTGCAGAGATGCCTTTCATGTACTAACCCATGAAATTAGTTAGTATAGCAAAGTCCCTCTTCCAAAAAGCCTCTGAAGCTGGCATGAGTCCTCAGAGATGCAAAAGTCCTTTTGCTGATGTAGTTCCCACTAACTAGGTCAGGCAATGAAATCAGCTGCCAAGGCAAGATCTGAGGGATGGTGGAAAAGCTGTGGTTGCATCGGGGTTTGGGTTTTTTGGTTGGTAAAGGAAAGTCATCTCTGGGTCTGTGCCAGGGCAGAAACTGCCACTGAAGAACAGAGGTTAAACAAAGGGATCTGGGAGAGCCTTAGAGATGTGAAAGCAGGAGGTGGAGCCTGGTGTCTCCTTTTTCTCCAGGCTACACGCCTGATAGCCACAGTAGGGACTCCACAGCTGCGGCAGCCCAAGCTCCTCTCGGCTTTGCTGCGTGACTTCCTGAGCTGCTGCCTGCAGACAGACGAGGAGCAGCGCTGGTCTGCCAAGGAGCTCCTGCAGGTAAAATGTGAAGGGGCTGCAGGTGAAACAGGCTCTGAGGGATGGGCTCGTCTTCCACTCAAGTCCAAGGCAGCAGATGAGCCCCCTTCCTCCTCACCTCCACTCTTGCTGCTCTTCAAATGAAAATGGTGAGGAATCCTAGACTGGGCTGGGCTGGCAGGGCCCTGTAAAGGTCCTGTGGTGCAAGTGTCCTGCAATGAGCAGAGACATCTTTAAAGAGATTAGGTTGCTCAGAGCCCTTTGCCACCGGAGCCAGAATGGTTGCAGGGATGGGGCTCCTACAAGCTCTTGGGGCAAGCTGTGCCAGGGTGGCACCATGCTCCAAGTAAACAAGTTCTCCCTTAGACCTACTCTGATTAGATGCCCTTTGTGTTTAAAAATATTTGTCCACATCCTATTGTAACTGGCCCTGTTAAAAAAGATGTCCCCCACTTTCTTCAAAGCCACTGTGACGTCTTGGAAAGTGGCAGTAAAGTCTCCCCGGGGCCTGTCCTTCACAAAACTGAATAACTCCAGCTCCCTCTGCATTTCTTGAGAGGAGAGATGCTCTGTCCTCTGTCTGTTTCTGTAGCCCTCTTTTGTGATTTGGTAGGGTGTTCAGTTTTATCTAATGGCAAAAGAATTGAAGTAGAGCAATGTGGGGTACAGAGACATGAAATGGTGGTGGAGGAGCCCAAGGAAGCCAGTCCCAGCCTAGGGGTCAGAGATTTGGCTGTGGGCAGGAGGGGCTGTGGGGGGCTCACTGTGAGCCTCTGAGGGGCCCTGGTTTGTGCCCCCCCGCCCATCCTCAGAGGTTTCTGCCATGCAAACAGGGACAGCTGGGAGGGACTTGTCCCAGCCCCATCTGCTGACTGGCACACTCAAGCAGATGGGAACTGCGCCAGGGTTACTGCCAGGTTGTGTGGCAGAGAGGGAACTGCAGGGCCCAGTGCCACTGGGCTGGCCCTGCTGGGAAGGAAGGTGCCATCCAGCACACGAGGGGCAGGGCATGCAAAGGTAGACACTGCTCTCTGTCCCTGTGGGAATCAGCACAGTGCCTGTCTTTCAAAGGCAGGGGCCTGTGTGAGTCATTGGAGTTTCCTGAAAGGAAGAAAACCTAGGGACAGAAAGTGCCATTTCTAGAGCACTGGCAGGGCAAAAATCCCAGCATGATGAAGACATCACAATAAACAGATGAGTGGGATTCTGGGCCAGGTTTGCCTGTGATGGCAAGGTCTTGCACACTGGAGATGACTGGGGAGCAGATGGTCCCATTGCTCCTCTTTCTGGGTCTTTCCAGGAACTTGATGTATCCTGATTGAGTCCCTGAAGCAATGACCTTGGAAAGTAATGGTTCACTGTTCTTTGTTGTATTTTTTTTTCCAGTGGACAGCATCCATTTGTAACTTCAGCCAAGCCACCATTCATCCTGGCACAACTCATCAACTCAGTGAAGAAGACGAATTACCCTAACTCTAAACCCTAACCATAAACCCTAACCCTAACCTTAAATGCTAACCCAAACCCAAAGCCCTAACCCTGTCCCTATCTGTAACCCTTACCCTAACCCCAACCCTAAGTCTAAGCCTAGGCCTAAACCTAAACCTAAGCCTAAGCCTAAACCTAAGCCTAACCCTAACCCTAGGAGACGAGAACATAGCAATCATGTCAAGATGTTATCTCTGTTACCAATTTAGAGTAGGATTGTAGAGTAGGGTTGCTGAACAGATTTGTAGCATAGAATTATAGATTAGAGTTGTAATTAATAAAGTTTCTGAAACATCAACTCATTTGGAAGATTCTCCTCCTTCTGACCCCTTCAGAAAATTCAACATTTCCTTCTGAATTACCAATTGTTTTTTATGGGTGCTAAGTCACACATATGGCTTCTTTTGTATGGTTTCATAAGTGAGGAGGGCTCCTCTTCATTCATCCTCTCCAGACCACACTGCCTTTGGAATATGACCCACTGGCTGGTTATGGCACAGCTGCGATATTTCTAGTTGAGGCAGTAAGGGCAATGGCATTTGAAGGCAAAACCAAAGGAAGAATGAGGCAGCCCAAACATCTTGTGCAGGTTCAGGCCTTCAGCTGTGACTGCAGAGCATTGGGGTTCCTGCCACTTGGATTTGTATCCCTAAATGCAATAATCTCTTTGGCTGGAGGAGAGCCTTGCTCAAGTGAGAAAGCAGAAAGATCAGAGAGGGTGCTTGGGAAGGTCTCCTGTGGTGCAGAGCTGTCAGCGCCTGTGAGGTGAGAGCGGGCCCGGCCTTGCCCGGGCTGGAGCCCCAGCAGAGCCCCGGCAGAGGCCGGAGCAGCCTGAGCCCCAGCAGAGGCAGGCTGGAAGGAGGCCCTTGGAGCTGCAAGAGGCAGCAGCCGGGCCCTGGGTGCCTCTTCCTGGGAGCGGGCAAATCCTCCGCTCTCAGATCCCAGGTGGCAGCTGGCTGCTGCTAGGGGAAGCGCATCCGTGCTGGGCACAGCCCGGCCTGGAGGCATTGGCCGTCTGGAGTGTGCCCAGGAGCAGGGAAAGGCCAATGGCAGCCGCGGGCTGCTGAGTTGGCTGAGGATTCCTTCTCTTCTGCCGGCTCCCCTGCAACCCCTGGCAAAGGCCAGCAGTGTGTGCAGCACTCTGGGCACCATGGGAGGGAGCCGGGCTGCTCGGCAGGCTGGAGCACAGGGCAGCTCCTTCAGGCCCGGCACTTGTGCCAGGGGAAGCGAGACCAGCGTGAGGCAGGGACAGCTTGGCAGGGCACATCTGCAGGAGCCAGCGCCTCACACAGCTCTGGGAGGAAGCACCTGCAATCCTGCAGTTCTGCACTGAGCCAGAGCAAAGGTGTGAGATGCAGAGTGATTGGCAGAAATATTCAGGCCCATCAGGCCAGCCTGCTTTGTGCTTTGTGGCGCACAGCATGCACTGTGCAATGCAGCTCTGAGTTGCTGGGAGAGAGGCAGTCGGGGATGTGCCTGAGGTTTGTGCTTGAGGAGTGAACTGATTTGGAAGGGGGCAGAAGGGTTTGAGCAGGCAATTTATGTTTTCTTCATTAATTTCTGAAAGAAAGTCATAATGTGTTGCACACAGGTAGGGTTATTAGAAAAGAAAGGCCTTATAAAATCAGGCCTTGCTACAGTAAATTCCCAGATAGCCTCTTACATCTTCTACGTGCAGCCAGCAAACTTCCCATGGGAACAGTCATGAGTGCAGTTAGCACAACAAGCTATTGTGCTAAGAAAACTGTTTGCATCTGTAATAAACAAGAAATCTCTCCCATGAGCATCCACGAAAAAAAATGTAATCACCTGAGTAAGAGTGAGTCTTAAAAAGAGTGAGTCTTTGCATGTACACACTAATACACCTTCTAAGCAATAAATTGTGTGATAAGGAAACTACCAGCCAGCTGGACTGAACACGAGATCTGTGAAAACCGTGTAAAAATGAGTTATGTGAATGAAGAATTGGCTTTCCCTGCTTGAAGAAACTGAGTCCCAGCTGCTTTATTGACACAGCAATGTGGCTTCACTCAGCAAGAGCACTTGCAGGGTGTATTGATGAAACGCTTGTGTTTGATTCCCAGAATAGGAAGAAGAGGCGTGTAACAAACAAGGCTTAGTCTTTTGAATTCTTTTAGCTTTAACAGGAGTGCTGAAGCCTGTATTCCCCCACTGCAGTGCTTACTGTGTGCAACTGGCGATCTTGGCCTTGAGAATAAGGAGAGTGCCCCTGCTAAGAACATAGCTGGAATGCATTCAAAGGGAAGAAAGTGTTTTTAGGAGGCTCTTGACCACCAAAGGAGAATTTGAGGAATGGGAATATTTCCCAAACAACTGTGTCAGGAACCAGAGACGGGCCCGAAGCCCTGCCATATTTGATCCATGTTTGAGCAGGTTGACAAGACAGTGAAGGAAAGTGTCTTGTTTAACATGGGGGACCTTGACCCTTGAAAGAGAAACAATGTATTGGTCAATCGGTGGGCAGTCAAGCTGTGAAAGGGGAACAATGGAGCCGTCGGTGGCAGGGAGTCATGGAGTCATCCTGAGCCATGATCTCACACGCCAGCCATGTGTGAGCTGGTGCTGTAACTGGGAAAATTCCACATCCTTAGCAGGAGATACAAGGCCTGGTTCTGAGCTGGAAGGGTGAGAAGGATGAGATGCACAGCGTTTTGATACAGAGGATGTCCTGGAAGTGCACTGCCTAACTGCCCCTGCTGCCGAGCACCACGCTCCATCTCCTTCTCCTGCTCAGCGGATTTTTGGGAATCCAGGGGTTGGTATGTATGATTTGCTACTGCAACTAATGGAATAAATTTGCTTTGCAAGCTCAGTTGTGTCTTAGGTTCTTTTGTGCATGGATCGCCTCCTGAACCTGTGGCAACGACCAGCAGGGACCTACAGGACACTCCTATTCTGATGTCAGTAAATTCTGAGAAGTGATTGAAATATGTCAATAAATTTGAGGTAATGTTTAGCCTATGAGTTTCAGCAAAGTATTGAATATGTCTTAGTTCCATGGATACAAAACGGGTAGGTGAGATTGCTGGGTGTGCAGGGCTTAGGGAAGTGATTCCCTATGCACCCACCACTGAAACAAAGTAATGCCTCCTTTCTAGCCCAGAGCTGGCAACAGGGATCAGGCCCTGCTTGGAAACTTTCATTTTGGCAACTTCTGTTAGCAGGTAAGAAAGGTCAAAATGAAACATTTTCCAGCTGGTTTATCCTTTTAGGCACCAAAGCTCTGTGCCACGGGTGGCCTGGGTGTGTGCAGAGCAATGCAGCCCCCACAAAGCCCTTGGTTTCCCCTCAAGTTGCCAGTTTGACTGCTTCCAAAGGGAAAGAAAGGCAGAGATGTACATCCACAGGAGCCCTGGGCTGTGGGCCATTTTCTTGGTCTGGTTTCCTTTGCTTGTATCCCATCTGAGTGCTCAGCTGGGGTACAGGCTGTAGGTGCTTGGGGCACTCTTGGAGCTCCTCTTGGATCCCCTGAACAACAGGGTTTGGCCCATGAGGGGAATTTGTGCTGCTTTGTGACAGAGGAAAACTTCCCAGGCTCTTCTGTGTTTGCTGTAGGGAAGGTTGGTTATTGCTTGGCATAAATTCACAGACCAACATGGAGCGTTTGCTTTGTGATGTCAGGGCATGGTTGCCACATCGTCATAGTGGCATCAGAAGGTTGCCTTGGTGCACAGAAGGCCTGAGTGTCAGAGCAGCCCTAGTGCTGGCTCAGATTCAGGAGAACTTTCCTGATTGGCACCTTTGTCAGTGGGTAGCTGCCCACTGACAAGAGCATTGTTTCATCTATTTACCTAACTTTCAAAAATAACAATGTTTCACTATCTGGCCAGGGCAGCTTTTGCTGCTTATGGCATTTCTATTTCCGCGTATTATGTTACCCACTTTGCACGTAAGTAGAGTTTTCCATTCTACTTAGGTTAGAGTGTATCCTAACCTGGCTTTTGTATGTCTTCCTGCTCTTTCCTGGTGGCTGAGTTTCTGATTTTGTAGGAGAAAGAGCATTAGGATGCCACTGGTTTGGTAAAGCTCCTGTCAAGAGGTTCAGCTAAAAAGGGGGTGTCTGTAGCCACAGGGGCAGCATTTGCAGGGGAACCTGCAGGGCTTCCGTTCCCTCCACGGGAGAGTCTGTGGCAGCAGAGTCTGTCATTTCCTCAGGTTGCTGGGACAAGCAAGACAGCTTTGAAAATGCAGACTGGCAGACCATCTTGGAATGCCTTTTAAAATCTCTGCAGTTGTTCCCAGAACTCAGGGAAAGCTTATTTCTTTTTAAATTTTGTCATGAAAGGATTTAACTCTCTAACTTGACCCTTTACCAAGTGCTTAACTAGTGATTCTCTTTGCAAGGAAATGTAAACTCTAAAGCAGTGAGTGTCCGCCACAGCTCAGAGGGGATTTTGAGGAAGCATTTCTGGGCAAGCATTTCCAGCAAATTAAAGAGAATTAGTGCATGCAACTGATTAAAAAAAAAAAAATAAAAAACCAAACAAAAAAAAAACCAAAAAAAAGACCTGAAGGAGTGGATTTAAAAAGCCGTTTTATGTGTTTTCTAGAACAGGAGCATTGAGTGCTGAAGAACAATTTGGATTTTCTTGGTCATGTTTGTATTCATTTACTGGCTAAACAGGTTGAAGTGTAGGCACAAGCAAGAATATTGTCCTGACCCCTTGCTGGCTGTGTGAATGAAAGGTGTCTCCTGGAGGGATGTTACAAAATGGGAAATCTTCTCTGTTTGGGTTGACTTTTCTGTTGGATTCAGCAGCCCAAGCAGTTTTCTCACACCATCTGGTTCATTTTCCCTGCCCACTACAGGTCACCTGAAGTGTGCATTCAGCAGTGCTGACCCTGAGGTGAGTGAGAAAGGAACATTTCATGTTCCTGGTGCTTAAGAATTGTAGAGGAAGCTGAGAGCTTGGTCAGTAACAATAGAGTGTAGAGGGCCAGCAAGGAAGGCTGAAAGAAAATCAGTTTTCATGCCTGCAATGAAAATAACAAAGGCATAAGTGGATATTTTAAAATTTCCATCTCAGAGCTTTAAAGAACTACAAATCCAGTTTTGCAGAGAGAACCTTGCTTGCTGACGGCAGATAGGGTGGAATATTTACTTAAGAGCAATTTCCTGTACAGTTGAATTAGACCATTTTGATTTAGTCAGAGTGCCTTACAATTCTATTCTTATCACACTTTATGATATCTACTTAGAAGATGTCATTGTAGAACAGGAAGGCCATCTTGCAATGGTGCCTGCTGTACCTGAAGCGAAATGGGCACCTTTGTGGCTGGGGAGCTGCGTGGGCCCAAAGGACGCAGGGCTGGCGGCCGTGAGCAGCTGAAGATGAGGCAGCGTGGGGCCAGGGGGCCAAGAAGGCCAAGGGCACGGTTGCTGTGCCAGCAGCAGTGGGGCAGCAGGAGCAGGGCAGCGAGCGTGGCCTGTGCTGGGCAGCGCTGCGGCCACAGCTGGAGTGCTGTGTGCAGCTGTGGGCCCTGGGAAGCAGAAAGTCATGGAGGGGCTGCAGCGTGTGCACAGAAGGACAGGGGAGCTGGGCAAGGCGGGGCAGCACAAGGCCAGGGAGGAGGTGCTGAGGGAGCTTTAGCCTGGACAATGGGAGCCTCGTGAGGGACCTTCAGGCAGACTTCCATAGATCCCTGCCTTAGATCCATAGAGCCAATGCTCAGCACAAGGGCTGCTTCCCTGCCAAACATCTCTTCAGTGCATCCAAGTGCTTTAGACACTGGAGTAGGTAACACTTTCATATTTTGTTTATTTGTTTGTTTGCTCGAAGGAGAAGCCTTGTGTAATTTCTCTTTCTCCAGGGAGCTTTTTCTCAGTTTTTGCTGCCCTTTTCCAGCACTGGCAGAAACACATCACTTTCAAGGTTAATGGCTCCCGTGTCTTTTGGCAGCCCAGGGAATCAGTGTGTGTTGTGTTTGGGAATTGAGCAGGAAATCAATGCCCTTGCATTCCACCTGGCGCTCAGGGATCAGAGGAGCTGGGGTGGGCTGGGCTGCATTTCTGATTCCAGCCACTTCAGCACCATCAGTGTGGTCGAGTCCAAGAGAAGAACTTGCCCGTGCACAGATGCACAAAGAGTCCAGTTCCCAGTGCAATGCTCTGGGTGTCTGGTTGCATTCCATAAGGACCTACATGCTCCAGATTCCCCAAGAGTGTGCTTTTTTGAAGCAACAGGAGAGCAATCTCAGGATTGTAGTTGAGTGGGGCACTGGCTACCAAGTTCTGATGTGTGTAGCAATAGAGAGGACAGTAAAGAGAGATTTCAGTAATGAGATCTGTCTGTCTATCTATGTATGTATGTATGTATGTATGTATCTATCTATCTATCTATCTATCTATCTATCTATTTATCTATCTATGTAACATTTACATAATTGAATCTTCCTTGCTCTGGTCCAAGGCAGTTGGAGATGCAAAGCTCACCTAAAGCATCCCTTTCAGGAGAGGATTAGAGGCATGCTCCCTCGACCAATTCTGAGCAGGCCGAGATGTTTTCCCCTCCAGATATGGTGGTTTTTTTCCATCAGAGTTGTTTTCCTCCTCCGGCCTCTTCTGCCTTCAAGTCCCCAGTTAATTCTATAAATTTCTGCCTGTCCCAGAGGTGCAACAATTCCATGTTTAGGTGGTGTTTGGTGACTCTGGTCACACATGCTTTATGTGACACATGGTTTCCTTCACTGGCATCCCCAGGGCTGCGTAAGTGCATTTGTTCATGGGGCCTTAGGAGAGTCTTCTCTTTCCCTCAGCAGCAGCAGCAGCAGCAGGGAGCGGTGGCAGGGTCAGGACGAGGAAGAGGTGGCTGCCCTGGCCCTTTGCTCCCGGGCCCCAGGCCAGGAGGGCTCTGGCTGCAGCAGGGCGCTCTTCGGGCAGCCCCTGGCAGCCTCTGCACGGAGCACGGCATGCTGCCCTGTCCTGCTTGTGCCACTTTTCTTCAGCAATACCCTAGCTCCTCCTCACAAGGAAAAAACTCCAGCAATCTAAAAAGAAATCATTCAAGTACAGTTCTACCTGCCTTTGCATTGTAGTTCAGGGCATGTATTTTTTGGTCTATACTTTCATGATTTTTATGAAAACATGCATTCATATCTTCACATTTTTGTGGTTTTAATTATTCATATACCTAAACACTCCATTTTAAACTCTTGATTTATTGCAGTTGGTAATTTTGAGGTAGTATATTTTAAAATGTCACAAAACAACGCCTTTTGGGTAGTTTTTCTCACTCTTAAAAAAACCCCCATAAGCCATTTTAGTCTCTGTCTCTCCAAATTGGTTCATATCGGCCTATTTTAAATCAGGGCTACAATACTTTTATAGGATTGAGAGAGCTCCAATGAAATGCACACCGGTGATTCCTCTTGTGCAATGTCAGGGCCCCACCGTAAAGCCTCTATTTACTTTTTTTTTCTCTCATTAGCTCAACTGCAAACACACGTTCAGTTGCAAACTTACACAAGATGAGCAAAATCAAAATTATTTGAGGGGCCTTTGGGAGCTCCTTGCTGATCTTTCTGCTTCTTCAGCTGAGCAAGGCTCTGATCCAGGCAAAGAGATTGCACTTAGTGCTACACAACCATTTGGCTGGTACTCTGCTGATTTCTAGGAACAGCTGGAGGCCTCTCTCTCCCCAGGATGTTTTGGCTGAGCCAAGCTTTGCTGGGTTTTGGCTGCAAATACCATTGCCCTTGCTTTCTTCTATCCACAAGTACCATGGCTGGGCAAAAACTGCCATGTGGGCCATCTTCCAAAGGCACTCTGGTCTGGAGTTTGTGAATGAACGAGAGCCTCATCCACTTCCAAACCACATGAAAAAAATCAGGAAAGAAAACTTCCCATCCTTAACAAACAACTGACAATTCACAAGTGAATCTAGAGCTTCTTTACGCAATGAAAAGGAAGGCAATCTTCCAATGGAGTTGTGCTTTCACGAGTTTTTCTTCTGACTCCCACTCCCAGCTGGCACTGGAAAAAGTCACGTCTCTGCAAGTGTCAGTGCCTTCTGTCTGCCATCAGTTGTTTTGCTGCAACAATCAGAACAGGCATCAGGCTGGAGAGAGGCTCAGCTGATGCCAGGAACAGGAGCTGCCCCAAGGAGAAAAAAGACATGAACTTTTACCTCCCAAACCCATCTCCCCAGAGGCTCAAGCAGGATTCCTCTGGTTCCCAGAAATACAAAGAAATAGGGCTGAGAAGACCCTTTGCAGCTACGTGTTCATGCCCAAGACTTTGCTGATGCCATTTGGGTTTTGCCTTTTTTCTTTTCTGTCTTTTCTGTATTCCTTGCACATCAATTTAGAGCTCTGTAGGCTACTCGATTTGTGACTACTTTTCCCAGTCCTTTTCCATGGCCTTTGCCTAAGCAGAAAGACAAACTTCCAGAGCTCCAAGTGCCAGGGGGTAGAAGGCCCCAGTGTTATCTTGGTTCTTCCTGGGACAGACCCCTGCAGGGAGCTGGTGGACTCACCATCCCTGCAAGCCTTTGAAAGAAGACTGGATGTGGCACTCGGTGCCGTGCTTTAGTTGAGGTATTAGGCCACAGATTGAACTCGATCATCTTGAAAGTGTGTCTTCCAAGCCAGGGATTCCGTGATTCTGTGACTGAGGCAGCTTTTCCTGCAGCCCTGCAAAGGGCTGTGGGGGCCCTTGGCCAAGGACGGGGATCAGGTCTCATGGAAAAGAAGCAAAGGGCTCAAGGCGAAGGCTGACAGGGCAGAGCCGCCCCAGCGCGGCCCAGAGCGAGCCTCATGTCCTCCTCCTCAACCTGCGCCCTCTGCGCTGCCATTTGCGGCGCCGGCAGCTCCTCTGGCTGCGGGGTTCCAGGGCGTGCTGGGGGCCGGGCCCCTCGTCTTCGGGAAGCGCCGGAGCCTCGGAGGCGAGCGGCTGCTGCTGTGGCCGGCAGGGGAGAGCTGCGGCTGCGGCCCCGGGCACGACAAGCTGCCGCTATGGCCGGCTCCTGCCGCAGCTCCTGCCGCGGCTCCTGCCTCTGCTCCTGCCCTGTGGGCACAGACACGGCCGAGGGCTGCCCGGCAGCTCCATGCCGCTCTGCAGCGGGCCCGGCCGGGCTGCTGCTCTCTGCGGCCTTTTGCCTGCCACTGCCGGCCCCGCCGCGCTCCCGCCTGCCTCTGCCGCAGCCGGGCCGACACCGGAGGCAGCACATTGTGGCCGGCTCGGAAAAGCCCTGCCCGCAAACCGCCCGCCACGGCCTCGGCCTCAGAGCACAGGCTGCCGGCGTCCTCGCAGCTGCGAGCCGGCACGGGCCGCCTGCCGGCCTCGGCCACAGCTCCCGCCTGTGTCTCCATGGCCGCGGCTGCTCGGCACAGCGGGCTGAGCACAGCCAGCGCCAGCAGCAGCTCCTCACGGGCCCAGGCCCTGGGCGCTCCGAGCCCGCCCTCCCCCGAATCCCAGCCATGAGGGGCTTGGCGTCCCAATGCTTCCCCTGGGGACAGCAGAGTTGGCCGCTGAGCTCAGCCCATGGTGACACCACCAAGTGACCAATGGAAAATTCACCAAATCCTCATCAGAGACAAGAGAAAACTCCCATGGTGCCTGACAGCCTGAAGCAACTGCCAATTCCAGATCATTCCATCCATGTAGGAAAAGAGGCTTTTGCATTAAAGCAGAAAAGAGTTATCGAAAAGGAGGGCAGGAACAAACAACAAAGTTATTTGGACTCATGCTTCTTTTGTCTGTTAGAAAGGCCAAGAAAATAGCTCTTCTGACACAGCTCTCTCTGTTCATGATGTGGGACAGCGAGTGCTGATGATGTGCAGGAGCTGATGCAAGGGACAGGGACAAGGACGCAGCAGGCACAGTGCCAAGCTGACAGAGGGATGATCTCTGGCAGTGGCACTGAAGGAGAAGAGTTTGCAGGCAGCACAGAAAATGGCTCTTTGTTTCACCTCTTCTTTCAGTGCTGCTAAGAATGTAGCCTGGAGCAAGCTGAGAACTCCAGAGCCTGGAGCCCTTTCCAGGCAGGGCTGCATCAGACACAAACCAGCAGGGGACTGAGGAGCCCCTGGGCTGGCAGTGAGCAACCTCGGGCTCTGCTCACTGCTGCTGGCATTTTCTATTGAACCATCTCCAAGGACTTCTGTTGTGCTCTGTATTTCTAAGGGTTTTCCCCCTTGGTTTTTTTTGGTTGTCTCCTGCACCTTTTTTTCTCCAAATTTTCCTATCCTGTCAGCAGCAGCCCTTGTCCAGAACTGGCTCTAAAATATCAGCAAAGTAGCTAGGAACAACAATGGGTGGAATCCTGTGGCTCAGGAATTCATATGCCAGAGCCCTGCCTGTGCCTTATGCTTTGTCAGAACCTCCTTCTCTGTGCAAAACTAGGGATTAAGGGAGTTTTTTTGCCAAAGAGCTCCTGAGAAGCAAATGTTGTGCTAGGTTTCTCAGGAGTGTATCCGTTAAGTTCATTGCTGGCAAACAGAAAGTAAGGCCAGGGTAGCAGAGCAGCTGGGAGCTGGTCACTCCCTGAAAAGGGCTGGTGTAGGATGTGGGAACACCACGTTCCAGGAGGGGCGAGCAGGGTCAATGTGCTCAAGGTGCTGCAAATGAGGTTTAGGTTCACTTAGAGAACAATCAGGGCTGGTGAGCACTGCAAGATCCAGCTGCGGTCCCCATCCACGTCCCTTTCAGTGATGGCTTTAGGGTGTCTGCAGCCTGGATCCAGAGCGGCCTGGAGGACTCCTGAGGCTGCCTTTGCACTCAGGGTGAGGATGCCCAGGAGCCCCTGAGGCCGGCAGTGAGGACCAGGGCTGAGGCTTGTGGCTTGGCAGGTGTGGCTCTGGGGGCTGTGACATGCCAGGGCATGGGTCACTGTCACTGCCCTCCGCAGCCCTGACTACCTCTGTGATGCTCCAGGGACAACGGCAGGAGTGGGGATCTGGCTAGGTTAGGGTTTTACCTGAGCCAGAACCTCTAGGCCAAATGCCGAGACGTAGAGACCCCTGGAGGACCGAGTGGAGGAAGCACAGGAGGCTCTTCTGCGGTGTAAAGCGCAGCAAATTCATCAGGACAGGCAAGGGGAAGGTTCACAGCAGAGAATTACAAAAAGGAACAAACGTTCAGAGAATCCCCAGCCCCCCTGTGCACGGGTTTTTAAAATCTTTCAAAACACGGGGTGGACACCATATAGTAACCAATAAGCAACTCTTGGGTACTGGTTTTGAGGGCTAGAACAAATCAGAACAAGGGGAAGAGAGAGCGTTGGGATAGTGATTGGATCTTAGGGTGAGGGACAGGGAACTTTCTGGAACAAAGGGTAGGGTTTGGGCTGATGGATGGGGCAAAGGGGCCGGGTTGTCTTGATAGACAGCGAAAAATCTGGTGAGGAGGGAGGGAATTCCTTGAGAGACACTTGGGTAGGAGGGGATAACACAGGGGAGAAACTAACTGTAATAACTCGGGGAACACTTGAACATACCACTATATAACAACATTTGGCTCAATAAACTACCACACTGAAGCACAGAAATTCAGGCTTTCAGCAGCTGAGAGGTGGCACTATTAGAACCCGCAGCAGCTGGTGAAAGCCATCTGTCTCCTTCAGGTTCTTGCTGTGTGGGAAGGTGCTGCGAGTTGTGGTGGCTGCACTGCCCCTATGCTGGGAGGATGATCTGTACCAGGGGAGAGCAGAAAGCTGCCATGGTGAGCAGAACATGCTCAGAGCATTACAGTTCAAAGAATGGCACTGCCCCTGAAGGGCAAACAGCTTGAAAGCATAGAATTCTGTGCAGAACCGTTGCACAAATTTTCTCTTCTAGAACATGCCCATTTTTGTATACTGTAGATGAATACTCTGGGTTTTATAGAATACATGGGGTTTTTTTCTTAAGGGTTTTTGGGAGAACTCTCAAGTTTATTTCTGTTTGTATTTTACATCCAGCATGCATACAGGTTTTTGAAATTATTATTATTTTTCTTTAGTAAATACTTAGGGAAAAATACCTAAGCATTTTTTAATCTTTTGGGATATAGTGATTAATATTCTTAGAAAGAAAACCTTGTTGAACACATGTGAAAACATAGAGAGAGGGAAAACAGTATAAAAGTCTTTTAGAAAAGGGCGTGTAATAAGGACTGCAGAACTGAGTAATTCCTCCAAGGGCAGAATTAGCAAGATATAACACCAAGAATACCTACCAAGATATGTGGGATCTCAGCACATCAGTCCTGATGTGCAGAGTCACCGAGATAACCCTTGGGGGGTTCAGAGGTCCTGGAATGTTGCCAGAAGTGTCTGGTGGCTGGACTTTGATCCTGCACAGGAGACGACACCTGTATGAGGATGGGAGGATCTCACGGGGATAAATGGTGAAGGGATAGGTTAATTATAGTGTGAAACACAGGTTTTAGAATTTCAGTACAGGGCGGTCTAGAGAAACAAGATGGAGGAATTAGGGCGTGTCCTGTCCTCCTTCTTCTTCTTGGCCTCCATCTTCTGTGATGGTGGTGGCACTTTGGGATTGGTTCTTACTAAAAGTGCACTTGTCAATAAGGGTGAAAGGTATTGGGGAAAATAGGTAAATATCTTATACGTAGTTTTGGGTATAAAGATAAGTGACCGCCCCGAGGGCTCTCAGTGTGCTCATGGCCGACGTGCTGTGCAGACCTCTGTTGGGCCGGGAGAAAATCTTGTAGATAAAAACTAATAAACACTGAAGACCGAGAAAAAACCCGAAGACTCTTTTCGTCCTTTGGAGCGCGGGCTGTCCCAAGGCAATCCCGAGCCTTTCCAGGCCATCAAAAACAGCTGAGAACGGGACAAAGATACTTCCTTCAACCAAGGGAAATGTGACCTGCAGCCATACGAAGCACAGCCAAAGCAAATGAAAACCTTTGGAAAAGAGGGAATTTTGCCAGTGAGATCAGTCTGTCTGGATAACTGAGGGATGCCCATCAATATTGCACTACATTCCTCAATATTTGCAATGTCTTTTCTCCCAATTTCTGTGAAATTAATAAGCTGCAGTTGTTTACCATTAACTTAAGCTCTTAGGGGAATTACCAAGCACCATGTATGTTTTTCTGTAGCTGAGCAGGTCTTGAGTTTCCCAAATCTTCTGCAAAGCAGAAGGGAATCACAAAGTTACTTGTGCTAATGTTAATGAAGGATTTCATGAAAGCAGGTGAATGAGAGCACTGCATTGTAAAACTTCCACGTGCAAGAAAACAGGAGTCCACTTAGAATAAAACATATAAGGCTAGCATGAGATCAGAACAGGATAAAATGAAATTGCTAGACAGGAACTGATGCATCAGAAATTAGATGTATCATTTCTGATACATCTGCATGCATTTGCAAGCTAAAAAAGAAAAGGAAGGGCAGAGATAATAAGGAAAGAAGATTTTAAAATTGCACTGTGCAGAAGAGACACACGAACCACCAGTGTGAACACAGCTGGGAGATTCAGCTTGGAGATGGATTAGAGTGGAATCCATTCACTGAAGGTCTCTGGTGCACATGAGTGACAAGGACTGAGGAAAAAAGGAAAATGTTGAATTCCTGAAAGCTATTTAGATTCCTGGAAACATTGTCTAGAGATCTAAAAATCTAAAGCCTCAGAGAATCTGAACCTAAACCATCCCCAAATGGATTGATCAGGTATGATGTGCACATCTCTGCTGTTTTCAGAGTCAATGAAATTGACAATGAGTGTCTGGAAATTAGGAATGCCCACCCAGATTTTATCTCCATTACTTTAAGAACACCTTAATAAGGCACTTCAGGAGCTGAACACTGACATTCTCACCCTGCTCTATTTACTTTACATTTAAATACAGGCTGGTAGAAGGAGAAATTGGGCTTTAATTTCTCCCCAAATTACCTGTTGCACTTTCAGGTTAGGAGTAGATGTAAAATTCAGCCAATCACTCTCTCTATGCATGAATATTCCACTAGTGAACTGACATACAGAACATCCTTTTTCTCTTTTGTACCTTCCTAAATGGTGCCCAGTGAACAGGACACTTGCATAAATCTCACAGAAAATCACCAAAATTGCTGAAATTAACACTCAATTCCATGGTAAAAGCTTCTGAGAAAAGGCTTGACAGGATCACTGAACAAACTGCAACTTGGAAGAGAAACACGCATTTCTGCACTGATCAAGGGGAAAGAAAAAGAAATGCTGTAAAAATTCCAGGTGGAAGTTAAGGAGAAACACAGGAAGCGCAGAAAGAACAAGGCCCTGTCAGATGACCTGTGCAAGGTAACTTTGTGCCCCAGCACCGTTAGAGGACATTCCCTGTCATTGGTGCAAGCAGCTGGAGACATAAATGCTGATTGATTTGGGGGCCACAGTCTTGCTAAGTGCAGAGGTGGTTCAATAACGTGACATGAGGGAGTTCCCCCAGAGCAACTGGGATGCCAGAAAGAAGTGAACAGCTCACCACAGCCTGGCCCGCTCGGCTGCTTTTCCTTCTGACCCCCCTGGGGAGGCTCTGACATTTCCTCTTCCCTGATGGAAGTACAGCTGCTGCCAAGGGAAACGTCCCCACACTCACTCAGTGTTCCCTGTGCTTGCCAGATGTCCCATCTGCTGTCCCTGTCCAGGAGAGCTGCTCTGCTCGGGAGGAGGAGCCGAGCGAGGGCCTGGGAACATCGGCGGCTGCAATCCCTCCTGATCTAGCGCTGTTTGTGGATGTGTAGCTAGATTTGGATAGCTACAAGTATAGGGATATTTACATACACTGACTGATATTTGTATAGGGATATTATGTATGTATATTGTTATATTGATGCGTGTATATTCATCTGTTTACATACTTGTACAGCTCTGTAGCTGTGCATTTCTATTGCTGGGGATGTATAGAATATTCTATTGGTCCATTGATATTTGTGTACTTATAGACAGGTTTGTTATGTTTGTATTATATTGTCATGTTATATGTCATGAAATATGTAATGCATGTTTACATCTCTATATTGTTATGCCTATATATGTATTTACTTCTATTTATTATATATGGAGTTGTATAGTTCTAAAATTCTATTTATTTAGTTCTGGATCTGAGATTCTTTAGAGAGGGATATTGATGTTTCTGTATTTGTATATGGGCTGTACAGTTGTAGTAATATGTAATAAATTTAATTGTTAAACTTCAATTCAGTGACTTCAATATTTGTGTACAGTGAGTTGTTGCAGAGGGTTGCAATAAAGTAATTTTTTTTTCATTGAAGTTGATATCTCTATATATTTACATAGCACAATTCTCAGAATAAATTAGATTTTAATCATAAATTGATGTTTCTGTGTTTCTATATTGGTAACACAGGTGTTGCAATTTAAAATAAATTTCATTTTTAAACATAATTAATGTTTGTGTATTTGCACATTAGTAGTGCGGGTGTAACTATCTGCAATAAATGCAATGTTTCAACTGAAGTAAGCGTAGATTTGTGCTACCCAAAGCCATGGGCAGATGTAAATGCTGGAGGATTCTGGCCATGCAAATCTCTGGCCATGCCCAGCACATGCCCCACCTGCACTCAGGCTGGGCAGGGGAAGCGCAGATTTGGGCTGGCAGCAGAGCCCCACGTTGGCTCAGAACTCGCTGCAGAGGCTGCTGAGAAAACTCCGGGGCTCCATGAGCACAGAATCCAAGCAGGAGCCACCCAGGGAGGACAAACCCCTCATCCCACGGGCAGCTCTTTAGGAAAGTGCTCCAAGTGTGCCCCTGAAGCTCATCCCAGAGAGCAGAAGCCAGCAGGGATCCTGAGCCAGCTCTGCTGCCTTTGGCAGCACTTTGGCAAATGAGCTGCAGCAAGGGGGAGGCAGCAGTGACTGTGACTGCTGCAGGCTGGGGATGAAGGAAGGGCCACGCACACAAGTGCTGAGATGCCCCAAAATCCAGAGTGAGGCTGGAGAGCTGGGAATCAACTTGGCATTTCAGTGCCAAGCTCTCACAGGCACTGAAATGATGGAATCCCTTTGTGTGAAGTGACCTGGAAGAACTGACAGGGAGTTGCTGCTAGGATCAGCAGTAGCAGAAAGCAAAAATGTACAAATACTAGGAGATCATCTAATATCCCCCACAAGCAATGGCTTCAAAAATGATCTCATATATTTATTACATTATATTATATTATATTATATTATATTATATTATATGCATAAAAATTTAATGCACATGTATTTTTGGACAATTTTATTTTTTGATATATATTTTCATTGAAGATATCTATTTGAAATAGCCTTTCATGTTGGGAGAGTGAAGATTTACAACAGTGCAAAACCATCTGCCCACAGAGCAGTCAGCCCCCGGGTGCGTGCATGCACACCCACCCACTGTGCTTGCTCTTCTCAGCATCTCGGGGCTGCTGTTTGCACAGAATTGGGATGAATTTAACTCAACAGAGCCACGAGTGGGGTGTCCAGCTTGTCATGAACACTCATGTGGCAACGAACAACACAGAGCTCTCAAATCCCATTATCACAGGTCATTTCATTCCTGCTGGGCACTGAGGAACTCTTAAAAGACACAGAAAAGGAGTGGAAAACATTGGCATCATGCTACTGCTGGTATCCTCTTGGAGGAAAATCTGTTGGGTTTCTTAAGGTGGTAGCTTTCCAAAACCTAGGAAAACTGCTGAGCACTGGTAGCCCAATTGTGAATGGTTTTCTTGACTTGGCAAAGGCTGGGGTGTTAATGGACTCTGTCTTTGGTTCAAATCACCTCCCCTTACCTGCAGACAAAAGCATCACCACCAGCAGCAGCTACATCTGTCAGTTTTCTCAAAAAGCTGTGTTAAACTTGGGAGAGGAAAGGAAAACACATCAGACACTGTGGATTAATGACAAGACTCTGAGGAACAGTTCCAAAGCAAAGGGCAGCAGCTGCTCTCTGGGCCACTCCTTGTTCCCCAAGGCAGCCGGGCTGCCCTGGCTGCCCAGGACCCTGCGCCCCGCGGGCTCTGCAGAGCTGCACAGCGGGGAGGCAGCTTCGGGCACCTCAGCCCCTGGGCAGGAGGGGCTGCTTGCTCTGCAGGGCTGCCTGGGGGCAAAAGCAGGGTGCTGGCCTTCTGCTCCTGGCCCCAGCCTGGCCTTGCAGGGCTAATGATGTTCCTGTCTCAAATGTGCTAAGGACAGGCTTGTTTGTTTCCAGCTCTGCACAGGTGTGATTTGCACCACAAAATACTGAAGGGCTAAGGCCTGAACAACAGACCCTGACTGAAGCCTCAACTACAGGACCTGAGCCAAAGCTGCCCTCTAGATGACCTTCCCAAACCAATGTTCTATGTATCTGCTCCTTAACCAAGTGTTATTATCTAAAGGATTGTTGCATCCATTCACTGGTGAAACACGTCTTCACCTTTCTGCATGAGGAAAATGGACAAGGCCACACCTGGCCTTGGTTCCTCCTTGAGCCCTGGCCAGGCCTGGGGAGAAAACCAAGAGGAGAATGACACCAGCTGTGCCCCCAGCAGAAGCTCTGGCACATTGCTCATCCAGCACTGTCGGAGCCGGGCTACTCTCACAGCGCACTCGGGAGCCTCGTGGCCACCAAAGGTGGAGGCACCGCAGGATTTCCCGGTTCCCGACCGTGGCTCTGCAGGGCTGGGCTGGGACAGCTTCCCCCAGCTGATGTGCAGCTCTGGATGAAGGGGAAACCATTGGGCTACCTGGTGATGGATCTTCCTTAGTCACCAGAGGCACCCTTCTGTAATAATGCTGAGGTGCATTGCTTAGATTATCCTTTCCTGACTCTTTTCTGCACTTTTGCATTACAGTAAATTACACTGTTCCTTCAGCTGGTGTCTGTGTCTGCATCTCTGACCCTCCCCACCATCAAAAAAAACACACAGCCAGTTTAGCACGAGACCTGCCTCTCTGCCAGCCCATCTCTTGGCAAACACCCCTGGTGGCCATCTCCACAAATGAAATTCCTACTTTGCAACTTCCAGGTGAGAAAAGGAGCCACTCCCAGTTCTGGACACCTCCAGAAACCAGCTGCTTTCAGCAGTCACAACCCTGAAATATCAACCTCCTTCCTTAACCTGCCACTGGGGTCTCCCACCAAGAGGCCTTTTGTCCAAGGATACCCACAGAAGAGCTGGAGAAGGGAGCAGTTTGAAACACAACTGCTTCAGAGTTTAAACCTGCCTTTACCAAATGAGCACACACCAACCTGTCCCAAAGGGAAAGCAGGCAGGAGAGAGGAGCTCCTCTCCCACAACCACAAACTCTGTGCTTCCTTCTGTTCCAGCTGGAGAGTGGAGGCCATGGGCTGCACCTCACTTTGGGAAGGAGCCCTGGGAATTGGCCTGATCTGGGAGGGCAGCAAAAGGAATCCCCCAAAAAGTAGGAAAAGATTCTCTGGAAGGAATAGATGATGACAACATTTCTGCAGAAAAGCAAAAAAAGAATAATTGAAGCATTTCATGAAGTGCCCAGACTGAAATTTGTTTGCCTATACGACAACCCCAAAGTCTCTGTGGTGTGTCAGCAAGCTCAGGAATGAACCTGCAATGCTTGGATAAACATCATTGGTGTCCATCTCCCAGAGCATCAGCAGCTTCCAAACAAGATTTCAAGACTAAGGGACAAAGCTTCCCCCCTTCAGCTCTCCACAGCAGCTCTAGGGAGTCTCTCCCCACTGCAAGATCTCCTTTGTCAGTCTACAGTGGCAAGAGTTGGCTGCAGGAGACATTTGCATGGGAACTCTCCCCAGATTGGAGGGAAGAAAAAGAAGAGGTGATTCCTGAGGAAAGAAAAAGGCAACGCCGTTTGGGAAGACACCAATGTGAGTTTGCTACAACTCTAGGCCCGAAATCCCCTGAAGAAAGCACCATCCATCCATGGGGCAGCACTTTGGCTTTGATATCAATGCTGACAAAATTGCTTCCCATTCCTGCTGCCGTAGCTGACTCCAATTCATGAGCAATGTGCCAACTCTGCCAAAGACAGGCAGACATGGTGAGATAAAACCAGCTAGTCTGCTGAAAAGGAGTCCAAAGGAATGCTTTCTAACGCCCCCTTTTCATCTTTTCCGCAGCCAAGACAGAGCAATGTCCTTCCTCTCTGTCCCCGATGGTTACCCAGGCACGGGATGCAGCGTAGGGACAGAGCCTGTCCCTGCTCCCAGTGCCCTGCCCTGCCCTTCCGTGCCTGCCTTGCCCTTCCCTGTCCTGCTGGATCCTGCTGTGCTGTGCTGTGCCGAGCCGAGCCCAGCCAGCAGTCACGCATTTCGGGAATGACCCTCCCCTGTGCCGCCCGCCGGCGTAATGAACATACCACTTTGTAACTTTGACTAGTTAGAGAGGCTTTGTCCCTGATTTTCAGTTTTAACAATTCAGGGAGCTTTTGTTTCCCCTGACAGAAGTACAGTTGCTGCCAAGGGAAACACACCCAAAGACCAATAATGACCCAGCCTTCCCTTTGCTTCCCTTTTCCTTCCCTCACTGCTACACAGCACTCTCATACCAGGACCTCAGTGCTGCCTCACCTGAGGATTTAGAGCTGCCTCCAGGCCCTTCCAGGCTAAGTGCAGGTGCTCAGGACTCTGAGGTTTTCCTGGCTTCTTGGGAGAAGGTGTTTGCTTCATCTGGACTTCTTGGGGTTTCCTCGGAGGAGCCAGGCACAGGCAAATTTCATCCCCACTGTGAGCTCTTCATTCTGCTTGTTCCCATGAAGCTTAAATGCCAACCTGAGCTCATCGTTCCTCTGGTTCCCGCAGACCATCACAGCCCTTCCATGGCCTCTCCAGAGAGGAGCAGCTGCACATCTTCAGACCAGCAGTTGCCAGCCCGCATCCCATCAGGGAGGGAAAGAGTTTCTACCCTTGCTTTCCAAGCAGGTCCTGGTTAATGACCCTTTAAAGTGTTTTCCTGCCATGCTCTATCATGGGTAGATCTCAAGTGAGAATCAGGTAGAAGGGGTCAAGTCGCCTAGGAAGGGGGACCTTGAAAACAGAAAGATTCTCTGCCTGCTTTTCCTGTCCTTGCTGCAGATTTGGATGGTGTTCTGGGCATTTTGCAGACAGCCTCTCTTTAGGGGTACAAGGGCAAGGTGGAAGATATTGCCTAACAAGTGGTCAGTATTAGGTGCACTCTCCTCTTTCTTTGAATGACGCCAAACTAGGACTCTGATAGGATATTGCAGATGTTTAAGACTGCCTGCCCTGCAAATCAAGCTGTGCCATTTGACGCTGGCAGGGGCTATGTAGAAATCACGAACGGGCCGGGGCTGCTGAGGAACGCGCCTTGAGCAGTTTTATTTTCCAGCATCAGTCTCATTACATGGGTATGACAATGGGAAGATGCCAGCAGCTCACATCCCAGGCAGCAGACAAAGAACTTAATGTTACAACTTACTTTATAATTTTTTTGATCAATCACACAAAGCAAAAGCTTATTGACAGTAGCTCTAGCCAATCACTATAAGCACATGTTCCTTTGGTTAAAACAATGCTTGCTTATTTCGAATAAAATACCTACATGTAAGCCTTAAAACACAACACACTGAGCTCCATTATTAAGCTTCAACCTTCCCAATATCTTGCTAGATAAACTTTTCTGTAGCTTAGAGAGTTATTCTAGACCAGCCTTAATACACAGACCATTGTTCTATTTGTCCTTGCTTTTCTACAGTTTAAATAATTTTTCTGCTGACCTATCTCATGGCTGCTGCTTGGCTCTAATCACAGTTCTACTGTATCTGAGACCTGCCTATTTCAGCTTTCCCAAAACCCTCTAATTTTGTGGATTCCCTCAGAGGACTCAGTGTCAGAGCCTCTCAAGGAGCATGGAGGGCAGGGCTCAGGCAGGTTGTGCCAGTGCAGCATTTGAACTAAAGGCACCAGGAAGCACCAAGCCTGCAGAGAGGAACTCAACCCTTCTCATCTCCCTCACTGCCAGAGGCAGGCTCAGAGCGGCCATCTCACCCCTCTCTAAACCAGTGGGGGCTCTGTCCTTACCAGGCTCCTCAGGCTCCTGGGAATTGTTCCCTCAGCTCTCGGTGCCAGGCAAAGCTCCCTCTGCTGCAGCTCTGTCCACAGGCTCCCCTTTTGAGGACTCAGGGGCAACATTAATATTCCCCTTGAAAGAGAAACAGAAAGGAAGAAACCCTTCTCACCACTTACACAAAACACCTGGTCCAACAACTCCATGGCTCACACACTTAATCCCTTGTTCCTGACAAGAACTCTGGGCCACAAAGCCCTTCAACAGTCAGAAAAATTTGACTTCTCAAACACAGTCCAAAAGCTGTCAAAGCTGACAGTGACAGTGTGGAACATGGGGGTGACACTGAACACATGGAATGGCTGCTAAGGAAATCAATTGCTGCTCTGTTCTGTAAGGCTGCATGTCTGACAGCACTAACATCAGTCATCATGTCACTAATTGCAATGGAAGTAGCACTGTCTTCTTTCTTCAGCCAACACCCCAATCGGTGTAATGGTTTCAATGCCTCGCCCTAGGCAAGTTGATGTAGAAATAAATTCGATGTACCTCATTTTGCAGGGCCCTAGGGTCTGAAATTGCTATTACAGTTTTCTTTATAATGATGGACAAATCTTTTTTCTCTCTGTTTTCTCTTGATGGCTTTTTTAACGATAGGTACTATCACAGTGAGTTGTCTGATGCTACATGGGCCACCTTTAATTTTTGAGGGAATGTCCTGCCAGGCTCTATCTCCACAAATGAGCCAATATTCTGTTGCTCATTGTCATGGGGACTCATCTAGGTCATCTACTTGTCAGCAGTTTCACCCTTAGGGGGCACTGGGGTAGTACAATTGCACCACAAACTTGAGTATCTGTCCTCAGGATGATGGGGAGTAACATTTAACTGTGGATCTCCCTGGTACTGAAACTCAGCACAAAATTCCATCACCAGTGAACCAAGAATTTGAATTCTTGAGGTTCACAAGGTGCTTTAAGAAGATCAGGGGCCCAATGATGTCAGCTGGTTATGGGATTGGTCTCGTTGGCAGCCTCACACCAATATTTGTCATGATTGGGTATTGGCTACTCCTTGCCTGGCACAGGCACACCAACCAAACAGGTTGCAAAGGATTTATCTGGGCTCAAATTGGTCAAACACATGATGCCTGAGCCTGCTGACTTGCCTGAAGCAAGGCAAACATTCATTTTTGGTTCATCTACAGGCATGTATGCACAGCAAAAGTGAGCAAGAAAAACCAACAAGTGCCAGTGTATCATTTGATCAAGCTCCATGTTCCTGTTCAGCTGTTTTTTGGCAGAAGCTTCCCCATCTCAGTTCTCAAGCAAATCTTTTAGCACTTGGTCAGGGACTGGCCAACTATAGGGCACCAAACTGTCCCTCTAACCTTCAATTTTTACAAATTTGGATATCTTAGAATTCTTTTGAACACAATGGACACCACGCTTTTGATGAAAGAGATCTATGATACAAACCATTTTCACAGTCCAAAAAGCAACATCAAACTCAAGATTTGTAGCTTTTACAGGCTGAACAGGGAACGTCTGGCATGAACCGTCGCTTCTCTGTGCGGCTCACGTCTGCGTGCTCATTTCCCTGCTGGTGGAATTGTTGGTGTGCTCTTGTGTATGAGATGGTTTCACGTCCTTCGCGGGGACCCACTTAGGTCCGGCACCTGTGCAAATACAAGCATACCCTTTGCCCCAAGCGATTAGTGAAAATGGTCCTTCAATTTATCCTTACTCAAGGTTTCTGATCAAAACGGAAGGATTTTCTTTCAATTTTTCCTGTGTGCTGTTTGAAAAGTACCTCAAAATTAGAGGATTAGGTCCTGCAAATGAGCTATTCAAAACATAAAGACATATAAAGCTTTGCTCAACCTTATCAGAGGTGTTGCTTGGGCCACTTCCCCTTTTGTTGACCTAGAATGGGTTTTAGAGTGTGGTGCATCCTTTCAACAATTGCCTGACCTGTGTGGGAATAGGGAATTCCAAAAGTGTGGCAAACGCTACAGTCCATCAAAAATGTGGCCAATTTCTGAGCTGTGTATATGGGACCATTTGTTGTTTTTCATCTCGTGGGGGATCAGTTTGGCGAGCTCTGGGCCCAGTGACACTGACAAGGACAAAAGCAAAAAACGAGAGGCGCTCTCTCTTCCCAGGACCAAAGTCCCACAGCTTTAATGGAGAACAACTCCAGGAGAGAAAGGGAGTGTCCAGGGGAGGAAAGAGGATGTCCAGTGGAGGAAAGAGAGCATCCACCTTGTGGCAGGAGATTTTAAACCCTCAGAGAAGGGGGTGGTAGAAAGGAACTACCATAGTTCAACATAATAAATCACCCCACTGTAGTTTTCTGCATAAATTGCTGCACTTGTTGCAAACAAAATCCTAAAATCTCCCCAAACACAACTGTGCAGTCCCAAATGACCACAATGTGGGAGAAAAACCATTGAACTCCCCTGTATACCCAGGCACCAGGTGTCACAGGGAGTAGCAAGCCCTGCAACTAGAAAGTCCACACACACAGGCTCACTGGGAAAGGAGTATCTCTTTATGAGGGGACAGAGTGCTCACTTTTCTCAACACAACACACACCATAAATCACAACAGATCCATCCACATCATCTTCCTCAAACATTCACACACTGAAAACACAACCACAATTACGACACACAGGAAAAAAAACAGCAATAAAACAGGATTTGCTCAATTCACCCCCAGAATTGCTAGCAGGTCCTTATTGACACAGCAAATCCTTTCTGCCAGCAGCCAGACCCAAACCCAGACTGTACAGGCGTGCATTGTGCACAGGACATCTCTGTGTGACTTATGAACAGCCCTTTCCCTGTGCACGCCTTACGGGTTATTTTATACAGAGTTAAACATTCCCTTTCTCCACAGTCCCAGCAGTCTTGTCTGTCCCCCATGAGGAACAGCCGAGAGCGGAGGTGCCTCCAGGGAAGGAATGTCCTGGCAGCGCCCAGAGACATCCAGAGCCCGGTTGTTCTTGCTGGAGCAGAGAAGCGTTCCTGCTGCGGTCACCAAATGAGGTGTGGAATAGAACTCACCACAGTTAAAGGTAGAAGGTGGTATGTTTATTACAGCGCCAGGCACAGGAGGAGTTGTCTCCTAAAGACATGTGTGAAGAATCACTGGCTCTCTCTCTCATCTCTACTCATCTAAAATATCTTACACATTCATATAATTCCCAAAAAACCTAACACATATTCATTAGATAACACTGCCTACCCTCCTTTGAATTAAAATGTATTATAGTTGAGTCCAAAGTTCCTTCACATTTCTGCAGTCTTTCACTTCAAATGGGTTGGTGGGTTTCAAAGTGGGGAATGGCCTCCTTCTGATGAAGGCCAAGATGTCTTCCTCAATTTGACCTCTTTCCTTATGGCCTGTTGGCAGGCTTTCGCACCCCTTGGCTATAGCTGAAGTTTCAGAGCCCAGATGCAGGCTACGGTCCTCTTCTTTGTCACAAAGAAATCCGCATCGCATCCTGCTTCTTTAAACATAGTAAAGACAGGCAAGTGATATATTACCCTAGCCTTAACTACCTTACCTGCAAAACATTAACTATCCCTTATTATTTCTACTCTTCTTCCTATACTCTTTCCCCATAACTAAATCTTGCTAAAATTTTAACTCTTCCAGTTCTTTTAAATCCTGGATTCATTGGCCTCATCTCACATGCCAGCCATGTGTGAGCTGATGCTTTAACTGGGAAATTCCACTCCTGAACAGGAGATACCAGGCCTGGTTCTGAGCTGGAAGGGTGAGAAGGATGAGATGCACAGTGTTTTGATCCAGGGGATGTCCTGAAAGTGCACTGCCTACCTGCCCCTGCTGCCAAGCACCACGCTCCACCTCCTTCTCCTGCTCAGCAGATTTTTAGGAATCCAGGGGTTGCTGTGTATTATTTGCTATTGCAACAAATAGAATGAATTTTCTTTTCAAGCCCCGTTTTGTCCCGGGTTATTTTGTGCATGGGTCTCCTCCTGAACCTGTGACAAAGGCCAGCAGGGACCTACAGGACACTCCTATACTCATGTCAGTAAATATGTCAGATACTTAAAGCACTGAGAAGTGCTTTAAGTATCAATAAGGCAAAAGGTATCAATGAGTTAATCAAAAAATTTGGGGGAATATTTAGCCTGTGAGTTTCAGCAAAGTATTGAATATGTCTTAGATCCATGGATACAAAGTAGTAAGTGAGACTGCTGGGTGTGCACGTGTTAGGGATGTGATTCCCCACACACCCAATGCTGAGATCAAGGATCGCCTCTCTTCTAACCCTGAGCTGGCAGCAGGGATCAGGCTCTGCTTGGTAACATTCATTTTGAAGACTTCTGTTGAGCAGGTAAGAATGGTCAAAAGGAAATCTTGTCCAGCTGTTTCCCTTTGGTTTACCTGTTTGAGGGTTAAAATTCTGTGCTGCAGGTGTGCTGGGTGTGTGCAGAGCAGTGCAGCCCCAGAAACCCCTTGGCTTGCCCACAAGTTGTCATGCCTTGTTGCCAGGTGTGCCCAGCTATGGCAGGAGAAGGAGCCCGCAGCACAGTGGGCACCATGCCCTGCCCAGCTCTCCGCTCCTGCCTTGGCTTCCCCTGGCACACAGAAGCCTCTGGAAATCAGCACCGCCAGTGGCGTTCCCAGCTTGGAGCAGCTGCTGCTGGCAGGCAGATGCTGCCAGTTCGACTGCTGCCAAAGGGGAAGAAAGGCAGAGATGTACCCGCACCGGAGCCCTGGGCATGTCCAATAAAGGTGCAAACATGTGGGGCGATTTGTTAGGAAGCATTTCAGCTGTGATGCCAACAGTGGCTTCTCTCCTGGTTCTGTGTGTTCTAGACAAGTAATGCAATGGTTGGCTCTGACAATTAAGAAGTAGATGTTATGTGGATGTTCAAATGTGCAGTGATGGTATTGTAATATATCCTTCCATAGTCCTCTTTCCCGTCCCCCTTGTAATAGCCTTGGTAGTCAGGGCATTTGGGAAGGGCTGGCTCGTGACCAGCAGGCAGGGTGTAACAACACCTGACCTCCAGTCAGGATGCAAGAAAGTAATCTCCACCAACTGACAGCAGAGAAAGAGTTGACTGACAAAACTTTTGGAGGGGCTATGGGTATAAAAGGCAGGGCATCCTTTTTGTAGATGAGCATATGGCTGCTAGTCACAGAGACTCCCAATGCTGCAATTTTTCCTTATTCAGTCCTTTGTTAAGGTTTAGTAAACCATTAAAATTTTGAAAGTGAGAGTCATTTCTCACATCTGTAATGCTGTGGGCCATTTTCTTGGCCTGGTTTCCTTTGCTTGTGTCCCATCTGAGTGCTCAGCTGGGGTACAGGCAGTAGGTGCTTGGGGCACCCCTGGTATTCCTCTTGGATCCCTGAACAACAGGTTTTGGCCCATGAGGGGAGTTTGTGCTGCGTTGTGACAGAGAAGAACTTCCCAGGCTCATTTGTGTTTGCTGTAGGGAAGGTTGATGATTGCTTTGCATAAATTCACAGACTAACATGCTTTGTGATGCTTTGCTTTGTCATACTTTACTTTGTGATATCAGGGCATGGTTGCCACATTTTCATGGTGACATCAGAAGGTTGCCTTGGTGCACGGAAGGTCTCAGTGCCAGAGCAGCCCTAGGGCTTGCTGAGATCAGGCGCATCTTCCTGATTGTGGCCTTTGTCAGCGTGTAGCTGCACTCTGACAGGAGTCTTGGTTTTTGTAGTGTTGGAGTAGACTTGAACAACAGTGCTACAATGATTGAGCAACTCGCTGCTGCAGTTTGCACTGTGTATGGCACTGTTTATTCTGCCTATTTCATTACCAGCCTGGCAAGTAAGTAGAGGTTTCAACTCTGTTTAGATTAGGGTGTAACCTAACCTGGCTTTTGTATGTCTTCCTGTTCTTTCTTGGTGGCTGAGTTTCTGATTTTGAAACAGAAAGAGCATTAGGATGCCACTGGTTTGGTAAAGCTCCTGTCAAGGCATTCAGCTAAAAAGGGGGTGTCTGTAGCCACAGGGGCAGCATTTGCAGGGGAACCTGCAGGGCTTCCGTTCCCTCCACGGGAGAGTCTGTGGCAGCAGAGTCTGTCATTTCCTCAGTTTGCTGCAACAAGCAGGACAACTTACAAAATGCAGACTGGGAGGCCTTCTCAGAAGGCCTTCTAAAGACTTTGTAGTTCTCTCCAGAACTCAGGGAAAGCTTCTTTTATTCCAAATTTTGTAATGAAAGGATTTGACTGTCCGTTTTGACTCTTGGCTGAGTGCTAAAAGAGTGATTCCCTTTGCAGTGAAGTGCAACCGCCAAAGCAGTGAGTGTCTGCTCCTGAGCCTGGAGCTGCTGCTGTGCTGTTTCACAATAGAACTGCCACAGCTCAGGGGGGTTTGGGACAAGCTTTTCTGGGTGACTGTTTTCAGCAACTTAATGGGAATTAGTGCATGCAACTTCTTTTTTTTTTTAAAAAAGTACCTGAAAGACAAGAGAACAAAAGCTGCTTTATCTATTGGACAGAAGAGAATAGAAGCATTGAGTGTTAAAGAACAATTTGCATTTTCTTGATCATATTTGTATTCATTTACTGGCTAAAAAGGCTGAAGTGTAGGCACAACCAAGATTATTGTCCTGATCTCTTGCTGGCTGTGTGAAAGAACTATGTCACGTGGAGGGATGTTGATCAAGAAAAATACTCTCTGTTTGGGCTGTCTTCTTCTCTTCTGTGAGATTCAGCAGCCCAGGCAGTTTTGTCACAGCACTTGTTCATTTTCCGTTGCCCACTACAAGTCACCTGAAGCGTGTATTCAGAGGTGCTGATCCTGAGGTGAGTGAGAAAGGAACATTTCATGTTCCTGGTGCTTAAGAATTGTAGAGCAAGCTGTGAGCTTGGCCTGTGGCAGTAGAGTGTAGAGGGCCAGCTAGGAAGGCTGAAAGAAAATCCATTTCCATGTCTGCAGCAGCAATAACAAAGGCATCTATGGCTATTTCCTAATTTTTCATGTCAGAACTTTCAAGGAATGAAAAGCTCATGTTGCAGAGAGAATGTTGCTTCTCGATAGTAGCCAGGGCGTAATGTCTAATTCAGAACTATTAGCAATTCTGTTGAATTAGCCCATTTAAATTTAGCCACAGTGACTTAGAATCCCATTGTTATCAAAGTTTCTGATTTGTCCTTAGTAGAGCTGGTTGTAGAAATAGAGCTGAATAGAATAAAGTGCTGAATAGAAATAAGGTTATAAATTATAGGTAACTTTCTGTCCCCCACACTGCTGTCTGTCCAGAGATCACAGAACCAACAGCAGTCTCTCCTCTGGCCCCCTCTGCTCATGGAGAGGAGGCCGAAGAGGAGGCAAATGAGGTGGATGAGCACCAGCCTCCAGCTGTGCTCACACCACAGCCTGAACATTCTGAGCCAGTAAGTGCCAGCTGTGTGTGCTGCTGTCTTTAGTGCAGGGCAGAGCTGCAAGTTTCTGACCAGCCAGCACTTTACTGTTGCTAGCAGGGCTGAGGATGCTGAGTGCTGGTGTCCCCCCAGGACCCAGTGATTGCCCCCAGCCTGTGACAGCTGGACAATGGGCTTTGGTCTGTCATGTTTAGGCACCAGCTTCCTGGCATTTTGATAGGGGCCAGCCTGAAGCACGAAGGCTCCCTGTTCCCAGAGCAGGGAGCATGTCAAAGACACTGTGCTCAGCCTTGTTGGATACACAGGGGACACTGTGGCGTGGAGAGACCTGTCCCCCTGCACAAACTGGCCAAGTAGCTGCAGGCACAAAAAAATGTTGATCTGACCACACAAGTTCTTTGCAGTACTTTGTCCCCACAAACTTCTTGGGTGTGCTTACTTGGGAGTATTTCAGAGACACACTGGGGATGTAGAGTTGCTGCTTGAAGTCAGGGATTTTGGTGCCTTTGTTGCCAGGTTGCTCTTTTGCCTCTTCAGGCAGAGCAGCCAGTAGCACAGCAGATAGGTGCTCTGAGTCTGCCTGTTTCTTGGTCCTTGATAAGCACCAAGGAGATGACTGTGTTGTCCATGAAGCTGTGGGGGGCCATTCTTGTCTAGTGTGGCAAAAGAAACAAAGTGACTAGTTGTGAATACTTCTTCTGAGGCAAAAACCAGACGCTGACTTTGTCTGTTGATACTTTCTATTGTGTAGTCTGCTTTGAAAACTGTATTGGAACCTAGAATGGGAGCAAAGCTGCAAGTCCTTGACTGCTTTCTTGTAATGCTAAACCCAGGATGTACACCTTGCAATGGTGCCTGCAGTATCTGAAGTGCAATGGGCACCTTTGTGGCTGGGGAGCTGCGTGGGCCAAAAGGACGCAGGGCTGGCGGCCGTGAGCAGCTGAAGATGAGGCAGCGTGGGGCCAGGGGGCCAAGAAGGCCAAGGGCACGGTGGCTGTGCCAGCAGCAGTGGGGCAGCAGGAGCAGGGCAGGGAGCGTGGCCTGTGCTGGGCAGCGCTGCTGCCACAGCTGGAGTGCTGTGTGCAGCTGTGGGCCCTGGGAAGCAGAAAGTCATGGAGGGGCTGCAGCGAGTGCACAGAAGGACAGGGGAGCTGGGCAAGGGGGTGCAGCACAAGGCCAGTGAGGAGGGGCTGAGGGAGCTTTAGCCTGGACAATGGGGGCTCATGAGGGACCTTCAGGCAGACTTCCATAGATCCCTGCCTTAGATCCATAGATCCAATGCTCAGCACAAGGGGTGTTTCCCTGCCAAACATCCCTTCACTGCATCCAAGTGCTTTAGACACTGGAGTAGGTAACACTTTCATATTTTGTTTGTTTGTTTGCTAGAAGGGGAAGCCTTGTGTAATTTCTCTTTCTCCAGGGAGCTTTTTCTCAGTTTTCCTGCCCTTTTCCAGCACTGGCAGAAACACATCACTTTCACGGTAACGGCTCCTGTGTCTTTTGGCAGCCCAGGGAATCAGTGTGTGTTGTGTTTGGGAATTGAGCAGGAAATCAATGCCCTTGCATTCCAGCTGGTGCTCAGAGATTAGAGGAGCTGGGAGGGGCTGGGCTGCATTTCTGATTCCAGCCACTTCAGCACCACCAACCAGTGTGATCGAGTCCAAGAGAAGAACTTGCCCGAGCACAGATGCACAAAGAGTGCAGTTCCCAGTGCAATGCTCTGGGTCTGGTTGCATTCCATAAGGACCCACATGCTCCAGATTCCCCAAGAGTGTGCTTTTTTGAAGCAACAGGAGAGCAATCTCAGGATTGTAGTTGAGCGGGGCACTGGCTACCAAGTTCTGATGTGTGTAGCAGCAGAGAAGACAGTAAAGAGAGATTTCAGTCATGAGATCTTTCTGTCTATCTATCTATCTATCTATCTATCTATCTATTTATCTATCTATCTATGTAACATTTACATAATTGAACCTTCCTGGCTCGGGTCCAAGGCAGCTGGAGGTGCAAAGCTCACCTAAAGCATCCCTTTCAGGAGAGGATTAGAGGCATGCTCCCTCGACTAATTCTGAGCAGGTGGAGATGTTTTCCCCTCCAGATATGGTGGTTTTTTTCCCCTCAGAGTTGTTTTCCTCCTCCGGCCTCTTCTGCCCTCAAGTCCCCAGTTAATTCTATAAATTTCTGCCTGTCCTAGAGAGGTGCAACAATTCCATATTTAGGTGACGTTTGGTGACTCTGGTCACACATGCATTATGTGACACATGGTTTCCTTCACTGGCATCCCCAGGGCTGTGCAAGTGCATTTGTTCATGGGGCCTTAGGAGGATCTTCTCTTTCCCTCAGCAGCAGCAGCAGCAGCAGCAGCAGCAGCAGCAGCAGCAGCAGGGAGCGGTGGCAGGGTCAGGACGAGGAAGAGGCGCCTGCCCTGGCCCTTTGCTCCCGGGCCCCAGGCCAGGAGGGCTCTGGCTGCAGCAGGGCGCTCTTCGGGCAGCCCCTGGCAGCCTCTGCACGGAGCACGGCATGCTGCCCCCTCCTGCTGCTGCCACTTTTCTTCAGCAATGCCCTAGCTCCTTCTCACAAGGAAAAAACTCCAGCAATCTAAAAAGAGATCATTCAAGTACAGTTCTACCTGCCTTTGCATTGTAGTTCAGGGCATGTGTTTTTTTGTCTATAATTTAATGATTTTTATGAAAACATGCATTCACACCTTCACATTTTTGTGGTTTTAATTATTCATATACCTAAACACTCCGTTTTAAACTCTTGATTTATTGCAGTTGGTAATTTTCAGGTAGTATATTTTAAAATGTCACAAAACAACACCTTTTGGGTAGTTTTTCTCACTCTTAAAAAAACCCCATAAGCCATTTCAGTCTCTGTCTCTCCAAGTTGGTTCATATCGGCCTATTTTAAATCAGGGCTACAATATTTTTATAGGATTTAGAGAGGTCCAATGAAATGCACACCAGTGATTCCTCTTGTGGAACATCACGGCCCTACCATAAAGCCTCTATTTACTTTTTTTTTTCTCTCATTAGCTCAACTGCAAACACATGTTTAGTTGAAAACTTACACAAGATGAGCAAAATCAAAATGATGTGATGGGCCTTTGGGAGCTCCTTGCTGATCTTTCTGCTTCTTCAGCTGAGCAAGGCTCTGATCCAGGCAAAGAGATTGCACTTAGTGCTACACAACCATTTGGCTGGAACTCTGCTGATTTCTAGGAACAGCTGGAGGCCTCTCTCTCCCCAGGATGTTTTGGCTGAGCCAAGCTTTGCTGGGTTTTGGCTGCAAATACCTTTTCCCCTTGATTTCTTATATCCACAAGTACCACGGCTAGGCAAAAACTGCCACGTGGGCCATCTTCCAAAGGCACTTTGGTCTGGAGTTTGTGAATGAACGAGAGCCTCACCCACTTCCAAACCACATGAAAAAAATCAGGAAAGAAAACTTCCCATCCTTAACAAACAACTGACAATTCACAAGTGGATCTAGAGCTTTGTTATGCAATGAAAAGGAAGGCAATCTTCCAATGGAGTTGTGCTTTCGGGAGTTTTTCTTCTGACTCGCACTCACAGCTGGCACTGGAAAAGCCACGTCTCTGCAAGTGTCAGTGTCTTCTGTCTGCCATCAGTTTTTTTGCTGCAACAATCAGAACAGGCATCAGCCTGGAGAGAGGCTCAGCTGATGCTAGCAACAGGAGCTGCCCCAAGGAGAAAAAAGACATGAACTTTTACCTCCCAAACCCATCTCCCCAGAGGCTCAAGCAGGATTCCTCTGGTTCCCAGAAATACAAAGAAATAGGGCTGAGAAGACCCTTTGCAGCTATGTGTTCATGCCCAAGACTTTCCTGATGGCATTTGAGTTTTGCCTTTTTTCTTTTCTGTCTTTTCTGTATTCCCTGCCCATCAATTTAGAGCTCTGTAGGCTACTCGATTAGTGACTACTTTTCCCAGTCCTTTTCCATGGCCTTTGCCTAAGCAGAAAAAAAAACTTCCAGAGCTCCAAGCGCCAGGGGGTAGAAGGCCCCAGTGTTATCTTGGTTCTTCCTGGGACAGACCCCTGCAGGGAGCTGGTGGACTCGCCATCCCTGCAAGCCTTTGAAAGAAGACTGGATGTGGCACTCGGTGCCGTGCTTTAGTTGAGGTATTACGCCACAGATTGGACTGGATCATCTTGAAAGTGTCTGTCTTCCAAGCCAGTGATTCCGTGATTCTGTGACTGAGGCAGCTTTTCCTGCAGCCCTGGAAAGGGCTGTGGGGGCCCTTGGCCAAGGACGGGGATCAGGGCTCATGGAAAAGAAGCAAAGGGCTCAAGGCAAAGGCTGACAGGGCAGAGCTGCCCCAGCGCGGCGCAGAGCGAGCCTCATGTCCTCCTCCTCACCCTGCGCCCTCTGCGCTGCCCTTTGCGGCGCCGGCGGCTCCTCTGGCTGCGGGGTTCCAGGGCGTGCTGGGGGCCGGGCCCCTCGTCTTCGGGAAGCGCCGGAGCCTCGGAGGCGAGCGGCTGCTGCTGTGGCCGGCAGGGGAGAGCTGCGGCTGCGGCCCCGGGCACGGCGAGCTGCTGCGATGGCCGGCTCCTGCCGCGGCTCCTGCCTCTGCTCCTGCCCTGTGCGCACAGATACGGCCGGGGGCTGCCCGGCAGCTCCCTGCCGCTCCACAGCGGGCCCGGCCGGGCTGCTGCTCTCTGCGGCCTCTGCCCGCCGCTGCCGGCCCCGCTGCGCTCCCGCCTGCCTCTGCCGCAGCCGGGCCCACACGGGAGGCAGCACATTGTGGCCGGCTCGGAAAAGCCCTGCCCGCAAACCGCCCGCCACAGCCTCGGCCTCAGGGCACAGGCTGCCGGCGTCCTCGCAGCTGCGAGCCGGCACGGGCCGCCTGCCGGCCTCGGCCACAGCTCCCGCCTGTGTCTCCATGGCCGTGGCTGCTCGGCACAGCGGGCTGAGCACAGCCAGCGCCAGCAGCAGCTCCTCACGGGCCCAGGCCCTGGGCGCTCCGAGCCCACCCAACCCCGAATTCCAGCCCTGAGGGGCTTTGCGTCCCAATGCATCCCCTGGGGACAGCAGAGTCGGCCACTGAGCTCAGCCCATAGTGACACCACCAAGTGACCAATGGAAAATTCACCAAATCCTCATCAGAGACAAGAGAAAACTCCCATGGTGCCTGACAGCCTGAGGCAACTGCCAATTCCAGATCATTCCATCCATGTAGGAAAAGAGGCTTTTGCATTAAAGCAGAAAAGAGTTATCGAAAAGGAGGGCAGGAACAAACAACAAAGTTATTTGGACTCATGCTTCTTGTGTCTGTTAGAAAGGTCGAGAAAATGCACTCCTTGCTCTTCTGACACAGCTCTCTCTGTTCATGATGTGAGACAGCGAGTGCTGATGATGTGCAGGAGCTGATGCAAGGGACAGGGACAAGGACGCAGCAGGCACAGTGCCAAGCTGACAGAGGGATGATCTCTGGCAGTGGCACTGAAGAAGAAGAGTTTGCAGGCAGCACAGAAAATGGCTCTTTGTTTCACCTCTTCTTTCAGTGCTGCTAAGAATGTAGCCTGGAGCAAGCTTGGAACTGCAGAGCCTGGAGCCCTTTCCAGGCAGGGCTGCATCAGACACAAACCAGCAGGGGACTGAGGAGCCCCTGGGGTGGCAGTGAGCAACCTCAGGCTCTGCTCACTGCTGCTGGCATTTTCTATTGAACCATCTCCAAGGATTTCTGTTGTGCTCTGTATTTCTAAGGGTTTTCCCCCTTGGTTTTTTTTTTTTGTTGTTGTCTCCTGCACCTTTTTTTCTCCATATTTTCCTATCCTGTCAGCAGCAGCCCTTGTCCAGAACTGGCTCTAAAATATCAGCAAAGTAGCTAGGAACAACAATGGGTGGAATCCTGTGGCTCAGGAATTCATACGCCAGAGCCCTGCCTGTGCCTTATGCTTTGTGAGGACCTCCTTCTCTGTGCAAAACTAGGGAATAAGGGAGTTTTTTTGCCAAAGAGCTCCTGAGAAGCAAATGTTGTGCTAGGTTTCTCAGGAGTGTATCCGTTAAGTTCATTGCTGGCAAACAGAAAGTAAGGCCAGGGTAGCAGAGCAGCTGGGAGCTGGTCACTCCCTGAAAAGGGCTGGTGTAGGATGTGGGAACACCACATTCCAGGACGGGCGAGCAGGGTTAATGTGCTCAAGGTGCTTCCAATGAGGTTTGGGTTCACTTAGAGAGTAGTCAGGGCTGGTGAGCACTGCAAGATCCAGCTGCAGTCCCTATCCACGTCCCTTTCAGTGATGGCTTTAGGGTGTCTGCAGCCTGGATCCAGAGCGCCCTGGGGGCTCCTGAGGCTGCCTTTGCACTCAGGGTGAGGATGCCCAGGAGCCCCTGAGGCCAGCAGTGGGGACCAGGGCTGGGGCTTGTGGCTCTGGGGGCTGTGACATGCCAGGGCATGGGTCACTGTCACTGCCCTCCGCAGCCCTGGCAAGCTCTGTGATGCTCCAGGGACAACGGCAAGAGTGGGGATCTGGCTAGGTTAGGGTTTTGCCTGAGCCAGAACCTCTAGGCCAAATGCCGAGCAGTAGAGACCTCTGGAGGACCGAGTGGAGGAAGCACAGAAGGCTCTTCTGCGGTGTAAAGTGCAGCAAATTCGTCAGGAGAGGCGGGGGGAAGGTTCTACAAGTCAGAATTCCCAAAGGGAACAGATGTACAGAGAACCCGCAGCACCCCTGTGCACTGGTTTTTAAAATCTTTCAAAACAGGGCGTGGACACCATATAGTAACCAATAAGTGACTCTTGGGGTGTGGTTTTGAGGGCTACAACAAATCAGAACAAGGGGAAGAGAGAGCGTTGGGATAGGGATTGGATCTTAGGGTGAGGGACAGGGAACTTTCTGGAACAAAGGGTAGGGTTTGGGCTGAGGAATAGGGCAAAGGGGCCGGGTTGTCTTGACAGACAGGGAAAAATCTGGTGAGGAGGGATGGAATTCCTTGAGAGACACTTGGGTAGGAAGGCATAACACAGGGGAGAGACTAACTGTAATAACTCGGGGAACACTTGAACATACCACTATATAACAGAACATTTGGCTCAATAAACTAACACACTGCAACACAGAAATTCAGGGTTTCGGCAGCTGAGAGGTGGCACTATTAGAACCCGCAGCAGCTGGTGAAAGCCATCTGTCTCCTTCAGGTTCTTGCTGTGTGGGAAGGTGCTGCGAGTTGTGGTGGCTGCACTCCCCCTTTGCTGGGAGGATGATCTGTACCAGGGCAGAGCAGAAAGCTGCCCTGGTGAGCAGCACATGCTCGGAGCATTACAGTTCAGAGAATGGCACTGCCCGTGAAGGGGAAAAAGCTTGAAAGCATAGAATTCTGTGCGGAACCATTGCACAAATTTTCTCTTCTAGAACATGCCCATTTTTGTATACTGTAGATGAATACTCCAGGTTTTATAGAATACATGGGGTTTTTTCTTAAGGTTTTTGGGAGAACTCTCAAGTTTATTTCTGTTTGTATTTTACATCCAGCATGCATGCAGGTTTTTTTAATTATTATTATTTTTCTTTAGTAAATACTTAGGTAAAAATACCTAAGCATTTTTTAATCCTTTGGGATATTGTGATTAATATTCTTAGAAAGAAAACCTTGTTGAACAAGTGTGAAAACACAGAGAGAGGGAAAATAGTATAAAAGTCTTTTAGAACAGGGCGTGTAATAAGGACTGCAGAACTGAGTAATTCCTCCAAGGGCAGAATTAGCAAGATATATTACCAAGAGTAACTGCCAAGATACTTCCTTAAGCCAAAGGAAATGTGACCTGCAGCCATACGAAGTACAGCCAAAGCAAATGAAAACCTTTGGAAAAGACGGAATTTTTCCAGTGACATCAGTCTGTGATAAATAGGTATGATTTGTGCTGATAAATATTGAAACAGGAATCAATATTGATACAGTAATTAATATTTGAGAATAATAAAATAGTTTAAAGTTGTAATGCCAAAGAAGAGAGGGAGAGGAGGGGCTCCACCCGCCCTTCCCAGCAGATGTTCTCAAGGACCACAGGAAAGAAGCTGAAGATACAGTTGCTAAAAATGACCAAGAACCGGGTTGGATCCCAGAAAATGCTAATTATAAGTGATTTATTGCCTTGATATGTAGATGCAGTGATACGTTAGTCTTGGCTTACATTGTACTGGCTTGGTGCGCATGTGTAACCCAAAGGTGAATTAAAGGACAACGAAGAAGACTACAGAGCCTTCATCAGTGACGACCTCCAAAGACTTGTGCAACCACCAAACCAAGTGGTGGCACATGCATGGTAAAGGTGGTAATGAAGGGGGAGATAGAGATATGACGAACCAAAAATGGGAGGAGATGGAATTGACACATAGCATATAAGGGGTGACTTTCACTTGGCAAGCTTGTACGTGAAGTGGCAAGGGTCATTGAACCCCGCACTCTGTACCCCGCAGTTGTTTTTGCTTATGTGCTATTATTTGAACCACATTATCCCTTATTTTAATCAAATTATATTGTATCCAATTTTATATATTTTTTTATTTTAACTATTCAAATAGCGACTACTTTTAATATTGTTAAGGGTTTTTTTATGATGGGATAATTGCGCAAACATAACAGCTTCACAGTTAGAGCTGTACATATGTTCTGATCTTTAGATACAGTTTTGAATTAACGTGTTTTGATTCTGTCTTTAAGTTTTGATGACATATTTTTAATTCTATATTTTTTTTGATGATGAAAAAAAGTAAATAAATAAACAAAATTGAAAAAACCAAAAGGAGAATGTGAGACCAGGACCTGCTAGCCTAGAGATTATGGGAGTGCAGCTCACTCGATGTGCCAGCGTCTCACCACATCCTTTCCGCATTGGGCCTCTCCTCCTCCTCTTTGGCCATGTTTTCTTTGTGTCATTTGTGCTGCTCTTTGTTACTTGGCATTACAACAGAGTCACCTGTTGACCTGTTTGAGGGACAAGGGATCCAAAAGATCCTGTATAGTCAAAGGTGTGTTCTGTGCCCACCAAAGCCCTGAGCAAAGAAACCAAGAGAAGTGTGCCCAAATCCCAAAGCTTTGCTCCTTTGCAATCTCCCACAGATCTGGCTCACAGGTGTCTTCAATCACAATTCCATAGGTAAGAAGAGGTCATGTATTCCACTGGGAAATGATGCACTGCTTTGGAAAAGCCACCTGTATGTATATTACTGGGGACAGCAGTGCAGCTGTGTTGTTTGCCCCTTGTTTGCAGAAGGATGAGTGCACTGGGAGGCCAATAACAAGTGACAAGGGTTCCTCCAATCTGCACTGCAGCCTGGCTGCCATTCAGCCCAGAGCTAGGGGATCATTTGTTCCCATGGACCAGTGCTTGCCAGTGGAATGAATTCCTGCACAGCTGGAAGAAGCAATTCTGGATTCAGCTCCAGCTCTTGGTGGGCTGTATGATCATTGACAATGCTGCACTTCCAGAAATTATTCTGCAGTTTCCTTTCATAGTCATTTGAAACTTTTAAACTTCACATTTCAATTTGCTTTGCTTTAGGGTAAAACACTTCTGGGCCCAGTGCAAGCTGTAACCTTCTGACAGCAAAATCCTCATGGTTGCCAGCTTCTGTTGTCACACAATGTCACCTGGCTGCATGTGCTTGCTTAGCTCTGGGTCTAGTCCCAGCCCAGTAAAGCCCAGGCAGGGTGGCACGTTGCAAGGAAAACTGGTCCGTGAGCTTATGGGGTTGTCATCAGCAGCAGAGTGAATGTGCCCTTTGGGGATTCCTCTGGAGACAAAATTAGGGACCTACTCCATGCCACAATATTCTCTTAGATGTTTCTGCAATATCCTAGAAAAGGCTGTGAAACTTCACATCTCCTTGCACACCCACTGTTTGAATAGGGGCATTTTTGTCCCTCCTCAAAGTCATTGCTCTTGCACACCAGAAGCATGAACAGCCACCAACAGGAATGATGCATGGTCCTGCTGCTGCTGCTGCTTCAGAGGACTGGGCAGTGCAGACCTGGGTGTTACCAATATGAGCACATAATTAGCATTTCATGCTCCTTCAAGCTGTCCAGATCCCAGGGCTTTTTTGTTTCAAAGCAGCCACTGCACCATCTCTAGGGAAGAACAGGAAATGGGAAACAGTGACTGCCAGCCTTGCAGGGGTGTGGGGGAAAACCTGAAGTGTCTGCATAAAAAGATGAATGGGAAGAGTGTAATTGCCAAAGCAAATGCTTTGTTAGGATAGCAGGAGCAGTTCTTTACTGCATGCTTGCATGAAGATCATTTGGGATCTCCTTTTTGTGTCTCATGCAGAAAAGGAGCTCTTAATAATAGCACGCTACTTAAACCAGATTGGGATGTATCTCTGTAGTGGTTCACAATGAAGCAGACTGCCTGCTGTGTCACTGCCAGCCCTGGTGAGCCTGTGAGGGACTGTAGTGTATCCCATGCCTGTTTTTGCCTCCAAGCAAAGCTTGATTATCCTTATTAGTGTGGAGTAAATACAAGAGTAATAAAATGGGCAATTAAACTGGCCGCTTTGGAGGATATGCTCATGCTTTCACACATCAGTCTTGCACCTCACACTCTCAAGGCTTCATACTCATCATGAAATATTTTAACAAAAAAACCTCAGCTCCCATGTTACAGCTGAATAAAATTGCAAAAGATCATAAAGAATTCTGCTGTCAGGAACAAGACAAGAGCCTTCCAACACTCACTTGCAGCTGTCCTGGATTGCTGCAGCCCTTTGTGAAAAGCTGCAGCAGACAGAGTGTTTGGAGTTGGTTTGGGCCTTTATGAAAGATCTGTGGAGCAGTGTGCAGGGCTCTCCTGGCAGGAAACTGTTTGTCCAAGCCCAGGGACACGGTGCCGGCAGGAGCGGAGCGGCCCCGCTCCCAGCCCGAGAGTCTCTGAGCTGAGCCACGCCGGGGAGAAAAGGCAGCGAGGGGCTCCAGCCCAGCTGCTTCACTGCCCTGCCCGCTCCATGGAGCTCTGGCATGTGAGGAAAGCCGACGCTGGACGAGCCCCTGAGCTTCCATCAGCTGCTGGAACTGCTCCGTGACAGCTCCTGTTCTTCCCAAGAGAGCCCGGCGCCTTCTTGTAACGCGTGTCATGGGGGGATTCTGTTTGTTACTAAACTGTTGGGGTTTTTCCACTTTCATCTATTAGTAATAATTTCCTATTGCTGGAAAGGGATTGTTGGAACACTTTAGAGGAGACGACTTATTGCACAATATCCTGTTTGAAGTTTTCTCAAACTGTGTGAGACAGATGGCTTCACACAGGAGCATCCCCAAGGCTGCTGAGGGGAAGGCACAGAGGAAAACAAAACACAGTATTTCTGTGGGAAACCCAGTATTTCTGAGGGAAACGCCTTGACACCAACCCAACCCGAGTTGTCAAACAGCAGACCTGATGTTTCGAGACATGGGCCACAGGGGAAACCTTTCAGTGTGTTTGGTCCAGGCTGGGTTATGCTCAGGCCAAAGGTGTGTCAGTGTGTTGGATAATACTCTTTTCTTGACCTAGAGATGGGGCAACTGAGAGGTGTTTTAAAAACTTGTATTCAATTTTCAGTCTTATAAGAAGGGTGAGACAATACAGATGTTATAATTCACGCCATCACAATCAGAAGCCAACTATTTCCTAATTATGATACATTATAATTAGGTGTTTTGGTCTATCAGCCTTTTGCCATGCCACGTTGTGAATGCCTTAAAGCCAATTATTAAAACTGCCCCTCGTGGGTCCCACGACAATGCATCTTTCATAGCTCTGTTTTTCCAAAATCTTATTTGCAAGGCCATCTTTTGGAACTTTTTTCCAGCTCCATTTCTCTCTCAACAATATCTGTCCTATTCCATGGCATTTTTAAGTTAGCATTTCTTGTCTCAAGGTTTATATACAGATTCATACTCTGTGGGTCTTCTGCTAGGCCCTAAAAGCTTTCTACATATCCATTTCCACATCAGTGCACTTGGCTCCTTCTCTCCTCATTGTGCCTGGCAAGCACAGGAGGCCAGAGCTCCTGCAGAAGCCATCACAGCACTCAGTGGGAGCAAACTTGTGTCCAGTCCTCACCTGGAGCTGTGGTGCCCAGCATTCCACCACATTGGAATGAGGAACTGTTCCTGCTCTTTCAGAAGGAGCTAAGGAGGTTTGGCCTTCAGATCAATTGTCTGCAGGCTCCTGCAGTGCCTGGTGCTGCTCCCTGCCAGAGGCACCCCAGGCCAGGGGGGCACATCTGGGCTGCTGTGTCTGCCTCTGGGGCTCCCTGTTCTGGGCAGTGAGGAGGAGCTGCAGAGGCTCTGCAGGACTGACAGGATGGGCTTTGGGGCTGGCAGGAGAAGCTGAGGGACCTGGGCTGCTGAAGCTTCTGAAGAGGAGGCCCAGGGCTCATCCTGTGACTGCTCCAAGGGTGGTTTCATGGAATCCCAGAATCAGCAAGGGTGGAACAGGCCATGGAGATCATCAAGTCCAACCTGTGCCCTGACACCGCCTTGTCTCCCATGAGCCTCCTCTCCTCCAGGATAAACAACCCCAGCTCCCTCAGCTGCTCCTCACAGAACTTGTGCTCCTGACCCATCCCCAGCCTTCTTGCCCTCTCTGGACACGCTCCAGCCCCTCCATGTCCTCCTTAATTGGGGGCATCAGAACTGCAAACAGCACTTGAGGTGCTGCCCAAGCAGTGCTGAGAACAGGGGAACAATCCCTGCCCTGCTCCTGCTGGTCACACCATTCCTGAGCCAGGCCAGGAGCCATTGGCCTTCTTGGCCAGCTGGGCACACTGCTGGCTCATGTCCAGCCTGCTGTCCATCAGTCCCTGCAGGTCCCTTTCTGCCTGGCTGCTCTCCAGCCCCTCTGGCACCTTGTTGAGGGTGAGAGGCAGGGAGGGAATGGGTCCAGATCCAATCCTTCCTGAAATGTGGTGTTTGCTGGCACTGCCAGTTCCTAGATCTTGATATTTCCCTATTCTGGTACAGCCCAAGTGCAGCAATTTGCTGGCAAAGAAAGCCAAAACCAAGCAAAGACCTGGTACCTACAGCAACTCAATCTCGGGTTTGCTGACACTGCCAGTACCCAGATCAGGACTGTTTCAGATGCCTGCACAGCCTAATTCCAGCAATATGCTGGCACAGAAAATTAGCATCTGGAAATTTCTCAGTGCCGGCACATTCCTCACCCAGATCTGGTGTGTGCTGGCACTGTCAGTGCCCACATCTGGCAATTTCCCTCTTCTGGCACCACCCATGTCCAGCAATTTGCTGGCAAAGAAAGCTAAAACCTGGCAATTTCCCCTTGCCAGTACCGCCCAATCTGGAGTTTGCTGGCAGCAGGACCCCAGGAAAGAAGGAAGGAAAGAAGGAAAGAAAAGAGGAAGGCATCCAGATCCAGTCCTTCCTGGAGCCTGGAGCCTGAAATGGGCTTTTTGCTGGCACTGCCAGTGCCCAGATCTGGAAATTTCCCTATTCTGGCACAGCCCAAGGGCAGCAATTTGCTGGCACAGAAATCCAAAACCTGTGGCAGCTTCCTGCTACTGGGTCTGGCTCCACCCACATCTTGTTTTTCATGTAACCAGAACCCAGATTTGGAAATTTCCCTGTGTCAGCAGAGCCCAAATCCGACAGATTTCTGTCGCTGGCAACAACACCACCCAGATCTGGTATTTGCTGGCAGTGCCAGTGCCCAGATCTGAAAACTTCCTGGTGCTGGCAAAACCCAAGTCCAGTGATTTGCTGGCACAGAAAGCCAAAGTTTGGAAATGTGCAGGTTCTGGCTCCAGCACCATCCAGCTCTGGTGTTTGCTGGGACCGCCAGTGCCCAGATTTGGAAATTTCCCGATGCCTTCACAGCCCAGGTCTAGCAATTTGGTTTTAGCTAGCTTAGGAAGAGAAGTTTCTTTGGACTGTGACTTTCTTTTTTCTTGGAACTGTTTAAACCTGCTCTGGACTCAAAACCCAGAAAAACACCGGCAGCTCACACCTGTGGCCCACCGAGTTCTGGGACGCTGCATTCCAGAACCAGAGGGACTTAGAAGAGACCGAGTGAGCCAACTACAACCCACAAAAAGGACTTCCTGAATTTGCCATCTCTTCAGCACTGTCAGAGGTTTTATTTAATATTATTCATTTTTCATGCTTGTGAATACTTTACTTGTTTAATAAACTGGGTTTTTTTCACTTTTCTCCAGGGAAGTATTTTCCTGAACTAGTAGGGGGAGGGGCTGCTTGAACTTGCTTTCTAGACAGACCCCTTTAGGAGGTTTCCTCTCCAAATTTGCCCTAAGCCAGCACTAACAGTCATCATGAAAATTGCACCAGTGGCCTGATTTCCTGGTGGCAAATCTTGTGACAGAAGCTTGACCTCGTTCTCCATGAGAGATTCTTGGGAAGAGCAGACAGTAGAAGATTCCTGGAAAACTGAAACAGCTTTACAGAAGTGAAATGAAAAATGAAAGAAACAATCCAAGATATTTCCCTCTATTTGTTTCTATGCTCTCCTTTTCCATGTTGCATCCCAGTAATTCCAGATGCACCTCACCTCTAGGATTGATGACTTAGTGATTTTTAGACACTCTAAAATACCATGAGCCACACACAATGTTTTCCTTCCCCTGTTTTTACAGGAAAGCAACACTGGAGATGTAAGTGCAGTGCTTGGGTCAGGTAGGAATCCTACCCCAAGGGAAGGTGGCCCGACAGTGTTTGACCCTCAGCAAGGACAATGCACAGCAGCAGGCGAGGGGATCGCTGTGCCAGTGCGCAGGAGTCAGGGCTCTGCATCCGGGCTCAAGGCTGCAAAGTTCCCGTGTTTGGGCAGACGGAGGGGCTGTCCCCGGGGCGCGCGGGGCTCGAACGTGGGGCTCGTGGGGCGAGCGGGGAACGGACACGGGGACGAACGGCCCCGGTGCTTCAGTTGCAGCAGCGGCAGCAGCAGCGGCAGCAGCAGCGGCAGCAGCGGCGGCAGCAGCAGCAGCGGCGACAGCAGCAGCAGCGAACACATAGTTTTAAACACTCTTTCTATTTCTCTTTTCCTTTCTCTCTTTCTTTCTTTTTCTCTCCCTTTCCCGCGGTCGGGCACCCTACTCTCGGGGTCCCTTACCCGGCGTCCCTCTCCTCTCCCCGCCTCCCTGTCCCCTGCCGGGCCGGGCCATGCCCCCGGCCCGCCCCCGGCCCCGGGCGGGGCTGCCCCGAGCCCGGCCCCGGCCGTCCCGCTGCGGTCTCGCCTCCGCTCGGCTCTGGCCGTTCTGGCGGTGGCACTGCAGGGCGGGAATCAGTGCTAGGGGCCGAAACGGCGTCGCCGCCCTTCGGCTCCGCCTGGCCCGAGCCCGACCCCGGCCCCGGCCCCGAGGCAGGGTCCGGTCCCGGCCTCGGCCCCGGCTCCTCCCGGGGCCCGCGGAGGACACAGGCGGCGCTGCCGCTCCCGCCGCCCCCTCTGCGGCTTCCCCGGCCCGAGCTCCGCCGCTCGGCAGCGCGGCCGCCGGCCCCGAGCCTCCCGTGCCGCGTTCCCGGAAGCGAACGCCTGGGCATGGCCGGCCCGGGGCGGGTGAGGGGCGCTCGGGGGCCGTTGCTGGCCCCGGGCCGAGCGCTGACCGCCGCGTACTGCCCGCAGGTGAGGCGCAGGAGGCCCTGCAGGAGCGGCACCGGCTGCGTTCGGTGCTGGGGCGCGCTCCAGCAACAGCCATGGACCAGAGAGCCCCCAGAGTGCCCAAGCTGGTCGGCGTGGAGGACGAGGAAGAAGGCCCTGGTGCTGTCCCAGCACAGCAGACCGAAGAGGTGGTGCCGTTCCAACCACCGCAGGAGGGTGAGTGGCTGAGCTGGGCTGCAGGGCTGGAGCCTGCAGCTAACTTGGCCCTATGCCATGCCATCCCATCTCATCCCCTGGGGAAATGCCCATGGACAGGACGGAAGAGGGGCCGGGCAGACACCCCGTAAGAGCCGTGCTCCATCCCCCTGGAGCATCCCGGGGCTCTCCCTGCCTGGGGAGCGCAGGGCTGGGCTGTGTTCTCCGGCCTCTCCCGCAGCCCCTCATCTCTGGCTGCGCTCACTCTTTGCCAGATGCAGCCCTGGAGCACACACAGCAGCAGGAGCGCACCCGTGGCCGCTTCCGAAGAACAGCGCAGGTACCTGCAGCCACCCCCACCTGGGCTGGGCCTGCTGTCCCTGCTCAGCCCAGCACCATGTGTGGAGCACTCCATGCAACATCCCCGGCTTCTTGCCCATCTGCTACAGATGGTGTGCAAATTCATGAAGAGGATTCGGGAGGAAGAGACCAGCGTCATGGGCACTGTGGTCAGAGTGTACCCTCCCATCTTCAAAACCAACACCAGTGCTGCCCTGCTGGATATGCTTGTGGAGGAGGGTCCTTCCAGTCCAAAGCAAGTAAGCAGCCTGTGGCCTGGCATCCATCCTCACAGCAATTGCTTGGCCTCCCAAGCCACGCCTGCTGCTCACTGTAAGCCTTGAGGCCATGGCGGTGTGCTGGCAAGGGAAGCACTTCTCTGGGGCAGCTGGGCACATGACTCCCTCTGGCAGCTTTCCAAGTCTCCCCTGCCTCTCCAGGTGCCCGCCATGATCAGGTACATCCACCAGTGGTTCGTGGCAAATGAGTTTCCTGAGTACAACCTGTACAGGCCCCTTCTGGATCTGACAGAGGCACAGCCCGCTGATGTGGTCATGGCTCTCCTGCGTTTGGCCCCATCATGTGACAGGTACAGGGCCCACGGGCCCACAAGGCTCAGGGCTCAGCAGCTCATCACCCTGTACAGCCTGTCCCAGTGGTCTGACACACAGAGAATTCCAGGGCCCTCTGGCTCCTCCCTTTGCCAGTCCCCAGTGTTCTGCCATGCTTCTTCCCTGCTGCTCAGGGGCCAGTCCCCATGGGGCTGGGCTGCCTGCGTGCTGAGGGCCAGTGGGCAGAGGCAGAGCTGGCAGCCAGCTCAGCTCCCCACTGCGGCCCAGGCCACAGTGCTGTGTCCCAAACCCCCTGAGACAGAGCTCTAACCCCACAGAGCTGCTTTGACCATGTGGAAGACCATCATGTGCTCGTGCAGGACTGCAGAGACGGCCATGCTCGTACTCCTTGACGTTCTGGCCTACTGGCCAGAGCACAGCACGTGCACCTCCGATGGGGACCACACGGCTGTCCTTGCCCTGGCTGTGAGTTTCTGCAACTGGCCTTTGCTCAGCCCAAGCTCACCTCTCCATCAGGTCTCCATCCTTCCTCCACCATGGTGTCTTGCTGCCTCTCCCTGCTGGGCTGAAACCTGGCCCAGGGGCAGCTTCAGAGCCACCAGGCCCCGTGCTTCCCCTGTGTCTCCACTGGCCTCTCCCTGCCACACGGACACCTCGGCACTGAGCTCGGGCTGCTCTGTCCTTTGCAGGCAACTGTGGTGATGTGGAAGATCCTCCAGATGCCCTGTGTCCCACATGTGGTGACCATTCATTTCCCTCGCCTCTTTGTGTATCTGCTCTTCCAAGTGCTCTTCAGCACCTTGGATATGCCAGAGGCAGCCGATACCTTCTGGAAGGGATGCCAGCAGCAACACGGCCTTGCCACCAGCCCCAACAGGTGCTCCATCCCAGTCCTCCTGTCCCTGTCACGTGCCCAGGGCAGGAGCCAGTGCTCCCAGCGTGACCTGGGCTTTTCTCTGCACACAGCTTTGCAGAGCAGACCCTGAAGGCCCTGCTCTGCCGACTGCACTATGAGGATGTGGTGGTGGCAATGGAAGACAAGCATGGCTGGGACACACTGCTCTGTGCTGACACCCACCACTGTGCTGTGGGCATGCTGGCCAGGTGAGACGCCCTGCTCCCCAGCTGCCCCTGGCATTTGTGCCCTGTTCCCGGGGTGCCCCACACAGTGGGGCCCCTTGGTCGTGGGCCACAAGGCCTTGTCACCAAGGGACAGCCAAGGAGACTGCAGAAGGCCAGGAGAGGGGCTCGGCTCCCCCTTGCTGGGTGCTGGAGAAAGGCCAGACCTCTGTGAGTCAGTCCTGGGAGAGCTTTAGCCCTGCTACCTCAGGGTTTTGCTTCCTGTTTCCTCCTACCAGAGAAATGCACCATGCATCTGAAGCCTTGTGTTCCACAATTGCATTCCACCTGCTTGGGCTGCTCTGCAAAGACACACCATGCCGGGATTTGGCTGCCATGGCGTTCCTTGTGGAGGTGAGGCTGAAGGCCAGCACTGCCTGGCTGAGCTGCCTCCCGGCTCTGTGCCCTCTCGTGGCCGCAGCTGCCCGGGACAGTGCCCGCATCCTGTGCTGCTGCCTGGGCCTGGCCCTGTGCGGCTCCCCCATCACCAGCCTTGTGCCTTTCAGACCCTGGACTGCCTGGACTTGAGTGAATGCCGTGACAGCATCCTGGAGGTCATGTCCAAGAAGCTGCAGAGCGAGTGCAGGGAGATGCGTCGCTTGGCCCTCAGAGGCCTCCTGGTGCTTGGCACCAGTGTCTCGGTGAGAAGAGGGCAGCGGCTGAAGCCATGCTGCCAGCGTGGGGCTGAGCAAGGCAGTCGCTTGCCCTTGCCTGGCCTTGGGGTGCTGAGGCAGCTGCTCCCAGCTCTCCTGCCTCCTGCTTCAGCTGCTCCAGTGCTTTGGCACAGGCCTTTGGCCTCTGGGCCCTGTGGCAGCAGGATGGCCTTTCACACACTCATGTTCCACGCAGGCCGCAATAAGAATGTGGAGTTTGCGTGAAAGGCTCGTGGAGCTGCTGCAGGAAAATGACAGCAACATGCTTAGGATGACCGTGGTTCTCCTCAGCCGTTTGTTCCTGTGCAATGGTGCCCCGCTAGCCAGCCCCCTCGCCCTGCAGCTGGCTGGGGCGCTCCTGCCGCTCTTTGACAACGTAAGGCTCTGCGCCTCCAGCCATGGCCACTGGCTGCTGCCTGCAAACTTTGTGCCCTGTGCATTTTCAGGCCTGTGCCCAGATGGGTGTGAAGCAGCCGATGCTGAGGTCTCTTCTTTCTTTCATACAGGATGATAGCCAGGTGCAGGTGTGCTCCATGTTCATTTTCAGAGAGATGCTGTATTTTTGGCCAGAAGAGGAAAAAAAGGCCCTGAAGTCACATGTGCGCCAGAGCCTGCTCCCACTGTTCTTCCACTGCCATGACAAGAACCAGCTTGTGGCAGAGGTGAGGACTCAGCGGCTGCTGCCGGCCCCCTGGCAGGGGGGCTTGGCTGCCTCCTGCTCTGTGGCCTCGTGGGCTGCAGCCTCCTCCTGGCCTTGGTACAGGGACCTGTGCGGGTCCTGGGCCCTGGGCTCTGGTGCCATCGCCAGGTCTCTGCTGCTCTCCAGGACTCCCGGGAAACGCTGCATTGTTCAGCCACATTCCTGCACAGAAAGGATCTCCAACACATGCTGCAGCTGGGTCAGACCTGGAGGTTCGGCGAGGCCCTGGTAAGGACGGCCTGCAAGCCCCAGCCTCAGGCTGGAGAAGCCCCCTGACCGCACTGCTCAGTGAGTGCGGCCGGCAGCTGAGCCCCTGCCCAGTGCTGCAGCCAGGACCGCCAGCCTGCGCCCCACACGCCGCTGCCTTCCCTGAGCCGCGCGGGCTCTGCTCCCGGCTCCCGTGGGCCAGAGCCAGGTGCTCATGGAGCCCCGGCCCAGCAGGGCTGCGGGCCGGCACTGCGGCTCCCCGGGCAGCAGCCGGCCCGCTGCCCCCTCCCCTCGGGAGCCCTTGGCCAGCGGCTGCTGGCTGTGCCTCAGGGCTGTGCGGGCAGGGGAGGCCGGGGCTGGGCACAGGCAGCGCCCGGCCCAGGGGCTGAGCCCGCACCAACCCTTCCCTCCTGCCGCTCTCTGCAGCTGGCAGAGGACAGGAGCCGAGTGGCCAAGCACCTGCGCCGGGCCCTGTGCTACGTGGAGAGCCCACAGGAGTCCCTGCGAGAGGCGGCCGTCAGGTTCATGGGTGAGTCCCGAGCCCGGGCTGCCCTTCCCCTCCCCGGCCTGCCGCATCTCGGCCCCAGCCCCGCCTGCTGTCCCGGCAGCACCAGCCGTGCCCTGGGGCACCGTGGAGCCCCGCCTGGCCTGGGCATTGCTGCTGCCGCCCTCTGGCAGCCGTGCCCTGGGGCGGCAGCGTGCGGCAAGGGCCGGGCTGAGCCCTGCCGGGCCAGCAGCCCGTGTGGCCACAGCGCCGGCAGCACCGCTGGCAGGGAGCTGTGCCGCTGGGGCCGTGACAGGCTCTGTGTTCACAGGCATGGCCGGGCGGCGCCTGAGGGGGCAGCAGCAAGAGCTGCAGCTGATCTGCACTGGTGAGTGAGTGAGGGCAGCGGGCTGACAGCGGGGGCTGCTGGGGGGAGCTGCAAGCCCTTCTCCAGCTGCGGAGGGCTCAGCTCCCGTGGGCAGAGCACAAGGAGCTTTCAGGGCGACGTGGGCCATTCGTGGCCAGCAGCTTCGGGCTGATTCCCTCTCCCTGCTCCCTCCTGGCCATGGCAAGAGCCGGCTGGGATGGCCCTTGCAGGGGCTCTTCTTGGCTCCCCGCAGATCCAGCTCTGACCATAGCTCTGTTCCTCTCTCTTGCAGCCCTGGAATGCCTGATGGAGGACAGGAGCAGTGCCGTGTCACAGCTGGCACTTGAAACACTGCATGTCGTCCTGGCAATACAGCATGGGCGATATTCCACCATCCAGAGGCTGCAAGATCAGCTTCGCAGGGCATGGAGGGCTCGGCCTCGCCTGTTGGGGCTCGACTGCCTGCTCTGCCGCATGACTTAGGAAGAGAGCTGATCCCGGAGGCTGTCTTTGCTGGGGCAACCTGTGCGAGGGGTAATTTTCCTTTTCTTTAGGATTTTTCTTTTCTTCATTTCCCAGCTAGGGTCTGGGCTTTGGCCTAGCTGTGTCCCCTGCTGATTGTGAAGTGTGCCATCAGCTGCAGGGCTTTCTGGGCTAAAAAGATCATCAAGTCACTTGGACTTGCTCTTTTTGGCCTCTAAAATCTGGATCCAATTTCGGGGCAAATTTGGAGACCTCATCTATGGGTGGATGGAGCCCCTAGGACTTTCCCAGTTGCTGGGAATGGTTCTCCAGGTCCCTGGAATATCCATGGCCCTGGTAAGTTCCAGCTGCACACATGCCTTGGCAATCAGAAGCAAAGGAACCCAGCCCTTTTTGTGTTGCCTATGTCACTGCACCGGGCTCATGGGATGGGAACACGCAGCCCTTGGGCTGGAGCTGAGCTGCTCTGCCCAGCACTGGTGGCCGCCATCCCAGCTGGTTTTGCTTGTCCTGGTTCCCTGACAGCTGGGGCCCTGGGCAGAGCCCTGAGAGCCTGGTCTGCCCCCAGTGAAGGAGAAGGAGCCCCTGGAGAAGCTGTACCGGGTGGGGATGCTGCTGCTGCTGCTGCTGCTGCTGTTGCTGCTGCTGCTGCTGCTGCTGCTGCTGCTGCTGGAGACAGCGAGGGTGACATCAAGGATGACAAGCTCTTCCTCAGCTGGCCACGGGAGGCTGAAGGTGATGGACTTTGATTCTGGCACCTTCTTCAAAGCCAAACTCCACAGGGAATTTGCGGGTGAGTCCCACCTGGGCAAATTCTGCCAGATTTGGGCATGGCCCAGCCTGGTGGGGAACCAAAGGCTCCCCCCTTGCTGGGGGGAGATGCAACTCATTCTTCAGTGGCTGCCCAGCTGCTTTTGGCAGGGCTGGGGCATGGGCTGGGGTGGGTACGAAATGGGAGCGGGCTCCTGGCCCTGCCAACAGCCCCCAGCACCCACTGTGGCCTGGGCTGGGGCTGGGGCTGGGGCAGCCAGGCCAACACAAACAAACCCCTATGGTGGGAGCAGAGGTGGGACTCCAGAACCTGAGCACAGCTGCTTTGCTGTGCAGGCAAGGAAGGGCTTGGGCTGCTCCACTGCCCTTGTTTGCTTTGGGGTCACTGTGATTTTTGGCGGCAGTGCAGAGGGGAAGAGAGAAAGTGTGGGCTTCCCTCACCCATGGCTGGGTTTTTCCCTGGCATGTGGGGGTTGGGCCTTCCTCAAGGCCCTGACACAGATAAGAGGTGTTACCATTTTTCTTGTTTTCCCTTTTTGCATCTAATCTCTTTTCAAGAATGTGTTGTTTATTTTTCCAGAGGAAGCATTCAAGGTGGTCCAGTGTGGATGGGGAAGTGCTTGGGAGCAGCTGTGGTGTGGATGGGCCGTGCCCTTGGAGAAGGCTGATGCCGTGGTTTGGGAGCAGCTTTTCTTGCAGCCGTGGGTGGCATGAGGTGGGTCCCTGTGTGCTTGGCAGGGTGGGATCAGAGCTTTTGGGAGCTGGCAGCGAGCACAGGAGCATCCTGCTCTGGGCAGCTGCTGACGGCTGGATGTGCCGTGGCTGGCTGCAGGCTGGGCACATGTGCTGCCCTCCTGCTCTGTGCCAAAGGCAGCAGGGATGGGCAGCTCTGGGCACAGCTCTGGGCACAGCCAGCATGGCCTGGGCACCGCAGGCCTTGTCACAAGGGCACAGGAGCCCTCAGCTGACGGGCGGTTTCTGCTTTCTCTCCTTGCAGCCGGGCTTTGCGGGTGCTGAGGCTGCTCTGGGCTCTGCCAGGGCTCTGCTGGGCTCAGCCCTAGGCCCAGCTGGGCTGGCTCTGCCCTGACATTGCTGTCACAGCTCTGCATCAGACGAGCCCGTTGCGAGCACAGTGCCTGAGCTTTCTGCTTTGGCAGGTGAGTGAGACTCTGCTGCAGGCCCAGAGATTGCAGCTGGGGACACACATCCAACTGGCAAGGACCCAAACTCTCCACAGTCCCAGCTGAAGGCCTGGGTCTGTACAGGGTGTTTTGTCTGTCCCATTCTTCCTTCTTGATTGGCTGGAATTGTGCAATTGCACTTTCTTCCTCCTCTAGAAGTGCCACGAGTGGGCCAAAGCTGGCGAGTGGGCGATGTTCCTGAGGCAGTGCAGTCTGGAGCTGGTGGATGGAGAATTGCCCTTCTGCACTTCCAAACCCGAGCAAAAAGCCGTAAGTGAGACTTTATGTCTCTAAGAAATCCCTGACAGTTTCAAAAGGAATGTGCAGCTCATTCCCAGGCTGAGAAGGAAGGTGATCTTCTAAAGGATTTGGGCTTTGACAGAGTTTCCATTCCCAGTCCTGCTTGGAGCTGGAAGGGCACAAAGCAATTTCCTCTTGCTTCGACCACAATTTCAAATACCAATATTGGAAACAAAGCCCAAAGTCTTTTAAGAGGCTTTTGAGGTCACAAAGATGGATCCCCGCCATCAGCACATTTACAATGTAAATAACTGAGTTGTCTTTTTAAAAAGATCATTTACCTCTTAATGCAAAGAATGTAATTTGGCATTTATGTTTTGTTTTTTTCATTAACTGTATGGTTTTTTTTTCACTAACACTTGGATTTTATTCTTATATTGTACAATTTTTTTTTCTTTTTTCCTTTTTTTTCCTTTAAATAGAAAACATGTCCTATCAAAGGAATGTCCTTTGCTCCTGATTCCCGTGTGGAGCAGCTCCCTTCCTGCTGGCTGAGCTGCTCAGGCAGAGCCCGGCAGCTCCTGGCCCTGCAGGGCTGAGGCTTTTCCCTGTTTCTGGGCACAGACTGATGGAGCAGCACTGCTGAACACGGGCACACAGAGGGACCAGCAGCAGCTGCCTTTGGCCACCTGAGGCTCCACAGCCCAAACTCTGAGCAGCCAGGGCTGGAAGAGACTGGCAGGATCTGATCCCTGACTCTGGGCCAGGGCTGCACAAATGACCCCACAGCAGCAGCAGCAGCAGCAGCAGCAGCAGCAGCAGCAGATGGAGCTGACTTTGAGCACAGCCCCTGCCCCTCTTCCCTCCCGTGTGCAGCGGTGTCACAGCAGCCTGAGGCACCTGGGAGCCCCCAGTGCCAGCAGGGACTGGAGATGGCAGCCCTGGGCTCCTGGAGGCTGTGCAGGGAACGGAGCTGGGCACTCCCTGTCCATGGGGAGCTTCCAGATGGAAAAGGCTGCTGTGCCCAGGCAGCTGCAAGGGCACAGAAAGGAGGCTCTGGAGCACTGGATCTGTGCCAGTGCCACAGTCCTGGGCAGCAGCCAGCGAGCCCTGGGGGAACAGAGGGCACAGCAAGAGGGACAGAACCAGGCAAGGGCAGAGAATGGAGAGAGCCAGGCCCGGGAGCAGGAGCAGCTGCTCCATTGCACTCTTGGAGAAAGCTCTTGGCTGGTTCAAAGCGCTGAAAGGCGTGAAGGGCAGAGAGGAGGCCCCACCAAACAATGCTCCTGTTTGCACAGCCTCCCCTCTCCGTGTCCCAGAAGGAATTGCATGGACTGTGTTCTTCTCTCTGATTCGTCTCGTTCAGCAGGAGCAGCTCAGCACCAGGAGCTGAAGGAGCTGAAGCCTCAGGCCACAGGAGCTGGGCAAGAGGGAACTTTTGGAGCAAAGTAATGCTGCTAAAATAGCCCCAGCTGAATGCAGTGGATAGAATCATGGAATCACAGAATCGTTTCTGTTGGAAAAGCCCTCTGAGCTCAGCCAGTGCAGCCGCTCACCCAGCAGTGCCAAGCCCAGCACTAAACCACGTCCCTGAAGTGCCAAGGCCTGGACACCAGCCCTGAGTGAGGCCTGGACAGCAGGCCCTGAGCCAAAGGTGGCCTCTGGATGAACCTTCCAAGCAAAGGTTGTCTTTGTATCTGCTCCCTGATGAAATATGCATGGTCATTAGCACATAGATAGATGTAGCCACTCATTAGTGAGACATGGATTGACCTTTGTGTATTTAGAAGCCAGACAAGGCCATGAAATCTGACATCTGGCCTTGTTTGGGGCTGTATGGTCAAAGTCAGCTCCCTTGGTTCCTCCTTGAGCCCTGGCCAGGCTTTGGGAGGGACCCAAGAGGAGGATGAAACCAGATGTTGCCACACTAGCAGTGCTGTCAGTTTGTTCCTTCAGCACTGTCAGAGCTGGGCCCTCTCCCAGCGGGGTTGGAGCCTCACCTGGGGCTGGAGGCACCTGCAGGAATTCCCAGTGCCCAGGAGTGGCTCTGCAGCCCTTGGCTGTGACAGCTTCCCCAGCTGCTGTGTGGGTCTGGGGGATGGTAAAGCCTGAGGGTAAATGCTGCTGGATCTTTGTTAATCTCTGCAGGCAATCTGTGGTGGGGATGGTTGGGTGCATTGCTGAGCTGCTCCTTTTGTGATTCTTTGCTGCTCTGAACTGCAGGAAATGACACTGATTCCTTCAGTTGGAGTCTGTGTCTCTGGTGCTGACTTTGGCCACTGGTAAAACAAAACTGGCACAGTCTGGCCAGATCCCAACAAAATGTCACTTGTTCAGTGTAAATGTGAGGAATCAGTGCCATCAGAAATTCCCAGCTGGGAAGCCCTTCCCTGGAGTTCCCTGGCTCTGGAGTGGGCTGAGGTCGGAGCCCCGTGGGAGCAGTGGGGCAGTCGGGTAAAAGAAGCTGCACCCCTGGATCTCTTCAAATGCATCCAAAAATTGTATATGGAAAAGGAAAAGACCTTGTGGATTTGGGCAGACAAAGATGAATTTGTTGAGAGTACATAGGAAACAGCACCTTCAGAAGGAACAATGATTGTTGGAATGCTCCCACAAGGAGCAACAGAAGAAGGTTTTCAGCTTGAGCTCAGCAGATGCCCTTGTGCAAGTGAAATATCAATATAACAAATAACTATATACATATTTATAGTATAATAAGACCTTCATGTTTATATTTATAGCTTTTAATGTATATATGTCTATATCTACATGTCTATATATGTATTTATATATAAATATGTACATATAATAATAATGTGAAATAGTGCTGACAATACTAATTTGGTATCTTTGGCTGCTCAGGGATGTAACACGAAATACCCTACAGAACAGGATTGGCCAGGACCCTAATGTCAGTGGTCAACTTTGTGAGATTGTATACAATGAAAAAAGGAGGAAGGGAGGAAATTGGCTATTTTTACAGGGTGTGCTGATACTGTGATGCAGAGTGCTTTCTCTGTTCCTGTGAAAAATACTGTGATTTTGTCTGCAGGGTTTTTCATGTACCAGAGTATGCACAAGCTGCAGGATTGGTTGAAAGGGTGAAGGGGTTCTTAAAAGAGCAGTTGGAAAGATGAGGAGAAGGGAACCTTTGCCCTTGGAGAACCCATCTCCCAGATGTGCTCCATGCCCTTCACAATGGCCCACTGGGGAAATGAAACCCCCTGGCTATGCACAGCTGCCCCCAATTTGCAAATCCAACCATGGGCAGTGAGACTTGGGCTGCCTGGGAAATTGTTCTGGCTGTGATGGCCCCTGGCAGGGCCAGCCCAGAGGCTGCAGGGCTGGGCCTTCATGCATTGGAATTCATTAGGATGAATTCAAAGCAAATGAGAGCTGTCAATACTGAAACAGGAATTCAGATTCCTCCAGGACACTTTGCTTTGGTAACTGCTCCCTTGGAGCTTGGCCTTGCAAAGTGTTCCTGTCATGGCAGGAGGAACTGATGCAGAATATCCAGGAGAAATTACAGTAATTCTGTTAAACAATAATGAACAAGATTGGATTATTCAACCCCATGACAGGGTAGCACAATTATTGATCTTGCAATTTTAAGAATGATTGTGAAAAAAGGAGATCCAGCTCCAATCACCACCGTTTGTGGAGATAAAGGGTTTGGATCCAGCAGCCCTAATAATGGAGCCAGAGTGTGGGTCCAGAGGCCAAATGGCCCTCCTGAGGCAGTTGAAGGAGCAGCTCCTAGGAAAGACAACTCTGAGTCCTGAACCCTGGGCAGGAACAATGGGAATGTGTCCCTGCAGCCAAGGATTCTGTGTGAGAACAAGGAGATCTGACAGGATATTGTTTTACACATCCTGCCAAACCAGATCTTCTCTGTTTGCCCCAAGGGCCCCTGTGGAAAATGCTCTGATCCACGGGGCTCCCTGTGAAGACTGCTGTGACACTGAGGGACTTGCACAGGAATTCCATCCAGGAGCCTGGGTGCCCCTCAGGGACTGGGACCCAGCCCCTTCCAGCCAGAGGGGAAAGGGCCCCCCAAGCCTTGTTAGCCACAGACAGCATGGGAAAGCTGAACAGCAAAGGGTCTGGGGGCATTATTCTGGAATTAAAAAGGTGCCAGCTCCATGGGCAACAGAATTCTTGTTCCTAACTTGAATGAGATTGAGAAAAAAGAATGAAGAATGGTGTCACTAAAGTACTACTGATGTCTGTAAGGTGTACCTTGATAGTCAGCCAGAATCTTTGTCTGCCACAAACACCTCTAGTGTTTCACCAAGAGGTCAGTCATCAAAATGTAATGATGACTTATGATGGATTGCTGAGCTTCTTTTGTAATTCTTTGCTAATGATGATGTGCTTTGTTGAGCTTATCCTTTTGTAAATCTTTGCATCTGTGCATGATATAAATGACACAATTCCTTCAGTTGGTGTCTGTGTCTTTGGTAGTGACACTGCCCACTGGTGAAACAGGGCCCCCTCTTGCCTAAGTGTTCCCTGGGAAGGCAAAAGCCCTCCCTCCAAAATTCCCCCCTTCCTCCCTGTTCCCCCCTTTACACCCTGAGCATGATGTGCTCTGGTCTGGGCTATGCCCGGGTCAGTTGGGGTCCCCTGTCCTGGCTGTGTCCCCTGCCCAGCTGCCCCGCAGCCCCAGCCCCTCCCCAGCGTAGCTGGACGAGGGGCAGGACAGGCCTTGGCTGTGCTGCAGCTCAGCAAGAACAAAACCATCTCTGCGTGCTCAGCCCTGTGCTCAGCACCCGGCCCAGCAGTGTCTCAGTGCCAGGGGCTGTGCCCTCAGTCCCTGCCAGGGGTTTCCATGGCAACTGCCAGGCCAGGTGACCCAGGTGTCCCCCCAGTGCCGGTTGCCATGGAAACAGTGCTCAGCCCCGCCCCTTTCTGTCTGGCTGACCTGGCCTTTGGCCCTGGCAGTGCCTTTGGCTGCTGGTTCCTGGTGCCTGAGCGGCCAGCGCGGCACAGGGCAGGTGGCCATGGCACAGCCCCCAGCAAGGGATCCCCTCTGGCTCTGGGCACTGACACCAGCCCTGAGCAAGGGCCCAGGGCAGCTTTCCATGGCCACCAACCATCACAACAGCTCCAGGCATTGGTTGTCATGGCACCAAACCAAGGAACGGGTCCCCATGGCCGTTGCCATGGCACCTGGTGGCACCAACGAGTGTGACTGCAATTGTACCTGGAACAGCCCTGGCACCGCTTTGTCCTGAGGGTTGCAATGGCAGCTGAGGGCAGCAACAGCTGGTGCTCTGCAAGGGCCCTGGGGCAGACAGGAAGGAGCAGCAGAGCAGGGGCTGATCCATCCCCAGTGGGCTGGACTGCCCAGGGCAGCGTCCCAGAGCGTCCTGATGGAGCTGCCAACAACATCCCCCCTCTGCAGCCCTGGCCTCTCCCCCAGCTCACACAGGTGCCCCATCCTTGCAGGCACAGACACGGCAGCACTGGCTCAGCAGCCCCTCTTTGCATTGCACACAGCAGGGGGAGCACCCCCATGCTGTTGGTGTGGGGATGTGAACCTGAGGGAGCACAAATGCCATCAGCCCCTGGGGCCAGCAAGGGCTAGGGGACACCAGGGAAACCACTCAGCTTTGTCCTGGCCTCTGCAGTCAGCCAGAAATTTGTTCCCATCAGCTAGGAGTTTCCTATCTTACTGCAGACTCTGTTGGTCAGAGCCAGGGCTGCCTGGCAGCCACCCCCAAACTGCCCTGAGCATTTCCTTGGCTTTACCTTTGCTTTCTTTACTCTTCCTGCAACAAATTTCTTCCTATTGCCCACCCCTCTTCCCTCCCCTGCAAACAGCCCATCCCTGTTTGCCCTTTCCTCTCTGGCTCCACTCCCCATTGCTGTTCCCGACTTGGCCCCATGGGAACGTCCCTTGGGGAGCAGGATCATCCTACAAGTGCTGCAGGAATTGTCTGCAGGCTCCTGCAGTGCCTGGTGCTGCTCCCTTGCCAGAGGCACCCCAGGCCAGGGGGGCACATCTGGGCTGCTGTGTCTGGCTCGGGGACTCCCTGTTCTGGGCAGTGAGGAGGAGCTGCAGAGGCTCTGCAGGACTGACAGGATGGGCTTTGGGGCTGGCAGGAGAAGCTGAGGGACCTGGGCTGCTGGAACTTCTGAAGAGGAGGCCCAGGGCTCATCCTGCAACTGCTTCAAGGGTGTTTTCAGAGAATCCCAGAATCAGCAAGGGTGGAACAGGCCATGGAGATCATCAAGTCCACCCTGTGCCCTGATACCACCTTGTCTCCCCTGAGCCTCCTGTTCTCCAGGGTAAACAACCCCAGCTCCCTCAGCCACTCCTCACAGCACTTGTGCTCCAGACCCCTCCCCAGCCTTGTTGCCCTTCTCTGGACACGCTCCAGCCCCTCCATGTCCTTCCTAAACTGGGGGCCCCAGAACTGCAAACAGCACTCGAGGTGCTGCCCAAGCAGTGCTGAGCACAGGGGAAGAATCCCTGCCCTGCTCCTGCTGGCCACACCATTCCTGATCCAGGCCAGGAGCCATTGGCCTTCTTGGCCACCTGGGCACACTGCTGGCTCATGCCCAGCCTGCTGTCCATCACCCCTGCAGGTCCCTTTCTGCCTGGCTGCTGTGCAGCCCCTCTGGCACCAGCCTATAGAGCTGCAGGGGTTGTTGTGTCCAACATGCAGGACCCAGCACTTGGACTTGTTCAACCTCACCTTGTTGGATTTGGGCCCTGGATCCAGCCTGTCCGGGTCCCTGTGCAGAGCCCTCCTACCCTGCAGCAGATCCACACTCACACTCAGCTTGGTGTCATCTGCAAATTTGCTGATGCTGGACTCAGTCCCCTCATGCAGATCATCAATGCAGACATTGAAATCCACGCTGGCTGGCTCTGACCCCTCGGCCATCCTGTGAGTGCTCTGTGATGGCACTCAAGGTGATCTGTTCCAACACCTTGCCGGGCACCCAGGTCAGGCTGACAGGCCTGGAGTTCCCCAGCTCCTCCTTCCAGCCCTTCTTGGGGATGGGCTCACATTGGCACCTCCAGTCCTCTGGGACCTCCCTGCTGAGCCCGGACTGATGGTAAATGATGGAGAGCAGATTGGGGAGCTCATCCACCAGCTCCCTCATCCCCCTGGGAAGGATCCCATCTGGTCCCAGAGACACCTGTGAGCATCTGAGTGGCTCATCAGGTCCCCAGCTGCTTCCTCCTGGATTCCAGGAGGGCTGTTCTTCTCTCTGTCCCCATCTACCAGGCCAGGAAAACACTTGTTCTGGTTGGAAACTGTCTTATTTTTTAAATTGCTCTTACTTTTGAAAGCAAAGAAAGGTTAAGTACCTCAGTCTTTTCCTCATCTTTGGTAACCATATCCCCCACAATAAGAAATGGAGGCTTTCCTCAACCCTTTTGCCATGAATGCATTTATAAGATATATTTTGTTATCCTTCAAAGAAGTGGCCTGATTAAGTCCTAATTAATCTTTCGCCTCTCTAATTTTCTTTCTAAATGACCTAGTGATATTCTTAAACATTTCCTGAGTTTCCTGCCTGTCCTGTGTTGGCTACATGATGATTGTATCATATAATTTGTATAATGTAATTTGCTCCCTGCCCAGCCAGGCCCGTCCTTTCTCATGCTAACTCAGTTTTGGGCACAGAGGTAAAGGCTGTTGCTGCTCCTTTGAAATTTCTATCTTGAAGGGTGTCCATCCTTCCTGGAATCCTTTGTTTTTAAGGGCTGTTTCCCTTTAAAAAATCAGTACCTGATTCAGTACTTTCCAAATCTGCATCCTGAATAGGCTGAAGTCTGCTCTTAAAAATCCAATGCAGAAGATTTGATGATGCCCCTCCTTCCACAGAATATATAAAACCTCAATAATTTCATGGTCATTGTGCCCCAAACAGCCTCTGACCACCACATCTCCCACCAGCCCTTCTCTGTTTGTGACCAGCAGGAGACAGAGCTTTCCTTGGCAGTGGGAATTGCAGGAAACCTCCCCAAAGTGAAGCTTGGAGAGTTCAGGCTGGATCTGAGGAGAAAGCAAAGTCCCTTGCAGGGCAGAATGTTGGTGCTGGAGGTGTGGCAGCGTGAGGCTGGGCCATGGCCGGGCTCTGTGTGCCAGGAGCCGGCAGCGCTGGGTGCAGGGAGCCCAGGGAGGGCACAGCAACGCTGGGTGAGAAATGCTGGGGCACAGCGAGATGGGCGAGTGCAGCCAGCCAGGGCAGCGGAGCAGCACGCCCAGGGGGCGCAGCCTGCAGGACAGATGGCCAAGGGCTGGGCAGGGCTGGCAGGGTCACAGGCACCCAGGCCTTTGTGCCCTGGGCTCGGGCAGCGCCTCTGGAGGCCCCACAGGAGGAACTTTCCTGGCAGGGGCTGCACTTTGCTTCTCCCTCGGCCTCCCTGGGGAGGCTGCAGGGGCTGCAGGTTTATGACATTTGTCCTTGCTGCCCCTCATCCCACTGCCCCACAAACAGCCCCAAGGCAGCTGTGAGGGACAGGCCCTGCTGGCCCAGGCTGGGCTCAGGGCTTGGCCTTTCTGCTTCCCCCAGCCAGCCCAGGCCTTGCTCAGCATAGCAGTTCCCTGCTCAGAGCCTTGGGCTCCCTGCAATCCTGGCCTCAAGGATCTGCTCTCACCAGGCCCTGGGCAGCCTTTGGCACTCCCTGCCCTCACTGGGGCCCAGCCATGCTCCAAGGCACTTGGAGTTTTGCTGCTGACTCCTTCAGCAGCTTCTTCATCCTTCTCTGCATGCCTGAGGCTCCTGGACCCAGCCCCAAATCCACTGTGGGGCTGATTAAAATACAGAAAACCCTCAGGAGCTCTTGGACTCTGAAAAAAAACAGGGCCAGGAGACTTCTTCTCCTTTTTAATGCCTTTATTAAAAGTGATCAGCTCAGGATTGGGTAGCTCGGCGGGTCTGCAGCATCCCGTCGTCCCCCAAGGCGACTCAGAGGAGGAGGATATGCACAGCTCTGTCCGCAAGGGGCAGAACTGGGGGAATCTAGTCCTCGTAGGAGCTTTTTAGGTGTGGTGTCCCCACCAGATGTTTCTACTTTTGCCGGTTGTCTTAGTAGGCCCTCATCTCCGGGGACTACTCCCATGGTCAGGGCGAGAGGCTCCGAAGATGTTCCGCATCTCTGCAGGCCCAGCACTCGGCTCCTCACGTCCAGACATCACTCTAGTCTCTCAACTCTTATTTGGCTCGTTATTTTTGGGGTCTTCTCAGTGCAGCAGGGGACCCATGCTGCATTCTGGTCTTGGAGTCACTTTGCATAACCCCCTCCCCTTCTCAGGTGTCTTCTCCTCACTGTTCGGGAAGGTTCTCACCCTTCACTGTGTCAGAGAAGGGCCATTACCTCACCCTAGCCAGGGCTTTTACTAATACAAAAACAACCATTAACGACAACGACTTGTAATTACTATAACACAGGCAGCAGCCCAGCAGTAGTGGTCCCTTTTTTTCTCACAGAAAAAAATCAACTGAATTTTTGTTCATAACAGTCTCCCTTCCATTGTCTTCAGGTTTTCAAGGCTTGTGCAGTGATTGGAGTTAGTTTGGAGTTCTCCTCAGGAGGGAGATTCCAAAATGCACCTCATGATTGTTTTTTAATCAAGGGTGCATTTTTTTATTTTTCAGTTCATTGAAAAGGTGACAGAAGCTTTTGCCTGGTGATCTTGATGCTGAATGTCTCCTGTGGAGGTCTGGGCACAGAGAAGAATGAGCCCCTTGCAGGCTGACCGTTTGGACAAGCTGCTCCTCACCCCCAGCCTCACCATGTCTGACATCGCCCACCTGGGACTGACATCCCAAAACATCCAAAAAATGTAGGCATTTATCCTTAAAAGAAAAATTTAATTAATTAATGAAATGATAATTATACTATTCAAATTCATGATAGTATTATTCAATATTTTTATTACCTGATTTGTATATTTATATTTTAAAAATTGTTACATTTTTATCAGGCAAAATAATTATTGGTCATTGGTTCTAAACAACAATTCCCTTTGTTATTCAATTATTCTCTACTGCCTATTTATTTATTCCTCTTTATGGTAACTAGTAATATTTGTAGTCTTTTTGGCATTATATTTATCATGTTTTGCTCTGATAGGGCCAAGTGGTGGCACTTTGTGATCCCTGGAGACATTTCTGAGGCACGTTTAGGGCAGTTTTGAGTCTGGGGAGGGAATTCAGAGAGAACTTGAGGGTCTGGAGGACACTTGGAGGAGCCGGGTGGGCACTTGGAGAGGGACTCAGGGATTCTGAGGGACAGTTCGGGGTCCGGCGACAGCACTTGGGGGTCCAGGGGGGCCCTTGGAGATCAGGGAGGGGAATTTGGGGCCCTTAAGGGTCCGGGCGGGTCCTTGGGGGGCTCGAAGGGGGCTCTCTGGGCCGCGGGGGGTGATGGGAGTTGTAAGCGCGGGTATCATACGGTTTAACCAGGGCCACGGAGCATCACGGGAGTTCTAGGCGCAGCTGCAATGACTCTCAGTGGGGCGCGGGGCATGACGGGAGATGAAGTCCCGGCTGGGATAGAGCCGGACGTGCGACGCGGAGCATGATGGGAGTTGTAGTCCCGGAAGTGGTTCGAACGCGGCGTTTATGGGTCCGAGAAGGCACTTGGGGGACACTTTTGCGTCCGAGCCGCGACTTGAGATCCTCGGGGGGGGGACGTAAACGGTTCGGGAACTCTTGTGGGGAGGTCAGGGAGCCCTAACTGGGCTCTTTAGCGTCTCCCACAGCGTTTCCAGTGTTCCCCAGTATGTCCCAGTCCTCCCCAGTCTTTCCAAGGACAGTTTCATTTCTCACGGTGGCCGTGGCAGCCGAACCCAGCAGTGGGGTCAGTGCAGTGCCCATGGCCACAGCCCTTTGCAAGGGCCCAGTGCAGCTTGGGCTGATGATCCACCCTCACAGCTGGCCCAGGGCAGCTCTGCAGTGCCTTTGGTGGCACCTGGGGCTGGCACACACCTGAGCAATGTGTCTGCACTGGGGAAACTCAGCAGTTTGAGATTGCTGCAAAAATCCCCAAAAGTGAAAACCCCTCTTAGGCTGAGGGCAGCCAGCTCTCCAAGCACAGCAGGTCCCAGGGGAGTGAGGACAGACAGGATGGGACTGGACAATGTGGAGCAAGGTTGTCCACACTGGGTCAGAGCTCAAGGTGCAGCTTCTGTGAGCAGGCCAGAGCTGCAGAGGAGAAACCCTGGGTCAATATCAATCACAGAATTTTGCAACAACATCTGCTCTAAAGAGAAATAACATAAAATACTTCATTTAAAATAGGAATGTGTATTTCTTACAAGTTCTTTGAAATCTTTCTCCATAACTGGACTAGGAAAAGTTTAATGATTCTCACAGGACTTTGATGTTGTTTACATGAGACTCAGTCCCTGAGAGTGTCTTCAAAAAACTTCTCAAGAACTCAAAATTAAATCGGAACTCTGAACTTGAAGTTTTAATGGGTCCACTGAGGGCGATGACTGAGAAAAGTGTGCCCAGGTTCCACTAGAGCAGAACACTGGAGGCAGTGATGACAGCTGGGGACAAGCAAGGCTAAGGTGTCTCTGGTGCTTAGCACACCTGGATGTGTTTGAGGAATGCCAAGAGCCCAAGGCCTGAGCCCCCCCTGCCAAGGCAGATCCTGTCCCTCCCTCCTTGCTCAGGGCTCTTCCCGGGATGGGCACTGGCATGTGGGGATGTGCAATGCCAAGGGCAGGAGCATGGGGCGGCCCCTGACAGGCTGCTGAGCAGGGACAAGGAGGCAATGAGGCCCCAGGCCTGCAAGGGTCACTTGTCCCCTCGTGGCCTCAGGCCCAGGCCCAGCAGCCATGGCCAAAGTGCTGCCCAAGTTGGCTCTGTCAGGGCTGTCTTGCAGCTGCTGCTCATCCCTGTGCCCTGTGCAGCCCAGGCTGTGCTACGGTGTCCCTGCCCTGCGCCTCTGTCCCTGCAGGCTGTCGGTATCCCCTGGCTGCCCCATGTGGCTGAGCGCTTCCTTTGCTGACAGCTCTGCCTCCTGCCTGCCTCTGCCTGCCCACACAGAGCCTGGGGCTGACCCAGAGTCCTTCTGGGAGATGTGTTGTGCCACAGCCCTGCCCTGGGAGGGAAATTAATCTCTCCTTTCCATTCTGGGTCTTCACAGCTGCACTTGGTGACATTATTTCTATCTCAGGTTCATTTCCACTATGAAGAAGAGGTCCAATATATTTGAATCCACCTTTGTCATCCTCACAGGCTGTTCTTGTTCTGCCCTCAGTCTCCACTGTACCCAGGACTTCCAGTTCCCATACAGTGATCATGTTCTTGGGGCCTCCAAATCCCATCCTGGGAGATCTCTGGGCCTTCTCAAAGGTGCTCAGCCCTGGAGATGTGATTTAAATCCAGGAATGGCTGAGTACATTTTTGCCCAAGATTGTATTGGGGAATATAATACAGAATAATACACTGTATCTTTTAAGTGACTGAGAGCAGATTTAGATTTTCTGTAAGGATGAAATATTTTTTGATGATGGTGGCAGGACACTGGCATAGGCTGCCCTCAGAATTGAAACCCCATCCCTGGATGTGTTTAAGGTCGGGGGCTTTGTACAACCTGAATGAGTGAAGGTGTTCCTGGGTAATGGGAGTTTTACCAGAGACTCTTTTCGGTCTCTTCTAACTCAAACCATTTTACATTTCTTTGGTTCTTATATCCCAACTGCTTCTCCACCGGGCTGCAAATACCTACGCACACCCTGCCAGCATTTTAATGTGGCCTAATTCCCAACACTTTCATAAAAAGGAAAGAATTACCATATTAGGGACATGAATTGCCATGTTTATGGAGGAATCATTAAAAGCCCCAAAAGTAAAGAAACTGAAAGGAAGGACCAAAATCTCAGTGTGAAAGATTCACAAAGTGGGATATTGGCAGAGACTCTGATGGTGACCTCCCAGCTGAGGATGGGGGTTTCTGAGTATCAGGATGGAAGGTCGCTCCCAGGAGGAGTCCTTGTGCACTTTCCTCCCCCATGGCTCTGCCCTTCCTGATCCAGCAGCTGTGGGGCAGCAGAGCAGGGGCAGTGCAGGGACAGGCCTGGTTCTGACAGGGCTGTTGTGGTTTAGGAATGGTGCTCCCAATTTACTACACCTACTACCAAGACCACGTGTCGCCCCAGATTTATATTCCCACCATTGCCCCCCCACACCACAGGGGCTTTGCCTGGCCTGGCCCTGATTGATCTCAGCCCATGTTTCACAGTCAGGGATAACCTGGAGATGGTGTCCAGGGTTCACCCTTGTGTGGCCAGTCCAGACCCCCCTGAGGCACTTTAATCCTGGCCGCCCCATCCTGCTGTCTGTTGTTGTGATGCTCTTCAGTGCCCAACTCTTGGGCACGTGAGCATCCACAGGAGGGAGTTTCACAGCCAACTTCTCCCCCAGACAGAGATGTCTTGCCCCAGTCCAGCAGCCCAGTTGGGTTTCCCTCTGTGCTCCCAACTGTCCTTTTTCCATGGTTCCAGCCACCCCAGAGAGCATTTCCCACCATCCCTGAGTCACTGCAGAGGTGCAGCGCTGGCCATTTCTCTCGCTCAGAGCTCCAGGGATGGTCCCAGGGCTGCAGTGACTGCAGGAAAGGGGACCCCACAATGGGACATTTCTTGGTCAGACACAGACAGGAAGAGTGACAAACTGTCTGTGACTCGGGTTTTGGCCTCGCAGCCCCTGCCGTGGTTTGCAGGGAGCTGCAGTGTGGCTCAGCCCTGGCTGTACCCGGCAGTGCTGGCCTGGGAGAAGGTGTTGGTGCCAGCTGGCCCAGGGAGCTGCAGCGTGTGGGGAATGAGTTCCTCCTGGCCTCCTGCCCCAGGGTGGCACTGCAGGGCCTCATGGAGCCAAGGGGCCATTGTAGCTCTTCAGGGCCCCATGGAATTAAGGGGACTCTTTGGACATTGTGGGGCCTTGTGGGACTGAGGCCATCGTGACACTTTAGAACCAAGGGGCCACTGTGAAACTACAGGGCCTTGTGGAACTGACACTGAAATCACCCAAAAAGAAACTTTCTAACACAGTTTGAGTATCAAAAAGCATTCATTTTTATTGCAGCACTGATCACTTGGAGGATCCTCCCTCCATTCGAGTGCCCCAAACATCATGCGAACAGAGGTTTTATGACACACACAAGTTCCATATTTATGAGCTATAGAGGTTTTATGACACACACAAGTTCCATATTTATGAGCTATTCCTCTGTGATGCTCTACATCTGGCCTGTAGGCCACACAGTATAAATAATTCCAACTTCATAAGTGATTTATTATATAATTACCTTGCTTATGTAATTCAACCAGTAAGAGCAGACCCAGGCCATTGGAGACTCAGGCTGCTATTGGCTGGTTAGCTGAGTAGTAACTGGCTCAGCCAATGAGGATTACCTTCATGGGCCTTCTTATCTACGTAAGGAAGTTAGATCTCAATAAAGCTGCCTGTTGCTGCATGAACACATACAGTCTAGTCACCTGTCTCCACGGGCAGGAGTTACTCCACTCTCAGGCATGCAGAGTTCTGCCAAAACCTGGCACCACTGAGCACAAGGACGGCCTCGCTGGTGCCAGGAAAGCTCAGCAGCACCTTTCTCTCCCAGCAGCATAACACTGGCACAGGCACTGAGCAGCCACGGGCAGCTGACTACTGCTGGGAGACAAAAACCCCAAAACTGGGGGGTTTACAGGGCAGAAAAAACGTGGAGGCACTTTTCTGATGACACCTACTCTCATCAAGGCTTCATCCAGCAAGAGGAATAGATAAGCTAAACTTATTTCTGGATAAACCACATTATTTCCACCCTGAGGACCTGAGGCTAGCACAGGAGCCAGCAGAGGCCTTTTAGACAGCAAAACATTTTTGCCCATTTTCCCAGGCTGGCTCACGGTCACACCTCACCCATGTGGCTCCAAAGCTCTTGCTGTGTCCCACGGGCAGGTTATCCCTTCACATCTGCTCTCGCAGGTTCCAGTGCCCTCCCGGAGCGCCTCCCCGGCTGTCCCAGCACAGCTCAGCACAGCTCAGCTCGGGGTTCCACACGCGACGGGGCTGGGGCACCTCAGAGCTGCTCCTGCGGGCGGGTCACCGCCATCGGTCATCGGCTGAAGGCCTAAAGAGAGGACAGCAGAAACATCACAAATAAGCCATTAGTTCCATCTGTATTCACAAAGCTCAACAGCAACGGCCTGGCTTGTGGCAGAGGACAAAAGCCAGCACACCGAGTGAAAGGTTGAGGAATTAATGCTGAACCGCACAGCCGAGCAACATCCCCAGTCCCCCGGCCGAACAGCTAAATAGGAGACAGTGAGTATTTCAGGTGGCGCCTTCCTGCCCTGGAGCCCCGGTCTCCAGCCCCGCTGCCGCCGCCACCCGTGCCCTGTACCCTCCCCCCCCCTCACCTCATGGCGGCGGTGGCCCCTCATGGCGAGGGAGCTCGGCCCGCCAGAGCCGCTCCTGGCCCTCATGGCGAGGGAGCTCGGCCCGCCAGAGCCACTCCCGGCCCTCATGGCGAGGGAGCTCGGCCCGCCAGAGCCGCTCCTGGCCCTCATGGCGGCGAGCTGAAGAAGCCCAGTCCCCCAGAACCGCTTCATCTCCACACGGCGGCGGGGGCAGAAAAGAGGCGGGCTTGGCCACGTTGCCCAGGTGATTCCACAGACACCGCCCCGCTCGCTTCGGCCGCTCCCCCTGGGGCGGGGAAAAACCCTCGGTAATCAGGCACCGGGAGGGACTTTGAGATCGTCTCGTCCCACTCCCTGCCATGGGCAGGTACACCTTCCACTGTCCCAGGTTGCTCCAGTCCCTGTCCGACCTGGCCTTGGACACTTCCAGCATCCCTGACAGAGCTGGAGCAGGAACACGATCTGTGGAGCTGGGAGAACTGAACTCAAGCACCGGCTCATGGGAAGCAGAGGGCTGGTGAGCTGCCTCTGCTTGCCCCTGATGTGTTCCACTTCGGGCACAGGAGGTAGAAGTGTCAGCTCAGAAACAGCTGCCAGCAACAAAAATCCAGCCCTGAAATAAGCAGAGAAAAAGCTGTGGTGCTGCCAAGTGCCTTGCTGGGAGAAGCACAATTCCACACTTTCCCTGACCTCCACTGGATGCTGTAACATCAGCCCAGTGCTCTGTGTATCCATGTCTGGGCACAGCAGTGTAACAGTAACTCCCTCGCTGGGGATCCATTCAAAGGAAGTTTTTCTCTGGGCTTTGTGCTCCATTGCGACACTTGAAGGCCTTTCCAGAAAGCCTAGCATCCCTCCCCCATGCTCCTCATGTGCTTATGCTCTCAGAGCTCAGCAGTGAACTCAGCTGGAGCTGCGCCTTGCCTCAGGCAATCATCCACTCCAGCTCTGTCTTCTTCAAATGTTTCATGGTCTATTTTCAGCCCAAGCAGGCAGCTATTCTTCCTGGATGTGGGGTGCTCCTCTCCAGCTCAGCCTGATGCTGCCTTGTCCTGAAAAGCTCTGGGCTCGTTGTGCCCAGGACACTGCTGTGTGCAGGGACAGAGACTGGTGCTGAGCAGAAGGAGCTCGGTGCTTCCCCTGTCACTGATGAACCTGGTGAGGAACAGGTTTCCCAGCTATGCCCAGTGCAGCACAGCAAAACCTGTCTGGGGGAGAGACAGGTAAGAGCAGACACAGAACACTTCATGCTCTTGTTCCTGGGGGTCTCGCTGCCCATGGCCAAGGGCACGTGCCCACACAGGCATGGATGCTGACTCTGCCAAGACCCTAAGCCACAGCTTCAGTTTAGAACTGTTTAATTCATTAGCCCAGCATGGGGCCCAAATTAATATGCTTTGTCTCTTTAATAAGACATTTTCAGCAGGACTGGGGAGATACTTCAAAAGCTTCCTGAATGCCAAATACCAGAACTCAGAAACTCTCAGTGCCAGGACTAGTCTCTCACTTCCCAGTACAGACTCCCTCTGTGTGCACAGCTTTTTCTCTGCTTGCTGGCCTTGGAGGGGGGCTCAAACAAAGGCCTGCACATCATTTGTGAACTTTGGGTGAAAAGCATCAAACCAGATGAAACACAGCAGAGCAGCTCTGCCATGGGGGTGAAGCCCTTTTCTGTCACAGGAATGTGCTCTCTGCATTAGCTGCAGCCAGTCCCTGTTGTTCATCTTGGCTTGCTGACCACTAAACAGAGCCTCCTTTTCTCCTGCAAGTGTCGTGGCAAGGCCTGAAAGGACTGAGATGCTTTGTTCCAAGCCAGATTAGAGATATGAGTTACTACAAAACAAAAGCCCAGCAAGCCTCCTGGAGAGTTCCTCTAGTCTAGACACAGCCTCCCCTGAGCTCCCTGCATCCCAGCACAGCCCTGCAGCTTGTATTCAAAGCAACTCAACTGGCTCCAGAAGCCTGGGTAACCTCTGTCGAGTGAATGTTCAGTTGCAGCATAAAGGAGGAATCACATTTGAGTGATTTTGCTCCCATAAATTAGCAGGATGGGTTAAACCAGGACATGAGCACTGTCTGCTGGCACAGTGCATCCACTCAAGAGATCTGCACTGGCATGGAGCTGTAGTGCTTCAAAAGACGTGTGCTCCAAGCCTGGGGTGGGACGTCCCCCATGTAGCTGATGTCTGCAGCTCCTGTGGCAGCAAGAGAGATCCTTTACTGTCACCTCAGCCCTGAACACACCCGTGCCCAGGGCTCACTGCCTGCCCCCTGTCACTGCTCAGCTCTGGCACTGCAGGGCTGGTACTGTGATCCTTCTGTACCAATCAGATTTTGGCTCAACACCATTTGGCCACACTGTCAGTCACTGGAGAAAAAGACAGAGTAGTACCGTGGGAAGAGGAAGAAAATTCAGTAAACCTATGGAAGAAAAGATCCGTGGATGTACATCATCATTTACCATGGTGGTCACCTCCAGCCCCACAGCCAAGCACGTTCAGGCTTTGGTGAGAAGAACTTTTATCCCCCTGGTGTCTGTCATGGCTGGGGCCTGTGATGATGACACCTCATGGGTGTTGGTGCTTGCACTGCCCTGTGAGTGACACCAGCCTTGCTTGGCTCCCACACAGCAGAAGGCAGGGCAGCCATGGCCTCGATGGTGCCTTTTCCTCTTTGAGGTGCTGCACCCAGGTCAGGGATACCCCACACATGAGCACAGACTGGGAGAAGAGCTCATTGACCAGCAAAGAAGGACTTGGAGGATATAATGGATGAAAAGCTGGACATGAGCCAACAGTGGCAGCCCAGAAACTCCCCTGTGCTGGGCTGCACCCACAGAGGAGTGGGCAGCAGGTGAGGGGGGGATGGTCCCCCTCTATTCTGCCCTTGTGAGATACCCCTGCAGAGCTGCTCCAGCATCAGAAGGACCTGGAGCTGTTGGAGCAAGTCCAGAGAGGCCATGGAGATGCTCCCAGGATTGGAGCCCCTCTGCCATGGAGCCAGGCTGGGAGAGCTGGGGGTGCTCACCTGGACAAAAGAAGGCTCGAGGGAGAGTTCAGAGCCCCTTCCAGGGCCTAAAGGGGCTCCAGGAGAGCTGGGGAGGGACTGGGGACAAGGGATGGAGGGACAGGACACAGGGAATGGCTCCCACTGCCAGAGGGCAGGGATGGATGGGATATTGGGAATCAGGAATTCCTCCCTGTGAGGGTGGGCAGGCCCTGGCAGGGTGCCCAGAGCAGCTGGGGCTGCCCCTGGATCCCTGGCAGTGCCCATGGCCAGGCTGGACATTGGGGCTGGGAGCAGCCTGGGACAGTGGGAGGTGTCCCTGCCATGGCAGGGGGAGGAATAAAATTATTTTTATGGTCTCTTCTGACCCAACCCATTCTGTAATTCCATCATCTCCTCTGCCTCCACAGAGGGGCCATTTCCACTTCCCCACTACCATCACAAGATGGCACTCCAGACCTAAAAGCTGAGCTGGCTCAGCTGATACTTGGAGATCTTTTCCAGGCCCTGGGGTGTCCAGCCTCAGAAGAAGCTGTGGATTTAACCCTGCCTGCTGAGCTCTTCTGCCAGGTCTCAGCCCTGACACTGCCTTTTAATCACATCCTTTAACGCCAGGGCTGTGTTTTAATCAGCTGCACTGAAACACTGCTGCCGCTACTGTGTAACCTCTGAGCCATCTAATTGCACTGAGTTAAGCCAGTTACAGCTTTGACAGTGAATGCCATGCAGAGCACTTTAATCTTGACCTGCAATACCTCGGGCTCTTGCAGGGCCTCCTCTGCCTCCGAGGACACGCTGCTAATCAGACCGAGCCAGGACGTAATTTAAGACATGGACAAAGGGAGCCAAGGGCAAATCATGAGCAAAATGAATCTGACTAATTTTGTTACAAAGCAGTGTTGAAGGTAGAGCTGCCTTTTCTTTGCCTGAGAATGATTTGGGAGAGTAGTGAGAATAATTTTTTTCAATAATTTATAACTTCAAAATAATAACAAAAAAAAAAAAAGAGAGAGAAAAATCATTGTTCTTAGATATGTTTTTTAAAAAGAAAGCTTATTTTGAGTTAGGTGCATAAAGCACTGGTGCAGTGTGTTATCCCCTGTGTCTGCTCCCACATGTGAGTGGGTGCTCCAGGCTTCACCCACCAATTGCTCCCTGCAGGAAGAACCCATGATCCAACCATCTCCTTCCCTGGCCAAGGGCCTGCAGCCTCCCACCAGGGCTTGGTGCCATGTTCTGGGTGCCGGCTCTGCCAGCACAGCTCCCCGGGGGTGGCAGTGGGGCAGGATCTGCTGCTCAGCTGCCTGGGAGGCTGGGGCTGGCTGTGTCCCTCTGGGCAGCTTAGGAAAGGCTGCTCCGGCTGCTCCTTGCAGGGAGCTGGAGCAGCAACCTCACTTGATCGGGGGAAAGAGCAGTCAGGAAAGGTTACATAACCCCGATCAGGCTGCCAGAGGGGTGATGCAGCAGCAGCAAGGGCAGTGCCACTCTGGATGTGGCTGGGCAGGAGCGTGCCCCGCCTGTTGGACCCTGCAGCCCCTCTGTCCATTCACTCTTGCCTGGGTCTCCTGGCCCTGTCAGAGCTTGCTGGTTTTGTTGTTCAAAATGCCCTCGGGCAGCTCGAGGAGCCCGTGCAGTTCCCTCTGTTCTGGGCTGAAACTGCTGCACAGCAATTCCTTTTTCCATTTCATCTCTGGCAGAGCCCTTGAGCTTTGCTCCCTTCCTCTTCCACCTCCTCTCCTCCTTCTGAGCTTCTCCTTGGCCCAGTCTCCTTCCCTGGTGTCCCCTTCTGCTCCCAGCTCCTATTTAACCCCCATCTTTTCTGTCCTCTCCTTCAGTGCTCCTAGCCAGAGGACAGATCACAAACCACAAGCTCTGCTATTCATCTACCAGATCCCAAGCCACTGTCTCAGTGTGATAAAGGTGATCTGCTAATCGTGTGGAGAGGATCCCCCAGGATGCAAACCCCTGCTGGGATCTGTGGCAATTCCATGGCATCAGCCACAGGGTCAAACGTACAAGGGGGGGTTGCAGCTGCCTTGCTTGAGTGTGGGCACCACAATCAGCCTGCCTCAGGAACTGAGACCTGCACAAGGCCCACCAAACACACCTGTGTCCTTCCAGTGCCCCACCAGGTCTCCTGGCAGCAAGGAATTTGCTTTAGTTCTGTGAGTTTTATAAAGCCTGACTCAAATCCCAGGGATTTCAGGCAGTGCTGACACGCAGAGTGGGGTGGTGTGAGCACAGCCCTGGGGTCAGGTGCTGGGGCAGATGGGTGGGCACATCAACATCAACCCAATGTTTTAGAGCAGAGCTAACTAGGAACAGCTTATTCCATTAAGAAAAAAAAGAAAACCAATAATCATTCTTAATTAGGACAGAAACCTCCAGATAGGCTTTTTTAAAGAAAATGCCTAAAAATACCATTTTTGCTTTGATTTGAAAACTATTTTTTGCTCTTCAGACTGTAAGATAAAACAATTTGAATTGATGATGCATTTCACAGCAGAAATACATCCCTTTTCATCTTGAAAATGCTGAAATTAGTTGTTACAAAATTTTCAATGTTTACCCCCTTTCTTAAAAAACAAAATTTTTAATTTAGATGGAACGTCTTTTTTTTTTCCTAATGGAAACTCTTGATTACATTTTTACCCAACAGTTCTAATTAGAATTAACAATTACAGCTGATTCTTGGTGGGGTGATAAACAGCTGGACTGCACAGCCCTCTCCACTCTGGGACTTCCAAACAAGCCCCAGCCCTGGCAGTTTAGCCTTCTGCAACATTTTAGACTTGTCTAGTCACTGGAATTTAGTTTTCTTTCTTTTTTTCCCACCCTTTCTCCCCTGAGGGTTAGATTTTACCAGTGCAGCATCTCTAACAGTCAGGGAACTTCACAGTGAGTTGAGATCGCATTGATTTCTCCAGGAAGAAGCCGCATACTAATTTTTCCTGTTTTCCTCCCTTGAGGAACACAGGTAACAGCTCCAGGAAGGCAGCTGGGTTTGTAGATATTATGTTTACCCACTGGCTGACAGGGAATTCTGAGGTCTGTGGGACCATCAAGGGACACAAGGAGACTTTGGCTGGTCTGGTGCAAGGCTGGATTTGCTGAGAAAGAATGTGGGATTAAAGCAGAACAGGTTAAACCTGAGAGAAGCATCAGGTGAAGATCAGGGGATGGATCAGTCCATGCTATGCTGCCAGACCTTCCCCCTGCCTCCAGGATGATCCTCACAATCCAGCTCTGTAGGGCGAGGAAAGGAACACTGGAGCAGCGAATGAAGGGGAAATGACTGTGGTGGAGGGGAAGGGAAGATGTCAGAGTCTGCTCTTAAACCCCCAAACCCTCTATTCCAGGCACCGAGGCAAGTTTGTCCAGCCTTTGCAGGCAACCTCCAGAGAGCCAAGAGGCACTGGGACATCCTCTTTCAGGGGACTGGTGTCCCCAGTGCCACTGTCACTCCTGGACTGCCATGTCCAGTGCTTTTCATGGCTGCTCATCCCTGGGCTGGCTCCACGCTGTTAATGGCTGATCTCTCCCTGGAAACAAGCCCATGGCCTTTGCCTGTCCCACCTCGCCCCTCCCACTCCCCTGCCAAACAGTTATTACCTTCTTGGACAAACCTGAGATAGTATTAAACGAGAGGGAGGTTTTCATACACAAATGTCCCTGTGATTAATGGATTAAGAGATTCTGTGCAAATTAAAGCCTTTCTTCATACTTTGCACATCCAGCTCTTCAGCTGTTGTTCTTTCCCTTCTAGTCCTTTACAGAAGTCCCTGTGGGCCTTGCTTGCCCCATTCCTTTTGCTGCAGTTTTCTCCCCACAGTGACCCAGGGATTTCCCCCAAATCCTTGTGCCCACTGAGTCCTGGGCAGACCCTGCTGCTCCTGAATCAGCACTGTGGAGAGGAGGATGCTGTGAGCACAGCTTGTTTATACGCAGAATCAGCTCAAGAGAGGGGCTGTAAATGCCTCTTTATTTCCATATTTATCATTGCAGCTCAGATGGATGAGGAACCCAATGGAAAGTTTAGATGAAACAGAGAAGAAATAAAAAACCGTTGGCAAGCGGCGGCTCAGCTGAGACTGGCAGCCTCAAGGGCTTCCAGAAGGAAAAAGGCTTTCAATTCCTGCACTGCTGCTCCATAACAACCCAATTCCCCTGCCAGGCCAGGAGGAGTGGGGCAGCTGAGGAACCCTGCCCTCCTATGATCCCACCCCAGGGAGATAGACCTGAGACCCCAAAGCAGCACGTTTGGTCTTGCTGATGTTTGGCAGGGCTGATTTCTTCCCAGAGCAGCAGCAGAGTGTGGGTGTGGAGGCTCCATGAGGATCTCCAGGTGATGGACACTGTGGTCACCCATGCCATGGTGGAAAGGAGCCACAAAGGCTTTGCTGGACACCTTTGGAACATCCAGTGCTGGGTGCTGGTGGTGGATGATGATTTAAAGCCCATTTGTGCAGGGAATAATGGCTCATAACCATCCCCTCTCCTTTAGTGGTGTGATACTGCTGAGATGGGTGGTCTCATTTCCACCTTAGGGGAGGCGTTTTATTACTTGTCCCTGGCCTTGCTCCTGAGCCCGTGTGTGCTGTGATGTGGACGTGCTTCAAATGCAGTGACAAGGAGGTGGCAGCCAGGATGTGGCTCCTGGGGGAGGCAGCCAGAGAGGCAGGGATGGTGCTGCCCACAGCTGTCCAGTGATCTGAAACCTTCAGCCCTGGGTGGGACTGACTGCTCCAGGCCAAGGGAGTCTGACTTTGCTGGGGGATAACCAGGACTGTGTGTCTGTGACCGGGCTCTGTTCCATGGGGAGGAGGCAGGGGATTGAACTGTCCCCTTGCTGCCTGCATGGCCCTCTGTGCTGGCCAATTTTTCACCTAAATCCTGGCTTGAGCACCCATAAAGGCCCCTGCCCAGATCATCTGGCATGATGGCTTCTAGAAAAGCGTCCCTAGGGTCGCTGTCCCTGCCTAGTCACAGCTGAGCTGGTGGCACTGAAAACTTGAGTTTCCATTCACATCCCTCCTGTACCTGCAGGTCCCTGTGCCCTCACTCGGGGCTTTATTCTCCTTCCTGCTTTCCCCTCATTCGTGCCCGGCTCCGGAGGAGAGCACTGGGAATTGATCACTGTGTTGGCTTCGCTGATTTAATCCAAATTTAACCAGGCGGGAGCGAGCGAGGGCAGCCCAGGGGCCCGGCATGCTGTGAAGAACCCGTCGGTGCCGAGTGGTGCCGTTAATAACGGGGGTGAAAGGCGGCAGCCCCCCAGCATCGCCCCTCTCACCCTGGCACAGCTCCCACGGGGACAGAGCTGTCCTGGGGACACGGCACAGGGACCCTCGGGAGCTGTCACCTGGTGGGCGCTGAGCCCTTAGTGCCAGGACAGAGCTGTCCTGGGGACACGGCACAGGGACCCTCGGGGGCTGTCACCTGGTGGGTGCTGAGCCTGAGCTGTGCCAGGACAGAGCTGTCCTGGGGGACATAGCACAGGGACCATCAGGAGCTGTCACCCAGCGGGCACTGAGCCCTTAGTGCCAGGACAGAGCTGTCCTGGGGACATGGCACAGGGACTATCAGGGGCTGTCACCCGGCGGGCCTCACCCCGAGCTGTGCCAGGGCTGCATGGGCAGCAGCTCACCCGCGAACCCTGAGCTGCATCCCCGCTGGCAGAGCCCTTCTAGAGCAGGGATGGCCCCAGGCTCATTGCATCCCACTTATGGCTCCAGAGCCCCCGAGGGACTGATGGCAAACGCCTTTGGATGAGTCTCTTTTTTTGGCAGTGAATGAAATAGGATTTGTGCTGCTGGTGATAAGAGACTGCAAGATGGACTCATCTGATCCTCACAGCAATTCAGAGAGGCTGATGCTGACATGGCAGAACAGGTCCTACAATAGTCTTCACGTCCCAGCACACAAAATGGGTGAGAAAAAGCATTTTTAAAAGTGACTGGGGAAACTCTGCAGTTATGATGCTATCCTATCTCAAGCCCAGGGTTCTCCTCCGGCCTCTTTGGAGTCACAAGTACTTAAAAAATGCTCTGCTCTGAACTCAGGCTGGGTCATGACTCATGTCTTGGGCTGTAAAAATGCATTTCATTGTGTCAGCGGGAAAGTGGCTGTGGGCAGCGCTCTGGCAGCGGTGAGGCTGGCCAGGGCAGGCTGTTCAGCAATTACACCCACTGGAGCCCAAATTCCATCTCATATTTTGCTACAGCACACAAAAAAGGTTCAGGGGAAGGAAAGGCTGAAGGGGAAAAGTGTTTCACTTAAAAATCCTGCTAGGACTCTATGCAGTGGCTTGTCTGGCCACAAATCCATCTGTTTTGGTGCAAGTGCAAAGCCTGGACCTGCCACCTGGAAATGTGACCTCAAGAGTCTCCTGTAGCGTGTGGAGTTTGCTTTGTACCCAGAAGAGACACCTCTCATGCTCATCCTGGCATCTTTCCAGAGAGAAAAGGGCAACTGAACCCTCTGGATGTCTGTGCCTTGCTGTGGGCCTTGTCTCTGGGTCTTCCCCCAACCAAAACTACTTGCAGGTACTTTTAGTATGAGCCCATCACCAAAAACTAAGTTACCTGTCAAGGGCAGCACTGTGAGGCTTCACAGCATTGGCACCTTGGGACTTAATTTTGCTTGTGGACTTAAATGTCCAGTTATGTATCTGGGAGTGTTTAGCTGTTGTGACCAAATTTGGGACACATTGCCACAACTGAGTCACTGGAGAAGCCAAACAGCCTTGAGAGGAGAGGAGCCTGGTGGCTCCAGATGAGCATATGGCAGTCCTGGGAGCAAACTCACACACCTTTGCCAGAGGAACATCTGGATTCCTTAAAGGAAGGGGTTTAGCCAGGAAGCACCAACTCCACGAAGAAAACTTGGATTCCTTAAAGGAAGGGGTTTAACCAGGAGGGATCAATTCCAGGAAGAAAACTTGGATTGCTTAAAGGAAGGGGTTTAACCAGGAAGGATCAACTCCATGAAGAAAATCTGGATTCCTTAAAGGAAGGGGTTTAACCAGGAAGGATCAACTCCATGAAGAAAATCTGGATTGCTCAAAGGAAGGGGTTTAACCAGGAGGGATCAATTCCACAAAGAAAACTTGGATTGTTTAAAGGAAGGGGTTTAACCAGGAGGGATCAATTCCAGGAAGAAGATCTGGATTCCTTAAAGGAAGGGGTTTAACCAGGAAGGATCAACTCCATGAAGAAAACCTGGACTGCTTAAAGGAAAGGGTTTAACCAGGAGGGATCAATTCCACAAAGAAAACTTGGATTGTTTAAAGGAAGGGGTTTAACCAGGAAGGATCAACTCCATGAAGAAAATCTGGATTCCTTAAAGGAAGGGGTTTACCCAGGAGGGATCAAATCCATGAAGAAAACCTGGATTCCTTAAAGGAAGACGTTTAACCAGGAGGGATCAATTCCACAAAGAAAACTTGGATTGCTTAAAGGAAGGGGTTTAACCAGGAGGGATCAATTCCAGGAAGAAGATCTGGATTCCTTAAAGGAAGGGGTTTTCCCAGGAGGGATCAATTCCATGAAAAGCAGCTGCCCTGTTCCACTGCTGTCCAGGACAGAGCAATGCTGTGGGATTGGGACAAGGGCTCAGTGCCTGTTAAAGCCCTGGGCACTAAGGAAGCCCAGGAGCAGCTGCAGGCAGAGGCAGCTGAGGGATTCCTGCTGCCTCCCACCAACGCTGCCCGCGATTCATCAATTACCTATCTGCTCAGTCCTTTTCTCCATCCTTTTGCAATCTAAATAGCACATTTTATAGTTGCTGCTAAGTGATGTGATCAACATCAATTACCTACTAAAAGAGAATCAAGTCTTGATTTAAAATTAAGTGCTGCATTTTCCCATGTTCTTTGTATGTAGCCAACAGAATAATTGCAGAGACATAAAAACTAATTACACAACTCCACAATTATGCCTCCCTCCTAGTGCTGTGATTGTCTTTAAGTATACTGATGAAAAATTACTACCAGTCCCAAATTACTCTCTCACACCCATCTTCTCTAATACCTTTTGAAAAAGCCCTTCATCCCATCAGACCAGAGAGAGGAACTCCAGATGCAGAAGGTAATACATGCAGAGTGTATTTTCTTATCTCTTAGATGTGGGAGCAGTTTCAGATGTGGGATTTGGTTGGGATTGCCCAGGGATGCAGCAGTGCTCCTCTCTGGATGGACTGAGCATTACAGTGAGGCTTCCCAAAGTGCCTGGTGTGCAGCAGCCTGAGACAAGCAGGGGGAAAATCCCCTTCTCAGTGCCCCAGCTGACATTTGGCTCCTGGGCTGCAAGCAGAGAGACCAGTCCTGCCTGGCTGCCAGCCTTGGCTTGGTGTGTGGAGCCCAAAAGGAGGAGGAAGAGGATGAAGTACAGCAGTACTTCCCCCATCCAAAAGCCAGGAGTTACACCCAGGCAGCAATCACGTAGCTGCCTGAGAAACTATAATCCTCAACAAAAATCATAAACATCTATAAAGCTCTGGTGCACTCCTGATAGGCTTTGAGGGATTTGATTCCAGATTATGTTTTTGAGATGTTTACAACCAACCTGGAAAGACTGAAAATATTCAATTACTGGCAAGGAGAGCTGAGATTTGCTTACAGTCAATCTCCTGCCTCCAGAATCTCTGTGGGTGCCAGCAGTGAAACACAGCATGGGTGAGCAGAGTCGTGGGGACAGTGGCCCAGGGACAGGTCCCCTGATGTCACTGAGCATCTTTCACTAGATGATCAAGCATTGCAGGTTTAATTTTGGGGCTGGCACGTTGGTTTTGGCTGCTGTGCAGTGGATCCCATGGCCTGTTCCTCAGCCACAGCCCAGCCCTCACCAGGGAGGGCTGCACAGCTCGTGGCTGATTTTCCATCATCTCTGCAATGCCATCACTCAGTTGCAGTTGGGAGAGGGGTGGGAAATGCTTTGGCATGATTTTAATCAGCAGAGTGCTTTGAGTGAATGAGGTGAGGGGACCAGTGAGCTCCCTGTGCCTTCTCTGACTTTCTCATCTCATTTCAGCATCAACCAGGGGTGCTAAGACTGAGAATTTACACCCTTGTGTTTACCTGAAACCTCACTACCTTCCTCAAAACCTGTGAAAAATAAAGGGGGTGCTGAAGTAGCCTGTGGCAGGGATGATGTGATGTGTAAAGCCAATATCTCCAGATCATTGCAAATATTCCCTCCTGATCCCAGGCATCCATCCCAGATATTCCCACCTTGTCACCAGCCCAGAGCACTGGGTGCCACCTCCAGCCCTTCCTTGGACATGTGCAGGGCAGGAGACTCCAACACCTCCCTGGGCAGCCCCTGCCAAGGCCGGACCACCCTTTCCACGGAGAAATTCCTCCATTAGTCCAACCTAACACAATGCACAGAGGCGCGCCAAAGCAGGCATTCACTCCTGAGGGACAGATCCTCCAGGATGGGGTTGCTGCCCAGGACACGCCGTTCCCACAGCCAGGGAGGCTCCCGCAGCCCAGGGCAGGGGACACGGCTCAGCCCAGCTAACCCAGCCTGGGACACGGCTCAGATCGGCCCGGGACACGGCTCAGATGGGCCCGGGACATGGCTCAGGCTCAGCCCGGGACACGGCTCAGGCTCAGCCCAGGACGTGGCTCAGATCGGCCCGGGACACGGCTCAGGCTCAGGCTCAGCCCGGGACATGGCTCAGATCAGCCCGGGACACGGCTCAGGCTCAGGCTCAGCCCATGACATGGCTCAGATCGGCCCGGGACATGGCTCAGGCTCAGGCTCAGCCCGGGACATGGCTCAGATCGGCCCGGGACACGGCTCAGGCTCAGGCTCAGGCCGGCAAATCCAGTCCGAGACACGACGGGGCCAAGACAGCGCCGCCACCGCCGCCTCACAGGGCACAGGCGGGGCCAGGATCAGGGGGCGGGGCCAGGATCAGGGGGCGGGACCAAGGGCGGTGCTGTGAGACAGACACGGGTCAGGGGGTGTGGCCAAGAGTGGGGCCGTGCTGAGTGAGTAGGGCAGGGCCAGGGGCGGGGCCAATGGCAGGAGCTCGTGCAAGGACGACGCTGATTGGATAGAGCGGGGCCGGGGCGGGGCGGCTGGGGCCGGGTGGCGCGTGTGCAGTGCGGAGCGGTGAGTCGGGGTGGGGGGGTAGCAGGGGGCGGTGGTGCTGGGGGCCTGTGAGGGCCGGGGCGTAGCTCCGGGTCGGGGATCTGCGATCCGGGACGGAGCCCTGGTCCCGGCCTGGGGGTACCCACTGCTGCTTCCCTGCGTTGCCCTCGCGCGAGCGGACCCGGCGGTAAGGCCTTGCCGGGTGGAGGCTGCCCGCCGGCCCGGTTCCCCTCATTGGCTGTGGCCGTGCCGTTGGGGACGTTGCGTGTGCGGCCCCGGAAGCTCGGCAGGCCCGGCAGGACGGGCAGCCTGGGCGGCTGTAGTGCTGCAGCAAACGCGTGCCCTGTGAGGGGCACTTAGGCACACAGTCGGAGCAGGGCAGGGGTCCCTTACACTCAGGGCTTTTAAACAAAAATCTTACACGTGAGTTTCCCCCAACGGGCCCAGTTTGGATCCTGCCTGGAGCACGAGGCTGCGTGACCTCTGGCCTACTGTGTGCCCAGGCTGCTGTGGAATAAAAACGTGCTGGAAAAATTGAAGTAGCTCTGGGATATTAAAATGGATGTTTCTTCAGGATGTGCTCTCTGTAACACGAGGTCTGAATTTTAAAACTGGTTTAATTGTTTTGGTACAAGCCCGCATATGGTTTTCTGGCAGGAGAATGGTGAAACGATGCATTCCACAAGGCCAGGAAGGAGAACACTGAGCAAATGGGATTTTGTATATAAACACTGTTTGGAATGTTGCCTTAAAATGTTTAAGTTCAGTGGTTGACTAACACTTGCATTAGGAGTGAGCTTTGACAGAGCTCTGATGCTGCCCACCTTCAGGAGGGTCTGGGTTTACACCAAGCTCTATAGACACAATTTCTGAAGTTATTTATTCTGCAGTGTTTCTTTGCTAGAACTAACCCTGTCTGAGTGCAGCGCAGAGGCAGAGCTGCCTGCGCTGGTGCTGCTCAGTGTGCCTGCCAAAGGAGGGTGATCAGCAGAGGCATTTCTGTGGTGGAGCTGTCTGTGGAAGAGGCTGGTCCGTGCACAGCCTGGCAGGAGCCTTTTAAGTGCAGATAAGTGTCCAGGGGATGTTAGAAGATGGTGACATGCCCTGTCATTTACCCAACGTGCTGCCGCAGTGCTCCTGCTCCCTGTGATCATTTGAATTCATTTGTTTTCTGGGAGTAGCACTAAGGGATGCACTTCTAAGTTTCTGTCTTTTCTTTCCCCGAATCCTGCCTTAAAATGACCCAGCCTGATCCACTTAGTTTTTCAGCAGCCTCTAGGGTATTTCTGTGGTGGAAGTATCCAAAATGCTGTCCCAGAAACTTCAGTGTAGGAGTCCAGCTACCAGAGGTGGGAAAGCAGTGTTGCGAGTTCCTGGAGGCTGCTGTCTGTGTGACCATGTATTTCCTAAATTTGAAAGGATACAAATATGATTCTTGGTAAGAAATCAGCTGGAAACAATTCCTGGTGAACTGTCAGAACAGCCTTTGAACCCACAGTGTTGTCCCTGTGTCCTGAAGCAGCACAAGAGCAGGGCTGGTGCTACTGCCACCACCTTCTTCATTTTTACAGTGGAGAATTCCTTTAGCCTGAGCAATAAAACACCTGGCAAACTCCAGCACCCCCACACCTGTCTCTGCTTCTGCTTGAGTTGAGCAGATGGGGTTGAAAGCACAGCAGCCATACCTTGAGAATTTGTGAGGCAGTGGATTATTCGGATAAATTTAGGGATAATAGTCAGCCTTTCCATGTGCTAATCCTCTGTGCTACTGACTCCCTCCGTGGCTTTTGTAACCCCCCTCAGCTCTTACACCAAGCGTTCTCCTCTGAGAAATAACGCTGCACTCGGGCTCGTGAGGGAGGTGAATCAGCTTTAATTAAGATTTGTGGAGCACTTTGTTGATAAGTTCTCAATAGCTGGTTGCTATTTTTTATGAGCACGCAGATATTCTTAGCACCTGCAGTGGGAAGTGACACAAGGCTGGGGATCTCTGGGAAGCAGCCCTGCCAAGGGAGACGGCGCCTGCTCACCGTGAGATCCATTCTGGCTGTGGTTCACGAGTCAGCTCAGCAAAACCCCAAATCCCTCTGAGTCTTTGGGAAATGTGAAACGTTCCTGAGAGCTAAGCCCTGCTTTTGCATGAGATTTGTAGCTTTTGCCCCCTCGCTGGGTTTCTCCCAAGCTGCTGGTTGGGTTTGGTGCAGCTGTGTTCTGGTGTCACCTGCTTTGTAACACCTTGTGGCAATGGCTTTTAACAACTGTCCCCTCAAATTAAGGTGTCTGGGGTGGGCAGGGCTGGCTGATGGCCCCTGTGGGCTTCAGGCATTGCAGAGGTCAGTGGGGTGGAAGGGGAGGAGGGAAGCTAGGAAACCATGCCCTCCCCCAGGGCAGCATCCCATTCCCTGCTGGCTTCTCTGCTGCAGCAGCAGGTGGCAAATGAAGCTTGACGAGCTCTGTTAGTGAGGGATAAGGAAGGCGTGAATGGAAACGGTCACAGCAGTGCTGGCTCTGTGTTGTGTGGGTGCCCCTCAGCAGGCTGAGGAGCTCTGTTGTATTTTGGGGAAGAGAAGGCTGTTCATTTGGCTTTGTCACTGCTGTAGGAGTAGCCAGATGGAGGATGCTAAAAGGAAATACAGGGCTGGAACAGCCACCTTGTCCGTGCCCCTGTCCTGAGCCAGGGGAGAGATGCTTGGCTCCAGGCTGGGCAGTGGTGGATGGTAGTGCAGATCTGGACAGGGCCCAGTTCCCTCTGGGCCTTGATGGACTCCCACTCTCAGAGCCTGACAGCCTATCTAACTTGTCCTTGCAGCAAACTGAGCAGCCAGTTTGTGTCTTGCCTTCACAGAGTGGGGAGTCCTGTGGCTGGTTTTCCTTGTGAGTAAACCCTGTTAAAATCTGAGAGCTGGGACTGGCCCTGGAGGGAGCAGGGATGGAGAAACCCCTCCACAGCTGGTACAGGGCAGCATGTTTTATACTGCTGACTGCTCTGCTGGCTGCCCAGACCCTCTGGTCTGTGTGTACCTCAGAGCTGATACCAGCACAGAGCCCAGAACTGGGTATTTTATGTTTCTGGATCACAGAGGGGAGTTCAGCTCTTTGGAGCTGTGGTGTCACAGTGCTGGCACATTTAGTCTGGTCCCCAGTTTTCCCCAGGTTCCCTCTGTCTGGAGAGCTTTCCCCTGGACTCTGTTTGTGTGCTTGATCTCTGTTTGTGCTGTTTCCAAGTACACTTCTTTGCATTGTTTTCCTTGCTTTTCTTTCTATTGATTTGTTGGTGTTTTGGGAACTTTTCTTCAGTTTATCAATTCCGATCATGACCTCCAGAGTGCCTCCAGCTCTTAATTCCTGGGCATCCTTTCAGGTTTTATAAAAGTGCTTTCTCTTCTTTGTTCAAACTATTAATGGAAAGGTTGAACAGAAGCAGACCTGGGCTGAGCTCCCAGGGCTCATACACAAGGATTTCTCTTGTGGTGACAGGGAATTGCTGATGGCTACCCCTCAAGTGTGTGGGGTTGAGTTGCTTTGGTTGGTCTTTTTTTTTCTTATTAATGAGCACTGGGCCTCATGAAGGTGAGCTTGCCCAGACCCAGCTCCTCTGGCTATTGAAAGCATCAGATGGATAGAGTGAAAAACCTGCTTTGTGCTGGTGAGAGGTGTGATGGGCAGGTCTCTGTAGGGGAGGATTGTGTTGTGCTCTCCTTCTGAAGGCTGAGGTGATTTTTAAGAGCTTTCATGAACTTTGTTCACCTGGGGCTTCTTGCTGATGCTTGCTGGGGCTGTCACAGCTCTGAGACAATCCTCAGCCCTGCTTCCCGTTCAGAGCTGCCTCAGCAGTGGGCTGTGCATGGGGGAAGTTGTGTCCAGCATCTCCTGCTCCCCTTTTCTCTCTATTAAGTCTCTCCTCAGTGAGAGTTGGGCTTGTCTGTATGTGGCTAAGGTAGCAAAAATGCATTTTTCTCCTCAAGCAATTCCAAGTTCCTTGTGTGGTTGCTCTTCTCTGGAAAAGATAAAACTACCTGCTCTGGAGAAATTAATGATGCTCATTTTTATTCCTAAATAGTGTGTCATGGTGGGTGTGGTTGCAGGACACCTCACTGCACCAGGCCTCTGCTGTCACCTCAGTGCCAACTGCTTAAGGAAGAGCTGAAATAGATTTCACTGGAGCAAATATCTCTGCCTAGCTCTACCCTCCCTGAGTTCTGTGAGTACTGAGCTGCTGGGCTCAGCTGCCTGAGGTTCAAGAATTGGTCCTTTTCTGAAGTGCTATTCCATCTTTCTTTGCACATGGGTGTAACTGTGGGGCGAAATTTGGGCCCCACTGAATTTAAGGACAACACAGTCTTCCTCCTCTCCAGGCTGGTAACTTGTGGTACCCAGCTGTTCAATCCAACTGTGCTTCAGGGACACCATCAACAGGATGGAGATGCTGTGCCCTCTTTCTGTTGGTCTGTGGCTGATGGTAGAGTCATGGAATCATGGAATATTCTGAGTTGGAAGGCACCTACAAGCATCATTGTGTCCAACTTGGTGGATGCCCTGACCTAATTTCAGTTCCAGGGCAGAAAATTCAGTCTCCCTAAAACCTTTCTATGGCTTCTGTTGGATTCTTCCTCACTTTTCTCCAGGGGGCTGTGTGCTGTAGTTAAATATGGATGGAAAGGTTGTGTTCCACTCTGGATTACAGCTGAATCTCAGTGGTGGATAAATTGCATCCCAAGTCTAGTTTGCAAAGCCCTTTGGGCTTCATGGGCTGCAGGAAGCTGTATTTTATTCTGGATGTGTGTTTGCTGACAATTCTATAGGATTTGCAGACAGCAGGTTGTAAGAGCCCTGATTATACTGGTTCCCTGTGCAGTCAGACTCCGCCCAAATAATTCAAGTGCCTGCTGCAGAGAGAGGGAAAGGAAGATGGAAGGATGATGTAGAAATCTCTGGAGTAGATGGGAAAAAGATGCATATGTTGATCTGAAGGAGATACCAAGCCACATATATGTCTTCCAGCATCTAAATAAAAGTCAGGATTTTTTAAATGGTTGCCTACTTAAAGCCCAAATAATTCCTTTAACGGCAGGTTTTAAAGGTTTAACCTAATTTTAGAATTTTTATTTCAAGTGTCCTTCCATAAAATTAACTTTTTGAATGCAGAATGCTTTAATGTCTTCCGTGTTGGTGCTCATTTTCAAGAAATCTCTGCACAGTTATTTCTTATGTACCAGTTAAATCTATCAGCCAACAGATGTCAAGTGTAGCAAAAATGCTATAATAATATTATGGTCTAATAATAGTTATAATGATTCTAATTACCTGGTGCAGTTTTAAAGAGAGGCAGATTCAGAGATGAGTGCAAAGGAGGTGTTTAACCTTGAACTGCAGAGGCAGGGCTCTTCCAGAGGTGCCTGTGCTGCGCCCTCTCCTCCCCATCAGACATCCCCCTCCCTTTATTTCCTCCAGCAGACTGGGAGCAGCACTCTGGTGTGTTTTTAATGTTCAGACATCATTCTGGCTGTGCTCAAAGAGTGCTGGTGAGCTGAGGATGAGCACGTTTCCTGCAGTACCTGGGAGTGTGAAGTCTGCTCGTTTTCAGCCTCTGTGTGCCCTGCTCCTGGCGTGCTCCCACAGCCTGATGATTGTGGCACTCGAGGATTGCTCCCACCCTCGGAAGCTGCAGAGCCTCAGCAATCTCCATCCTCTCTGCAAGCTGCTTGTGCTGCTCTTAACCATTAGGGGTGGCTTTGCCACAGCCTGGGAAGCACAAAGCCAGAGTCTCCTGATGGAGAGCACTGGGGGTGTGCAGGTGAGTGGCTGAGAGTTGTTGATCCCTACAGAGGCTTTGCTGTGGGGGTAGGAGAGCACTGGGCTGGTGCTTGAGTGCTGTGCTTGCCTTGCCTTCGACAGGCTGGCCCCACAGAGCCTTGCCAGAGTCTCCTTCCCCAGCTGCTCCATGTGCCAGCCCTGTTACATCACTCCCAATGCCCTTTCACCACTATTTTTCCTTTAGGAAGGATGCTGGGCTGCATTTGCTGTGTTCCTGTGGTTTTTGCCCGATGTTGCTGAGTGCTGTTAGTGCCTTGGGGTGCCAGTGCTCATTGTGGCTGTAGTGTAATGGATCCCCTCGTGTCACAGCTGCTCATTTAATCCTGTGACATGAGGGGTGAGGAGTCCCTGGCTCACAGACCAGCAGCCTTTCCACAGAGGAAGCTCTGTGTGGGCTGGAAGTTGACAGCTTTCAATGATTATATGCTGAACCTTCTTCCTATAAATAATTGATTCACAGGCTGATGAGAACTACAGGAACTTGTCGCTCAGTTGCTGCTCCCTGGCATGGGCAGCAGCTGGAAATGTGCTGTTTTCCTATAAAATGGATCCAGAGGTGCCCTTGCTAGGTTTTCTTTATTTCCAGCCTGTTGATAGGCTGACCTGCTCTGCTTCTCAGGGAAGCCCTGCCTGCCAACACCTGCAGCACACCTTGTGCCAGGCCTGGTGCTGCTGAGAGCTCTGCCACCTGCAGCCTTTCCCTGGGGGCTGTTCAGCCTCTCCCTTGGGCACATTCAGCCTTTCCTTTGGGCAGGTTCAGCCTTTCCCTTGGGCACGTTCAGCCTTTCCTTTGGGCACGTTCAGCCTTTCCCTTGGGCAGGTTCAGCCTCTCCTTTGGGCACGTTCAGCCTCTCCCTTGGGCACGTTCAACCTCTCCCTTGGGCAGGTTCAGCCTCTCCCTTGGGCAGGTTCAGCCTCTCCCTTGGGCATGTTCAGCCTTTCCTTTGGGCAGGTTCAGCCTCTCCCTTGGGCAGGTTCAGCCTTTCTTTTTCGGAGGTTCAGCCTTTCCTTTGGGGAGGTTTGCCTTCTTGCTGGAGTCAGTGTGTGTGTGTGTGTTGGTGCATCACCATGGAGATGAGGCCACAGGAGCTGCAGGGCGCAGCCTTTTCCAGGCTCACGTGAAGAAGGATGCGGTAACGGGCTCCTCTTATTTAGAGAAAATGATTTCTTGGAGTAAATACATCGTCAAAGAACACTTGGCATCAGCTCAGGTGCTATTAAGGAGAAGATCTCTTGAAGCCAGAGCTGTAAAGCTCATACAATATTCACCTGCTTTGCTGTGTTCCACATCAGGCATTGCTGCTGTGCCCAATGCTGACTCACTGACCCACTTGTGCTTTTACTTACCCTGAGATAACAAAGCTCCTGTTGCTTTTCTCCTCCCTGTGCAGGTATTTGTCATCCTGCCACAACAGCACCTTCCTGGATCCCTTTCCTTGCCCACTGAGTGTCCAGGCTTTCAATGCTTTGAGTGGTTTCAAGGCTTCACCTCCCATGGCTGCTGCTGCTTTGGCCGGGTTTGGGGAGGACGTGGAGGGTGTGTGGCTGCAGTGAGTTCTCCCCCATGCAGAAACACCTCTCTGGGTTGAGCACACCCCAAAACCCTGTTCTGGTCATGCAGACATTCTTGGGGGGTTGGGGACACTGCCCTTTCTGTGTGCCTGCCCCTGGCACACTCTTTCCTTTCTAGTTTCTGGTACACAGAACCCTCCCAACAAGGTCTGGAAGGGCCCTGTGGCAACTCTGCCTCATTGCCTCCACGTCTTATTCCAGACTTCATCTGTAAACATCTCTTTGCCCTTGCTAAAAACACTGTCTCTTAATTTCTCTCTGCAGGAGTATTATTTAATTTGTAACAGTTTTAGGACGTTATTTGAAAAATCCGATATGAAGCTGTATTTCATTTACTGTAATGATCCACTAATGCAGGCGTATTTCAAAGGCAGGCAATGCAGTACTGTGGGGTTTAATTAAATTTTGTTTTTCAACTGAGCATCAATGGACAGACAATAACAAATGGTGGACAATATGCATACAGAACGAAGTCTCTTCATTTTCCTTTTCAAGACTGTGGAAGTGAAAATGTATAGCCCTTGAAATGGACTTGGCCTGCTCACAACTGCTGCTTTAGTGTATTTAACTCACTTCAGGAGGAGTTGTTTCTTCTTACTCTGCCTTAATTAATTTTCTTGCTCTCTTCCTGCCCACAAAATAAACTCTTACACTGTGGAAAATTTCCAGCAGGAGCCGTGGGTGATCTAAGTGCTTCTGCAAGTTCTGCATGTAGTTTTGAATACTGTGTTGGTACCTAGTGTGTGATGGCTCCTCCAGATGGGCCCTCCTGAGGGTGACAGAACAGAAGGGCTGGGTGTGAGGTTCCTGTCTCTGGGAACTGGACATGGCATGTGCCAGCCTTGGAGAGGGAGGGAAAAATGGTGTTGCTGCCATGGTTGCACTCAAATCAGGAATCAGTAAGTGGCTCTGGAGTGCATTTTGTTCCTCTTCTCCCAGCAAGCGTGGGGTAATCAAGTACAGAGTGTATGTGGGGAAGCTCGGGCAGAGTGTTCCACATCAGCAGGAGGTTTCTGGGAACCATCTGAGTGCTCACAGCGTGGCACTTGGACACGTGTTCTTGGGTAAAGAAATTTGTCACGGGTGCTGTTAATGGGCTCCTTTGTTCAGATTTGAGGAGCAGGGTGAGATGGGCTGGCTGAGGCAGATTTGGTTTCTCCAGGTGTCTGGAGAAATTACCATTGTTCAGGAACAGAACCAGAGTTTGCTGAGGAACCCGATGTGAGTGTGACTCCCGCTGCACTCCAGCCCTTTGATTCTCTCAGAAATCTCTCAAAGGCAGAGAGCTGAACAAAGCATTAATTTTTCAGAGGCAGAGTCTCCATTCAGAGATGTGAGTTCAAGCCATGTCCTGGGTTGATGCCTAAGGCTTTGCCTGCTTAACCTGCCTTCAAAGGCTGGGGGCAAGGGCTGTGCCTGGAGCTGGCACTGCTTTCCACCGCTGAGCTGGGCTGGGTCACAGTCCAGAGAGCTGCTGGCTGGAAACTGGAGCGTGCAAAGGCTGGGAATCTGTGGGAACCTGACTCCTGATGTCTGTGCAGCTGTACCTGCCTGAAAAGCATGGCTGGAAATGACAGACTGGAGGCTGTAACCTCCTCCTCCTCCCTGGGATCTCAGTGTAATGCTTGCCGTGTTCCAGGCACAGCCTGTGTTGTTTGCTCCTTGCTGGAAGCAGCACCGTGAGTCCTTTGCAGCTCTCCTGGTGCCTGGGCCGGCTGAGGGTTGTGTTCTGAGCTGGGTGAGAGGCTCCTGGAGCAATGGATGGGGTCCTGTGCTCCCTGTGGCTGGAGAGGAGTCCTGGTACAGATAGAAGGGGTATAAATAGAACTCATCATCAGGCACTGGATGCTGTTTCAATAAACTGGAAAAACCCCTCACAGCTGAGGTTTGTACTGGCCCTGCTAATGCTGGGGGAATGCCCCATGCCTGAATCCTTGTTCTTCCCTTGTTCCTTGCTTTAGGCTGCCAGATTTCCCATTTGCTCACTTTGTTTTGTTGATAGGCAGTGTCAAGGTTCTGTTGCTGGAGTTTGGGGCAGGATGTTGCTTTCTGGTGACTTGAAGCAACACGTCCAGCTTCTCCTGTCCTTCCGTTGCATCTCCTGCCTTTCTGCCTGTGGCTGCTCTCACTGTGCCATAAACTAATCTCCTTCCAACTAGGAACTTCAGGCCTCTTGCAGACTCACTTTTATGGGGCCATTATCCATCATCTATAGAAGAAGAGGCTTTCCGGGCTGTGGCAGGGCTCAGGTGGCTGCTCCCAGATGGAGCACACTGGATCATCTGGAGCCAGTGGCTGAGCCCTGGGCTGAGGGATGTGCCCTCTGTGCAGACCAGGGAGTGCTTGAGCCTGGTCTTTGCACGAGCAGGTGAGTGATTTGAGATCCTCACAGTACTGCTGGCATGATTTATTCTTGCAGAAGTGCCCACAGCAACTTCAGGGGTTTGTCCTGCCCAGTAGGATCACAGACAAGGACATGCCTGGGCCGTGTGCTTTAGTGGCTCTTGCAGGACTATGCAGCAAACAGGACCTGCAAGGGGCCTCAGCACAAGGGCACAAGCCCAATGCATGGGGAACTGCAATGGTGCTTGGGAGTGAACAAAAATAAGTCTATTTAAAATGAAAAAGTAGTAATCTGTAATGCAGTTTTGAGGGAATTATTGTAGCAGGAGAGCATGTGCTGGCTGGGAGGGGAGAAGCACTTGCTCAGACAAGTGATAATCCATTGCAGCCCATTCCAGACACCTGGCAGATACCAGCCTTCCTCAGGCCTCCCTGGGATGAGCGATGTGCTGTGCCACTGGATGAGGAATGTGGAGTTTCCGGACTATGTGGAGTGCTAATTTAAACACCAAACCCTTGTTCCTGATGGGAGCTGCTGGTGTCTGCCTGGCGTGGGGTGCTGCACGGGATCTGCAGTCTCACAACAAGGAGTGTGCTGGGCTCCTCAAGCACTCGGGGCTGACACGGCCGGCTCGCTTCCTTGGATTTCTCCTCTGGAGTTTGGCAGCCATCTGCTTCAGGGATCACAGTGGCCTCCTAAGAGTTTATTTGATCTGACACATGACAAATTGTTTCTGCTGGCGGCTACTTGAGGCACAGTCTGTTCGCTGGCAGCCGCGGCTCTGTGGGCGCTGGGAAGTGGAGGAAGGCAGCCCTGCCTCCTCCTCTTAGGAAACATCAGTGCAGAGGGCGTTGCTGTGACCCCCCCTGCCATCCCAGCCTCCTTTCTGCTGCTTGGTAACGGTGCTGCTGGCATGGATTATTAATGGTGTTTGTGTGCTGGGTGTGTCTGCAGGTGCTGGTTGTGGCTCCCATGGCGGGGCAGAGGAGAGCCTGCGTTCTGGAATCAGACCCAGTTGCCACTAAAAACACTTTGTTAAGTTCCTTTTTATAGGACACCCTTTTAGCTCTGCAATGAGCAGCAGAATATTACATTCCTCAGCAGAATAAAAAGTACATGTCCCCTGTGAGATAGTGTAAATACATTTTATCTGTTCTATTACCTGCAGTTTTCAGAATATGTCCCCTAAGCATTTTAATCTTGTTTTCCAGAGTTGTCTCAGAGTGAGGAATTGCTCCTATTTGCAACTTTGGGAATGATTACTTGTTCATTAATTTCTTCCCTTTCCTGCTGTCCATCTATTATTGCTTCCAAGAGAAAAAAACCCCTCTCTGTAAATCTCCTCCAAAACAGGGCTGAGTGCCTGATTAGACAGAGAGTTACGTGTGCTGGGAATGTGTTCCCAGGAGATCATCCTGGAGCTGTGCATGGAGCCCTGGGTGCTGCTGTTCTATGCCCTTGGGCACACAGAACCCACCAGGTGATGCCTTTTCCTTGGTCTTAAAATGAGGAGCCAGACACAGTTAGGGGATAAAGGGTTTTTATCTTGGTATTTAATAAAGATCTTTATGGTGCACCACTTCACCAAGGTGGAATGTGCTGAAATGCACACACATGGTATACAATTTATAGACCTTGCAAATTAGCATATTTAACAAAGATGCCTCAATGAGAGGCTTGAAGGAATAGCCTGATATCTTCCTATTTCAAAGTATTTCTCACTAGATGGGCTTAATTTTAGTTTACAGGATGTATTTTAGAGGGGATCTTGGTTTCTCAAGATAGCTTAGGGCTTTCTGGCCTCCAGCTGAGAGGCCTTTTGGGTATTTGGTTTTCTGACCTAGCAGAATGCCAGGCTTATGGTAAGTGATCAGACATAAGGAATTACAAGTGTGCATGTTAGGTGCCGGATTCTCGGCTGTTTAGATGGCCTGGAAAGGCCTGGGGTGGCCTTGGACAGCCCGCGCTTCAAAGGACGAGAAGGGACTTCAGATCTTTTCTCGGTCTCAGTGTTTATTAATTGTTTATCTAAAAGATTTTCCCTCTGCCCGACAGAGGTCTGCTCAGCAGTCAGCCATAAGCACACACTGAGAGCCCCTGGGGCGGTCACCTATCTTTATACTCGAAGTTACGTATACAATATTTATCATTTTTCCCCAATACCTTCTATCCTTATTAACCAGTGCACTTTTAGTAATAACCAATCCCAAAGTGCCAACATCACCACAGAAGATGGAGGCCAAGAAGAAGAAGAAGAAGAAGAAGAACAGGACACGCCCCAGTTCCTCCATCTTACTTCTTTAGACCCCCCTGTACAGAAATCTTAAACCCTGTATTTCACTCTAACTAACTTATCCCTTCACCATTCACCCCAGTGAAATCCTCCTATCCTCATACAGATGTTGTCTCCTGTGTAGGATCAAAGTCCAGCTGCCAGACACTTCTGGCAACATTCCAGGACTCCCCCAGGGGTGGTCTCGGTCACTCTGCACCTCAGTCCTGAGGGGCTGAGATCCCACAGTTAGGGGCACTGAGAATACATAAAAGGTACATAAAAGAATGGCAAAAAATCCTCATGGCATCATGGGTGCCCGGACTGGCTCCCTGCTCCTTGCCCTGGGATGAACAAGCCCAGCAGGCAGCACGTGCCAGGGCAGCCGGGCACACCTGGAGCACACCTGGAGCACTCCTGGGGCACACCTGGAGCACACCTGGGAAACACCTGGAGCACACCTGGAGCACAGTGGCAAGGCAGGAGCTGGAGTCAGGGCAGCTCCAGCACCCAAGCAGGGCTTTGCTGCTGCTGTGCTTTGCCTGCAGTGCCGGGGCTGTTACGAAACAGGAACGAGATGGGACAATGCAGAGCAGTTCCTGCTGCCACGCTTTTGTCCAGCAGCTAAAAGCCTGTTCAGAGGGTTTTGTGGAAGCCTTGTTTGCTTTGGTCTTTTTTTGCTCTTTCTTTAAGTGCAGACTTAAAAGAACTGGAGACTGGAGGCCACTGTAGTTATTGTTTCTTCCTGAATAGCACAATAAATGTGCCTTTTGTCAGGGTCCTTGCCTCAGAAAACATGTGGCCTGTTCCCACTGCTGTTCCCTTTGACATATGAGGAACTGCCCCTGCCTGCCTCTGGGTGCGTGGAGATTTTTCACTCCCTCATTGGGGTCAGTGCTAAAACTTGTCTTGACGTGTGACGTGTGTGGTCACTGGAAGTCACTGTGGAGGCTGTCACTGAAACAGCCTGGATTCACAGAGCAGCTTTATTTAGATGGCAGCTGATGGAGGAGCTCTGCAGAACGGCTGGGTAGAAAACCTGTGTGCAGGAGGGGACAGCTGAGAGCTGCAGTTATCGTGGGAGAAGCTCAGACATGTACAGACGTGGTGTGGCAAACCTGTGGTGGATGTGCCATGTCCCACCTGCCATGGCACCACCAGGATGCACAGGCAGCTGCTCAGGATGTTCTGGTGTCTCACAGCAGAGAGGAAGGTGCTGCAGGTGCCTCTTGGATCAGAGCTGAGGGTGTGTGAGGGAACAGCCTGCTGCTCGCTCTGACAGCAGATTTCGAGCTCTTGGCTTTGCCAATCACCTCACAGCAAACACCAAGACATGGGAGTGAGAGTCCCTGTGTCCTTTGGCTGCTGCTTGGGTGTTTGCAGAGCCAGCAGGTACAGTGACAGCCAGGACTGTCAAAGGAAGAAGCCTCTGTGGAGCAGTGCTGCTCAATACTGAGATATGCCAGTCCATGAAATGGCTCTTTATAGGGTGTCTCACCAAAAGGATTTTCCTTTTGAGTGTCTGGATCTCCTGCTGTTGGTCTGAGCTCCAGATGAGAAACAGTGCTTTCACTGGAAGGTACTGAGGTTACAAACAGAGTAATTGTCCCATAGAAGAGAAAATTGTGGAGGAAACCCACTCAAAAGACGTCTCTGTTCTTCCTCAGAGCAGGTTTAGGAGTGCTGTGGCTGAGGGGCAATGGGGATGGAGCTGAAATTCTGCTGAGTGAACCCCACGGCTCTGAGGAGCAGGGAGCCTAGTCATGGAGCCCAGGAGGGACCTGGGAGCTTTACTGGCTCTTTAGTTCTCTCTCCACAAGCCGTGAATGCAGATCTCCTGGGGCAGCAGAGCGTTCCTTGTGAGGGGAGCCCATGGTGCTGCGGTTCCAGTGGCACGTGCAGGGTACCATGGCAGTGCAGGCAGTCACAGGAAAGCTGTTTCATAACCTCTGCTGGGATTTATGAGATGTTCAGAGACAGGTTCTCCACTTAGTCAACGTTTTATAAGGATTTAAGGCTGAGGAGCTCTTTGAAGCACCGATGCAGCTTGTTCTGCCATGACAAGGTGGAGATGAACGCTGGCGTGACTTCCATTCCCAAGGAAAATGCTCTTTTGCACGGATCACAAGCTGTGGCTCTGCTGCTGTTTGAAGAGACCTGAGGAATCTCAGATCCAGGCACTCTGTACCACATCAAAGCCTTCCCATCTGAAGGTGAGGTGATGGGGAGCTCCAGCTGCATGTCCTTCGTGTTTGGGCAGCAGAAGGAAAGAAGGTCCCTGAACCAGGAGTTGCTTGGAGGACCAAAGCTCTGCTTAGCAGAGGCTGACAGGGCAAAAAGCCAGGATGGCAGCAGGAAGGACAAAGCCTGCAGAAGATCTGGGCCGTCTGATAGCAGACCTCCAGAGGGGCCTGGGAGACCTTCTGCTGTGCTGGAGGAGTGGGGCCAGCATCTTCCCTGAGGAGGCAGACCTGCAGTGTCCTGGGCTTGACTGGAGCCATTCCGTGGTGCCTGAGGGATTGTTTAATTAAAAAGAATGCTGCACCATCACATTTCAACTGTTTTCTTCACACATTACTGCAAGTAACATCTAAAATAGCTCTAAAAGGCAACAAACCATTCCCCAAAGCAGGGGTGGCAGATGAACAACATGAGAGGGAAGGAACTATGTTCTCTTTCTGCTTTTTGTGTCTGTGCATTTGCAGGCCTTGGGGCTTGTTTTAATTTAAATTTCCATAGGAAAAACCCTGTTGAAGGAATGCTGCCTGCAGTGGCTGGCTGTTCTGCTTTGGCTTTGTCCTGGGGAAGCTTTGATGGTGGGGGAGCAAGAGTTGCTTTTCAGTCTTGGTGGGAAATGCCTGGATAGAGGAATGGCAATGACCACAAGATTCACTTCTGGATGGTGGGACTGGCAATCTCTCAGCTCTCCCTTCATGCTCATTCCTGTCCCAGGGCTTATTTAATTGCTTAACAAAGGCATTCTCTGCAACCACTGAGAAAGGACCAGTGCAGGGATGGAAAAAAAGCAAACTTGCATCAAGCCTTTGATCCAAGCACAGGGAGCTACCGCTGCTGACCTCAGTGTCTGTAACCATGGTGTCAGTGTTGGAATGGAGCAGCTGAGCCCCAGCGTGGGCACTGATGTGTCCAGATTGATGCAGGGACTGGGGACAAAGCCAGGACTGGTCCTGAGGGAGCCTGTGTGGCAGCAGGTTGTGTTCATCCCCAGAGAGCTCCTTCCTCCCCTTCAGGGGTGGGTTTGAAATTGGCTTGTTAGGGCTTTATCCCAGGTTTTGCTGCCAGTCTGGCAGCTCCTGACTGGGTTTGACCCACGAGGTGGATCCCAGTGGCCTCTGCCTTTTCATCTGGGAGCTTGCCACAAAACTGGAAGCATGTGGGAGCCAAGCCAGGGCTGGGCATCCAGCCAGGCATTCCATGAGCTCAATCCACAAGCTGCTATGCCATGTTATTCCTGTGCCCATACCCAGGGCATGCAGCAGGTGAGCCCCACGTTTGCTGCCCATGTGCCATCCTGCTCCCTGCTGCTCCTGGTCCCCTGGCTTGTCACAGGGAGTCAGAGCTGTCACCACCGACTGACGCTCTGTGGAGAGGTGAGAAAATGCATTTTTCATGAAGCTCACAGCTCGTGCCTCCTGGCAGGTCAGTAGGGCAACTGGAGGAGTCCTTTGCATCCCCACTGTTGGGGCAGCTCTGTGCCAGTGCTCTGCAGGGACTGGCAGGGGTTCCTTGGCTTGGCAATCCCTGTGGGAAGGAAACCTGCAGGCTGAGCTGGGGCTCCTGACTGAGATTCAGCCAGGGGCAGGGATGGTTGTGCTGGGCAGGCAGTGTGGTGTGGCTGCTGCTGTGGGAGTCGTGTGCTGGATCCATCACCGCTGGATTTCTGTAACACTGAGCAGGAATTTTTTTTTCATGGTTTCTTAACCTCTTAATTGAGTTTCTTTACAGGGAAGCTGGCATCTGACAGCGGAAGGAGGTTGTTATTCCCTATGAGAACCATGGGTGAACAGCAGGAACTTGGAAAATACAAAAAGCTGTTTCCAGAGAGGCTGGGAACAAGCCAGTTAAATCTTTAGCAATTCGTGGGCCCAGCTGCAGTGGGACATCAGGATTCTCTGGGACCTTGTTAGTGCAGCATGTGCTTTCTTTCCTGTTAGATTCTCCAAGCTTGGGAAAGCAGAGGGGATAAAAACACACGGAATGCTGGGAGACTCCTGGGATAGTGTGAGGCCACGTGTCACCTTGCAAATAGGAACTGGTGGAAAGGATAGATCTGAGGGGGGGAGAAAACATCACTTATTGTCTGTGCTGTGCATGGGAAATTGCAGCAAGGAGTGGGAGAAGGGAATAGGTATGGGTAGGATGAGAGGTGTTTTGGCTGGGATTCGGGGTGGTGGGGAGGCGAAGAGGAAGGGAAAAGCTGTTTCATGTGGTGGAGGTCAGGCAGTGTGACAGCTTTTAGAAAGATGTTTGTCCTGAAGGTCCCTGTGCACTCTCATCTCCAGGCAAGTCCTGAAGTCCTAAATTGGAGCAAATCAGCACCAGTGCTCTGGTGTGGGCCCAGAGGTCCCTGCCAACCCCAGAGCTCTGAGGAGTCAGTGTCATGTGGTGTGCAGGCAGAGCAGAGCCCTGTGAGAGCAGCTGCCAGAAATTCAGAGAGATGCGCTGCTTATAAATAATAAATGATAAATTCAGCCTCTGATCTCCGAGGCACGCTCTGCTTCTGCACACTCCATGCTGGCAGAGAAGATTCCCCATGCTGGACTCAGCAGTCTGTCTCTGGCGTGGAGGGTCTGGGGGAGGCAGCTCATGGGATTGGGGTCGTGCTGAGCCCCGGTGGAGCGTGGCCCCTTCTGCCAGCAGCACTAATGAGCGTGGCCCCTGTGCCACGGCCGCTAACGAGGGTGAGGGCAGCCTTGCTCAGCCTTCACACCACCCCAGCTCAAAGCTGTGCTCCTGCCCTCTGGAGAGTAGCGTTTTGTGTGAATGCAGCTTGCTGAATGAATTAATTAAGTCAATTTAAATGATAGAGTAAACGATGCTTAGTGTTAAACTGTGCGAGCTGTATAAACAGCAGGGTCAGGGTTGCTGTGGCTGCGTAGAAGGGGCGGTTCTGGCTTTATCCAACACACAACAACCCCTCCCTTGCTCTTGGGGGAGCTGTGGCAGTGCTGGTGAAGCTGCTGGTGCCAGGAGCTGCCCCCACCGTGCCCAGGCACTGCTGGGCTGTCTCCTGCTGCTGGACACATCCCTGTCCTGCTCCTGGCACCTGGCAGGGCTGTCGGAGCTGTGTTGGGTGATGTCATGGCCAAGCTGCTGCTCGAGGGGCTGATGTGAGCTGATGGCTGCACAGGTAGCCTGGAGGGGTTATTAATATTTATTGTTATTATTTGTTAGCAGCGGTTACAAAGGTTGCATGAGTGCTCAGTAGATGCCAAGCTCTGTAAACATGTGTTTGTGCCATGGTTATCCTGCCCCTGCCACCCTGTGCCCGTGTTACAATTCCCTCCTGTGGGCTGGTTCGAGTTTGGAGCAGGACCTGCTGCCCCTGCTCAGGCTGGGCCCAGCCAGCCCAGTTTATTCCTACCAGCCTCAAAGTGTGGCTTCCTTGCTGTGTGGGTTCTCTGTAGGCAGCAAGAAGGTGTTCCCACAACTTCTCCCTTTGTGTAGGAGTGTTTTTAACATGCCAGAGCAGAGTCCTAGTAGGAGTAAATGATGAGGAGCAGGCAAGAAGAATAAATGTTTTTTTAAAGCCATTTCATAAGCGACATGAATGGAATGGTCTGTGTGGCAGCTACACCCTCTCCACTGGGATCCTGGAGGTGTGAGGGGGCTGGAAAACAACTGCTGCTCCCTGGGCTGCCCTGCCTGGCTGGGGCTTTGTGCCCAGGTGGGACCCTCTGGCAGGGCTTGGGGCTCTCACTGGAGTGGGGCTGGGACACCCACTGGAGGCACAGGGGTGCTTTCCTGAGGACAGGATGCCTGGAGGAGCAGAACTGCTGGGATCATCCTGGGCATTGACCTCGGGTGATGGTGTGTGCAGGTTGTCCTGTGTGAAAGCACAGGGTTGTGCAGACCCAGCTAGTGACTGGGGAAGGGCATTAGAGTGTGGCCTCCCAGTAATCCTCTGTGGCCTCCCAATAATCCTCTCTTTGCCGTGCAGCTGTTTCCTGTCCTAGGCATAGGCTGAATTTCAGCTCCAAGCCTCCTCTTTCTCCTGCTGGTGTAGCTGTGCAGTTGGCAAGCGGGAGGGACAGCTGGCCACAGGGTGCTCCCAAGGTGTCTGTAGCCCACCAGCAAACATGAGTGCTCCTCACAGACCTGGGGACCCTCTTGCTCAGAGGAGGGAAATTGCAGGTCAGGTCAGCTGCATTTCCTTCTCTTTGTCTGTGGCACTGCACATCACTCAGCCTGTCACAGGGGCTCAGCCCTGGATGCCACCATTGGAAGGACATTGTGTGTGAAGGGGATCTCAGCTCGCTGTGAGTGCACTCTGTGTCCTGAGAGCCTCTCCAGTCCCACAGCCCCCGTGCACGGCTGGCTGGAGCTCATTCCCTGAGCTGCTGTTGCCCAGGAAACTTCTCCTCCAGCCTCAGAGGCTGTGAGTGCCGCCAGGGCTTTGTGCCCTGCTTCAGCTGGAGGTGCTGGGGGTTCCCATCCCTGCCCTGCTCTCACTGAGGGAGCTCTGTTGGTGCTTTGTGCTGGATGGCACAGTGTGCTGCTGGTGCTCCCCTTGCCATCTCAGTGAGGCTGGCTGGACAGAAACCTGCCCTGAGTTAACCTGCAGACAGTTTGTAAGGCTGTAATACCAATCCTGCTCCCTCAGGTCATCCCTAGGTGAAAACAAGGATTAGCTTATTGGTATTGCTTATTCTTGGAGATAATTGGTGTTTTTGTATCAGCACTGGGGTGGCAGCAGGAGCAGGACAGTGCCTGTCCCCTGTGCTGGCACTGCTGAGGAATCTTCTGTCTTGTGTCCAGTTCTGAGCTCTCATGGCAAGAAAAACATGGAAGGGCTGGAGCATGTCCAGGGAAGGGAACAGAGCTGGGAAGGGGCTGGAGAGTCCCAGCAGTGTATGGAACTGTGAGGAGCAGCTGGGAAAGGGGCTCAGCCTGGAGAAAAGGAGGCTCAGGGGAACCTTCTCCAGGAGGGAGGAGCCAGGTTGGAGTCAGGCTGTGCTCCCAGGGAATGAGGGACAAGACAAGAGGAAATTGCCTACAGGCTCAGGGTGGGCACAGCAGGAATTTCCCCATGGAAAGGGGGCTCAGGGATTGGGAGGGGCTGCCCAGGGGGGTTTGGAGTTCCCATCCCTGGAGGTGCCCAGGAAGGGCTGGAGGTGGCACTGAGTGCTCTGGGCAGGGGACGAGGTGGGGATCAGGCACAACTTGGACTCAATGGTCCTGGCAGTCTCTTCCAAGCTCAGTGATTCTGGAACTCTGCTTCCAGCTGGCTGCAAAGCCAGAGGCTGATGTTGGGGCTGAGGGGCTCTGGGATGTCTGTGTGCTCTCCTGGAGCAGCAGGTCAGGGCTCAGATGAGGCTCCTGGAGGATTTGCTGGAGTGGCACAGGACGGGCAGTGTGGGCTCTGTGCTGGGCTGTGAGGGCAGTGCTGCCAGCAGCAGGAGGCATCAATGACATGTGCTCCTCTCACTGGCTGCCTTGGGGCTGTCACCTGTGGCTGTGGGAGCTGCATTCCCGGGGCTGTGCAGCCCCCTGTGCACAGCTCTGCCCTCACTGGAATGTCCCTGCTAATGGGGAGCACAGCTCTGGGCTGTTTCTACTGCTGTTGGTGCAGACCAGGATTTCTGGAGCTGTGGAGCAGAACCTCCCAGCCAGCAACATCCCCATCTCTGACAGGAGGGTTACTGCCAGCAGAGGAGACTTCTCAGAGTCTGACCCTTTGCTCTTCCCCTAGTGCCTGATTTTGTTTGACAAAAAGGATTATTGAGAAAAAACCAACCCCTCCACTCTGCACAAGGGGAATTTGTGACCTTCCTAGTCCAGTTTTGCTGCTGCCTGGCTGCTGTATGTGCTGGATCCCCAAAGATGCCCTCAAATCCAAAACAAACAAACAAAAAAAAACCAAACAAACAAAAAAATCAAACCGTGTGCAGGTGGGGTCACCACGACCACCCTTTCTGCTTCACAGGCTGTGAGAGTTGTTTCTGGAAATCCACTGTATCCACAGAACATTCTGTGTGGAAATCCTCTCCTGCTCTCATTGTGTCCACAGAACATTCTGTGTGGAAATCCTCTCCTGCTCTCTGTGTGTGTCTGTCTGTAAGGAGATGTCAGCCTGTGCAGAAGCTCCTCTCCAGGAGCTCCAGAGCCCCTGTTGCACATGTTGGCTCCTCCTGCCTACCTGGGACTGAAGCAAAGTGCTAATTGTTGTGCAGATGTCATCTGCCAGGCAGGCAGGAGGCTGGAGGCTTGGAAGAGGCTGTGCTGTCATTTGCTAGCAGCCTCCTCAGTACACGTAAGCTCTATTTTTATTGGGAGTGTGCGTTTGCTTTCAGCCACTGATTTGTCAAATTTCTCTTTCTTTTTTTTTTTTTTCCTCTTTTTATTTCCAGGCTTGCAGATAAAGTTTGAAGGATACATCTGTTTTTCATTATTCCAGTTTTGCTGCTTGTTTTATAACTGAGAAAACCTCAATCAAACCAAGAAACCTGTTCCTGTGTAAAAAGCTTTAGTTTGTTCTGATGTGAGAGGGAATTAATTGTGTGTTGTGGTCACACTGGACTGAGGTCAGGACTGTGGGACTGTCCAGAAGGGCACAAGGATAACGATCTGGGAGCAGAGGGAGTTTGAGGCTGTGCATTGTGCTCTGGGTGTGCCAGCTCAGGAGCCTGGGTGTTGGTTGTAGCCTGGATTTGCTTGGCCATGTCCCAGGAGAGAGCTGGAGGCTCTGGCCACAGGTTGGCTTATGAAAACAGGGAGCTTTTCTTTTACTCCAGCTGTGGTTTAATAGGGGCCTGTGGGCCCTTGAGGTGGTTCTTTGACCCTTTAGGAAAGAGGAGACACTGAAGTAGGAACTGGGAGGTGATGCTTTCCTGAACTGTGTGAGTTAAGCAGGGGGATGCTCATTGCTCAGGCATGCTGTGGGTGTCAGAAATCCAGATCTGTTCCAAAGCCAATTAATGAGAAAAATCCAGTTGATGTGGTCGAGGTGGCTCAAAGGAAGAGGCTGCTGCTCAGGAAGACCCTGGCTCAGGAGTTTTTGGAGGCTGCAGAAGTACATCAGGTGCACTGTTACCTCTGCTCTGTCCCTCTCCTGGTTTCCTCTTCCTTTTCTGGCAAAAACCAAGCAGGGAAAGGAAGAAATAACAAAGTGGAGTGTAGGGACAAGGTACCAGTGAAAGGGTGGAAGGAGAGGAGGCTTCCCTCCACGTCCCTGAAGGCTTCTGGGGGCAGAGGCTCTTTGGTGCCAGGAGCTGGTGTTGGGTGCTGCTGTGAGCAGGTTTTCTGCTCTGTGGGACACAAAGTGGTTGCTTCAGTGAGGGAGAGCTCTGCTATCTGATGTGCCACCCTGATGGACAGCAAAGCAAGATATTTCGGACTGTGTGTAGGGGAGGAACTTCTTTAAAACCTGGATAGGAGTAGGAGCAGACTTGATGGAGGGATGAGTAATGAAGGAGTGTTTGAACGGAACTAATCAGTCCTATCTTCTTTTAAAAGACCTCATTTAGTTTAATTTAGCAGCGTGTAAATTTAGAGCCAATCAAAGGAAATACTTGTGCAGCCTGTGTGCTGGCAGGCTGCTGCACTCCCTAGCCCAGCAGAGAGCTGAAGGCTGTAGGTGGATCCCGAGCCTCGTGTCAGGCACTGGGGGCACACGTGTGTGTGCTCACACGCAGGGTGGGCACAACTGTTCTGTGCCCAGGCACTGGCACCCACAGCAGCAGCAGCAGCCTTCATTTCCCCGTGATGTGCTCTGTGCCCCATCAGGGTGGCTCTGTACCCATCAGGGTGGCTCTGTACCCCATTAGGGTGGGTCTGTGCTCCATTAGGGTGGGTCTGTGCCATGGCTCTGTACCCATCAGGGTGGCTCTGTACCCATCAGGGTGACTCTATACCCATCGGGTGGCTCTGTACCCCATTAGGGTGGCTCTGTACCCCATCAGGATGGCTCTGTCCTCCATCAGGGTAGCTCTGTGCCCCATCAGAGTGGGTCTGTGCCATGGCTCTGCTCCCTGGAACACCTGAGCATGGTCAGAGCCAGCTCCTGGCCCCATGGCTGGGCTGAGCCTCTGCTCTGAGCAGCAGGGAAAGCCTTGTGCTGTAGGAACCACTGAGTAAACCTTGCTGACCTCTGCAAAATGTTGTTTTCCTCAAGAAAAACCTACATATGGATTAGATGAGCCCCTGCTCCTTGGACAGCTGGTCGTTTTGTTTAATTTGAATTAACGCAGCTACTTCAGTGCTTAAAATGAGGCACAGGCATAAAAAGTCTTCACGGGATTGCACGGCTTTTTATTTTTCCCTCCAGTTGTCATCCATGGCACTTGCACAGAGATTTTAAACAAATCTTGCAGGTCTCCTCATATTTTCTAGGAGAGATATCATCCCCTGTGGGGTCAGTATGAGTTCTTGGCATTACCTGTCACAAACCCCATTAGCAGTGAGCCCCACGAGTCCCTGTGCTTACACCTCGAGGTGTTGTGCTTCCTGCCATGTCACACCCCTGATCCCACGCTGTGTTGCAATGTGTTGTGTAAAGAACACATTCCCATTTTTGCAGGTTTCCCCGGAAACCTGCAAAAATGGGAAAAAAAATACTGTTGGGTTTGTTTTGCTTTGCATTTCAGGCTGGTGGCAATGTCTCCTTGGGCCAGGCTCCTCTCCAGCACCTCCAGGGTCAGCCTGCTGCTGCTGCTGGGCTCTGTGCTCCTCTCCTGCTCCAGCGTGGGACAGAGAGTGCCTGTAAGTTTTGGCTGCTCCACTTGACTTCAGACTGATAAAACACGGATGCTTTTTGCCTTTAAGGAAATGCCCATTATTCTTTAGGAAATGTCTTTCTCCTGGTTGAGTTACGAAAACAAACCAGAAAGGGTTCTGCTGATTTCTGTGTAAATGAAGAATCACTTGTGTGGTGCTGCCCGTTTTTGCTAGAAATGCTAATGAAAATGGGGTATTGCAAAGCAACTGTGGCCAGGCAGTGACAGTAGCACTTAAATGAACCAAGCCCCATCCTTTTATCCTTACTGAACGTTTAAACCCCACACTTTTCCTGAGCAGAGCTGGTAAACATCAGCTGTCTCCATTATGTGTTTGAACAGATCCAGCACTGGGAGGCCTGGTGGTAAATTTACAATAGCCTGTATCACTAACTCCCTCTTGGATAATCACAGAGCTGTGGAAATCAGCTAAGGAATAACTGCTCCACTCACTCTTTTTTAGTCCGGTTGAGTCTTGGCTCAGAAAATGTTAACATTGATTTTCATCTGCAGAACCTGGGCTTTTATGGCTGTGATTGTTCCTGAGCTTTAACCATTTGTTATAAATTAAACAATTCCAAGCCCCTGATGCACTCAGCAAAAGCAGGAGTTAAGATCTGGTTCCTCGTGCATCTCTGAAATCGCAGTCGCTTTCCATAGCTGAAATAAAAACATTCTATAGGTTTGTCAGCCTTCCTTGTGTGTTACCACAATCATGGAATTGTGCAATTGTGTAGGTTGGGAGAGACCTTTGTGATCATTGAGTACAACCTTTAACCCAGTGCTGCCAAGGCCACCACCAGCCCACGTCCCCAAGTGCCACATCCACACTGTTGTTGCTACTCTGCGTGTTTTGCTCAGGTTGACATTTCTGTTGCTCAGAAAGACTCTTCTAGGCTGGAAACGGATATTTATGTGCAGAGCATCCAAATTCTGACAGAAAATGTGCATGCATTTTTTCCCAAAGAGTGGAAGAACTGAAGGCAGAATGTGTCCCAGAATTTCCCAGTTAACCACTGAATTTACTTACATTTTTCCCTGTGAAAACATCCTAAGGATTAAGAACCAAACACTTCATGAAGTGAGCTGTAACTCCATCTTAATTGCCAACAATTAGGACTAATCATTCCCTGTAGGGTGGTTAACTCAAATTCCTCAGTGGTGACTGAATTGGTGATCTCAGAAGCTGAAAACATTCCCTTCAGCAGGCACTGAGCTGTGGGGATGATGAGCCTGGACCAGTTCATCTGTTCCTGCTGGAACCAGAACAGCCCAGACCCAGAGTCAGTGCCTGGTGTGAGAGTACAGGTCATTTCTGTGCACTCTCCAGAGTTTTTTGTGACTCCCACCAGCTCCCCAGGGAGGCTTTCCATTGAACACCAAGGTTTCCCTCACAGCAAGGATTTTTTTCCCTGCTGTTCTTCCCTTGGTGTAACATCAAGCCGCTCGTGCTGGCTGCTCTCCCACACCTCTGCCAGCCTCGTGCTGCACTTGCCATGGAGGTGGTGATTAAATCCCTGCCTCATTGTTTTAAAAGCCTTGGAGAACACTGGAAGAGGGTGGAGAAGAGGATCCTCACATTTGTATAATGTGGGCAGCTCAGTGTGTTTTTTCCCATGTCCTGTTTTGGAAACAGCTGAACTATTTTAGCTGAAATCTTCTCCAAGCCTGAAATAAGTGCATTTAAGAAAAAGAAAAAAAAAAACAACCCAACAAAACCCAAAAAAACTCACCAAACCCCAAACCAACCAACAAGCCTTGAGGCATTCCACTCGTGTGGAAAATTTCAGCTGAAAAAGTTAAAAGTTTGACATATTTTTAGGCAAGGGAAAATGGGGTCTTACAATGTTATACAACCCTAATAATAGCCAGGGCTCCTGCCTCTGACTGAAATACAGGTAAGGCTCTGTGAGAGCTGGTTTGAAACCTGCAACCTGCTCTGGAATAGGAAATAAGTTGTGTTGCTTTGTTCAGCACAAATGTCATGCTAGTTATGCATGTTTACCCTTTTATATACTTTAAATCTAAATTTAACCATGTGGAAAGAATCTCAGATGTCAAAAAAAAAAAATCTGCTGGTGAGGGAAAAAATTTTGTATTCTCAGCCAGCACTAAATTACCCAGATGCAATTGCTAATGAGCTGAATCTCTTCTCTCCAAAAGGAGTTTGCCCTTACAAAAATAGAAGAGAGCGACATAAAAGATGACAGTGGGAAGGAGCTGGGGACAGAGGATGACGCTGATCCTGAAGACCTGGAAGTGTTTTACGCCACGGATCAGTGGCAAACCCTGCGTCCAGGTAACTGCTAATTATAGCATGCCTCTGGAACCCACCTGCCAGCACTGACAGGAGCCCTGCAGATGCTCCAAGAGCTGTTTGTTCCCATGACAATGTGTGCTTTTGCTGGTGCTCACACAGAGAGGAGGACTCGGTGACCCAGTGCAGGGACTGGAGGTGGTGAGCAAAGTGTCCAAGGAGGGGAGAGGTTGCTCCAGGGCTTTCAGGTCACTGGAGCAGGAGGAGTGGGCTGCCAGCCCCCTGTGTCTCTGTCACTGGCTCCACAGCCCTTTCTCTCTTCATTTGTCAAGGGCCAGGTTTTATAACGTTTGTTGGCACGTGGATTCCCAGGTCTGCTGTGCTCCGGTGTGGCGCTGCTCAGTGGCAAGCTGATTAGGAGCTGTCACTGGAGCACTGCACAGCTTTTTAACAATGGCTTTTCTGTTCCTCACCTGTTTGAAAGCTAGCTTTTATTTCCATCTGTGCAAACCACAAAAAATCTCTTCCCTTTCTTTGGGTTGGCGTCTTTCATTAGACATGCCTGGAACTCTGTGGTGAGAGGAGCCCAGCAGAGCAGCTTGGCCTCTGTGTGCTGAGAAGGCTCTGGAGGGGCCAAAACCATTCAAACACACACAGATGCACATGTGCATACATATTTCAACAATTAGCCTGTCTCTGGGATCCTGAACGAGCTGTTTAATCCACTTGTGCTTTGGTGTCCTCATGTATATGCAGGTGTAATACCTTCCCACCTCACAAGGGTGAACTAAGTAGTAATTAATTTTTATAAAGTGCTCTGAATTTAAGAGCTTTATCCTGTGCTCAGTATTATCATTGAAAGAATAAGTATGGGTTCCATTTGTCTTGAAATTTCTGCCAGATATAGCAGAATGACTTTTCCAAATGTAAATCTTTGTATAACATAAATGGCTACAAAAGCCCCTGCGTTCCACAGAGCTGCAGTATATACTTATATTCCATTTCTGTACCATTATGTATGGAAGGTGTATGGTGTCACTGCTCATTAGTCAGCTTGGCAGATCCCCACCAGCTTTGTTGGAGCAGAACATGTACATACTTGCAGTCATTAGAAACCTCATTGCAGGGTTTGTTCACAAGCACCTTCTCCACTGCTTGGGTGCCTTATTCCGCTTCATTTTTGTAGTTATTCCATGTTGGGCACATGCAGTGAAGGGCTTGTGGAAATGGGGAGCTTGTCAGTATTCACAGAGGAGAGTAATTTTGGTTACTCTTGTAAAGACTTAAATGGTGCCCTGCCTCATGTTCTGACTGCTACAGACCCCAGCACTGGGGACGTGGCACAAAGAGGAGCCGGCCTTGGTCTCCTGCTGCCAGCCTGGGTTTCTGTCTCCTGGGGTTCTTGTGCAGTGAAATCCCTGTGAGGACTGGCACTGACACCTTCAGCACGTGTTAGCCAAGGCTGGGGCCCTGCTGCCAGCATGAGCCCATCCCTGTAGCCTCTGGCCACACTTTCCCAGTGTGAGCTCAGCTCTGGCTGGCAGGGAGCTGACCTGGCACAGCTGCTGCTGTGGCTGCACAGGGATTCACCTTTTGGTGCTGCAGCAGAGCCACGCAACTTGGCAGCGTGTCCATCCCACTGGTTCTGCATCTTGCCATGTTTTCCATGTGGCTGCACTCACTGGCAGCTGAGCAGAGCCTGGCTGGGCTCAGGGTTTGCCTTCTGCTGCCCATGTCTCCAGGACACCCCCACTCCCTCTCCCGTTGTATCCCTGCGGCAAACTAGGCCAGTCTCTCTGGGGGAAGCAAATTCAAGTGTTTGAATTTAGAATTTGGATCTACAGTTCTGAGCACTGGGAGGGAGCTTGGAGCTGCGTTTCCCCCATCTCACTCCTGTTTCAACTTGTTCCTGTTCTGAGCTCACGCAGGATTTTGTGCTTCTCTACAATGGTGCAGCAGCTCATCTTTTATAGATGTGTTCCCAGTTTTCCTCTGCTGAGTTTCCCGTTCCCTGTTGCTAATTGCATCAATCCACATTTCCACCGGGACTGCAGCAGTGTCATCAACCTGTAACCTGTCAAATCCCTCCCCAAATTCGATTGTTGTTGTGTCTGTAATGCTTTGGGCACTTGTTCCTCGCTGTCTACAGTGTGAGCTGGATTTTGATCAAGTGCTTCCTTGCACTTTGAGCACACTTCAAGCTGCTGGAGGTGGCTGGATGCTAACACAGAGAGACAGTTGCCCTAAGAGCTGTGCTGCCTGTAGTCTGGAAGCAAGATCAGTTGTCTCTTCTGCCAGGCAGCCGGAGCTGACGGCTCTGGAAAGGTTGGTGAAACTTCCCAAAGCCCTTTAACACTCGGTTAGGCATTGCTTCTTTCTCACTTGGCACTAAATAATGCACCAGGTGCAGGCTCAGACTGAAGGGAGATGTGTGCCCCAGAGAGGCTTCCAGCACCTCTGCTCTTAGACTTTTGGGCATCATCTGTGGGGCTTTTCCTTCTGTCCATGGTTGGAGTCCACAGGAACCTGGAGGTTTTTTGGGGTTTAGTGAGTGGGATTGCTGTTTCCTCTGAGTGAAGGTTCACACCCCTGCTCTGACTCCTCATGGTCAGGTAACAGAGTTTGTTTGAAGTTGTGCTTCCTCTGCAGTCTTTTTTCTTTCAGAATACACTTTCTCCATGTGACAGTACCCTTGGGAGCTGGAACATATTTTACTTTTGTTATTTGGGCACCAAATTTCCCAATATTTTGTTCAGCATTCCTGATGATGATTGAAAGTTGGATTTCTCTGGCCATCTAGTTGTATCACTGAGCAGCAGATTTTCCACCCAGCAGTGGTGGGAAATTTTCCACCCAGCAGTGGCTCCTCTGGGAAGAGTTTGCTGTGAAGATTCAGAGCAAGGATATTAGAGGCAGGGGTTTAATTGGGAAAGGAAAAGGGCATTAATCGCCCCCCAGCAGTGATGAATGGAGAGCTGGGGCTGCACAGGGCTCTGCTCTGCCCATCCCCGTGGCAGCTGTCCTTTGCTGCTCCCTAATGTGGCAGAAACCCTCTGGCAGCTTTTCCAGCTGACAGTTGGGAGTTAATGAGTCCAGTTTCCAATCCAGATGGACAAGTGAGAACCTCCACTGCCGAAATATCAAAATATTTACAGATTGCTCTGCAGAGAGGCAGCAGTGGGGCACAGAGGCTGCCTTTGCTGCAGAGCAGCTCCCTGCAGACTGGAGGGATGGAGCAGAGCCTGGCACTGTGACTGGCACGGTGCAGCGTGGATCTCTCTGGGCTTTGGATGGATGTCTCAGGGCAGAGCAGGGAGCTCAGCTGGCCTGCACCTTCAGCTGTGGTTAAAGCTCTGCCTTGCAGAGCTGAACCTGCAGTGACTCCCCACTGTTTGTGCTGCCCAGAGTAATTTTCTGCAGTGCCCAATGATTTCCCAGTTAAAAACCAAGGAGCCACAGCTGCTGCTGCTGGTCAGGCTGCCAGAGTGAAGCTGATGTGAGCATGCTGTTGGTGCTGCTTCTGCAAAGATGAAACCATCTCATGTTCAGCAGGGAGCCAGTGATACATTGCTTGGCAGTTAAATATGCATGGCTGCAGCTCCCAAGGATCCTCAGGCTACCTTTGCTGCTCCTGCTTGTCACAGGTCTTCTCCCGTCTCATTTGCTGCTCAAACAAGGTTTTACACCCGTGGGAGCCCAGTTCTGCAGGCAGCCACGGCAGGGAGGTGTTTTCAGGGCTGCTTTGAAGGGCTTGTTGTGCAAGGACAGGGCTGAGGATGGGCAGTACCTCAGCCCAGTTTCACTGCCAGTCTGTCCTCCAGGGGATTCCAGTGGCCAAATGAGGCAGCACTGATTTGGCTGACAGGAGGTTCCTGAGGCAGGGGAGGCAGGAGGCAGCAGGATCTGTGCCAGGCCTGTGCCACAGCCCGTGGGGGTGACCTGGCTGCTGCTGAGGGTCCCCTCACACCTTGTCTGCTCCTGCTGCTCGCTGGGATGTCCTGAGCTGCAACAACTCTTGCTAATTGCTCTGCTGAATTCATCACTGTCCAAACCATTGGCTTCTCACTGACCCAGACCTAACTGAGACAGTGGTGGCCAGGTCTCTGAAATATTTATGGCAGCACAGTCAAGAGAGAGCTGTGAAATACAGAGTGAAACCACCAGGGTATGCTTGTTTTTGCAAAGTTTGACATGTCTAATCCAGGAAATAGGAGCCTCATCAGATCAGCACGGTTTTGCATACAGAGGGAAGGCAAATGGAATTTTAAAAACCTCATCTATACTAGATGAAATGCTTCTTCTCCACGTTTCTTTATAAAATGACTTGTTAGTGATGTGCAGATGGGAGGAATCTCAACTCTGGAGTTGTTATAATCTTGTCTGGCCAGCAAGAGGAGAGCTGGAGGTTGATTCCAGCAGGTAGGAAAGGCCAGGTAGGAAAGGCCAGTTTGACTTGAGAGCAAATGTTCAGTGCTTGGAAGCTGAGTTATAGTCCCTGGTAGTTCTCCCTCTACTTGTTTTCAATCTGACTTCTGGCATAGGAGGCTTTCCATCTCCTTAATTTATTCTCTGCCTGTCCTTTTTATTGCCAGCTGCCTTCATGGGCTCCTCTCTCAGCTTCCTACCCTTGTGAGCTTTCCTTTGCCCCTCATCCTCACATCACAGGGGGCACAGTGTCCCTAACACTTGTGCCTAATTCCAAGTCCTTGGCAGAAGTGCCAGGGCTGAAGCTCCAGGTGCTGCTCCTGCCTGGCGTGTGGGGCAGTGCCAGGCAGATGGGGCTCACCAAGCACACCCTCCATGCCCTGGTCCTGGTCTGGGTAAGAGGGATGGTGATGTTTCCCTCCAGCTGTTGGTGAGAGGACAGGACTGGGGCTCAGGAGATGCTGGGACAGTGAGCAGACAGGGGTTCCCAGCCCCCTGCTCCAGCAGGAGGATGTGTTTGAAGGATGCCAGCTCTGGGCAGGGAATCACAGCACAAATGTCCTGCCCTGCAGCTTGGTTTCAGTATTTCTGTACAGAATTGGGACCCCCAATTCCATGAACTGGGAGCCAGCTTTTGCCCCCCAAATGCAGGTAAAACTTCTCTTCTGTCATTTGCAGAAGTGGCAGTGTCCTGGCAGCACTGGTGTGGTGAGGAAAAGCCCTACAATGCTTGCTCAGGTTAAGTAGCAGAGTGGGCTTGGGGTGGGTTTTTGGTGTGTCAGGTCAGTCCTGTCCCTTGCTGGCCATGATGTTCTGGTTTCAAACTGGTTACAAAAGACTTTTGCAGGGATGCTCCTTCTGCCAAAAACTAATTGTGCTTCTGAGCAGCCAGAATAAAATATGAGCTTCTGTAACACAGAGCCGTGGGCTAGGCTGTGGGCACTGCCAAAACAAAGGTGCAGGGCTGTGTTTCCATGGGCCATGACTCCTGCTAGTGGTTTGTGGAATTCTGAGCCCTGCAGGGTATTCCAGGTGGTCAGGAGTGGCCATAAACCAGGGGATGAGGTGCTGAGAGTCAAGCAGTGGTTTTAGTGCAACAGGAGGAGGTTAAGCTGCAGCTTTCAGAATAATTTCAAACTTCACTTTAATGATGCTCAGGCTGCTGGTGGTGTAATAGCAGCAGACATCAGCAGTGGAACCATTCCCGTGGTTAAATGTACATTGTTTGGTGGGGGAAAAGTGCTTTGAAGGAAGAGAGACTGTTTCCCAGGGAAGACATCTCTCATTCCTTGCTTTCATCTCCTCCCTGCCAAGCTGGGAATGCTGTGAGCCTGTGAGCTGCTGAGAGGTGCTCAAATGTGTGCTGGGTGATGAGGAATACCTTGGCTCTGGTTTTTACGTGCAAGTAGGCTGGATTTGCTGCAATAGCTACAATAACCTTCGCGTGGCTGTTTAGAAGGGTGAACCTCATTAAAGAAGAGGTATTTAATAACAGGCCAATTTTTATCTCTGTCTTTATCTAACAGTCTGCACATTTATTTCAAGCTTGTAACAGTGCTTTGGAAAAAAAATGTTTTTCCTCCTCTGAAATGTTTTGGCAGTGCCTCCAGCCTTGGTTATCTTGAATTTCCAGTCTGGCTGGCATCTCTCCTCTTTCCAAAGCCAGCAAGCCACAGCAGGCCCAAAGCTCCAACATTTTCCTTGGGAAATGGGAAATTCCTGGGGGAATATGCTTTCAAAGCATGGGACTTGGGTCCCAGGGTTACTGAAACAGTTTTGAAGGTTTGATCAAACATAATCACAGCGACTCCCTCAGGCTTCAAATGTGTAATCTGGTGTGGGACAGGCACTGCAGGCACTGCAGTGTTTGGTGTTTGCTGCAGGATGTGACTGACCACACACTCTGGGAGAGGCTGGCAGCTCTGGGGTCAGGCATTCCTGCAGAGATTTTTTTTTCCTAAATTTGTCAACTTTATTCTGTAATGTCATAAATTCGGCCCTGACCTATAGATATCTTGCAGACATTGTGTTTTCAGCCCACTCTCCTGTGTTTGCTGTCCTTTGCTGGTGGTGAAGGAGGCAGCCCCAGCCCTGAGGGGATGCACCATCTTTCCACCTCCTTCCACATCTGTCCCTTTGGCATTGCTGTCTCCGTACCCAGACCCTGCCCTGACTGAAGGTTTGCTGGAGCACAGGTGTCTGAGCCTGAGGCCAGGATGACCATTTCTGAGCCCTTTTCCCAGGATACATGTGGCCATGTGCTCCGGGAGCTGCTGGATTTGGGCCTTGGGATGTGTGTGGCAGTTGTTACAAAAGAACTTGGCTCTAGGGGCTAATCCCTGGTTTTTCCTTGCTGTTCGGTCTGCATCATATACATCCCTTACCCACAGTTTTGCAGCATTATCTTTTTCCATAATTAGGGAGTGTTTTCCATGGTCTTGCTCAGGCCCTTCCTCCCTGCAGTTTCCCCCGTGGGTTAAGGCCTGACTTACTGAAACTTCCACAGAGCTGATTCTGGGTGGGCAGGGACAAGGCCAGAGGGTTTTCAGCAGTCAGCACAGTCAGATGGCTCCTGTGAGGAATATTTCACTTGCTCCTTCACAGCTCTTGCCTGCAAATTGTCCTCTTGCTCAGATGGGGCTCCAGTTTCTTTTTTTTCTCCTTTTTCTTTCCCAAGCTATTCAGTTTTCCATACATTTATTTATAGGGTCACACAAGCAACAGGTCTGCTTTTTCCAAAGATCCTTCCAGAGCCACATGCTGTGCCTGCTCCATTCTGGTGCAAAAGCACCTTCTCCTCTGAGGATAACTCAGAATATCCATCCAGCTGTCTTGACTGAGCAAGGCATTTTCTCTGAACCCTGCCCTCTGTTCATTTCAGAATCTGCAGGGAATTTGGGACATAAATTAAAAAGCTATTTGATGCTCCTTGAGGTCTAGAAGCTGGTTTTGCATTTGTTCTTACTTGAACGCACACTGAGACAAATGACTCTGCTTTACTGAAGCTGCTTCCTTTGGCATCCTGAGGAAGCTTCCCAGTTAAAAAATAAATATGGCTCTGTTTTTCCAGCCCTGCTTTACCAGCAAAAGCTGGGGAAGGAAATGTAATCTCCTTGGGTCTGTCCTGATGTTTTGTACAGCTAATTCCCATTTATTGAAAGAACTCTTCCACGCCAGATTAACATTTAATTTTTTATTATGTGTTTACATTTTGGAAGGAGTAAGGGTGGTGGTGTTGGAAATTCTAATGAGGGACAACATTTCTGATTCAAAAGACTCAGGCTCCTCTCTTCTGATTTTTCTGCCTGATCCTTCAGACTGCAGGAAGTTTTGCTTGGGTCATTCACTTGCAACAGGATGTTATGTGAATACAGAATTAATGTATGCAGCCTGTCACTTGGAATTGCTGCTGTTCTGCTGCTGGAGAGCTCCCAGGGTTGCAGAGTCCCTGCAAGCAGCAATAACAGGAATGTGCCTGTGATCCTGCAAAGCCAGAGGAGGAGCAGGGAGCTGCAAGTCTCCCCCATCACTGCGGGGTGTGAATAAATAGATCTAATCAACAATTTACATGTTAGCCCCAGACCAGGGTTTATTTTTAGGATGTGTCATTCAGCCCAAGCAAAACCTCTGCATCTCAGGCTGGTGGTGTTTCTAAAAGCACCTCTAAGTGATCACTGAGGCTGGATTTTGAGCTGCATTTACATTTTGATAGAATCTGCTGCTTTCCTTATCTGAAACAAAGCCTACCTGATCTTCATTAATTACACTAATTACATTTCACCTAACCAGGGTGCTACTGATTACAGTTATCTGTCTGTTCTTCACCAGATAATACACAAAAAAATTGTTATCCCTGGCTGTATCTGGATTAGCTGGAGCTGTAAGGGGGGTGCACATGGTGATGGGTTTTACAGGTGGAGTGCAGGTATTTATAGACTGTCTGAGGAAATGCTGGATGAGTGGCTGCTGCCCCACTGGCTGTGCTGCCATCCCAGCAGGAAAACATAGAGAAAACACTGCTTAAACACAGAAAAATGGTTACTGCAGGGTGGCTGGAGCAGGCCAGCTCCACAAGAGAGGTGATGGAGTCCTGGGACATCCCAGACCCTCCTGAGCACAGGCGTAGGGCTGGAGGGGACACTGCTGGAGCAGGGGTTGATCCCAGAGGTGTTTCCAGGCTCAGCTATCAGGGACTGTCTGGCAGAGCCTTTTTTAAGACAGAAAATCTCACAGTGGCTTCACAGAGGGCTGCAAGCCCTGGTGGCGGTGCTGACTGCTCCCCACTAACATCAGCTGCAGTCTGAGCGGGGCAAGCACAGAAAGGGCTCCTCTGAAAAGAGGCAGCAGGAAATGTCTGAGCTGCTGGGGAGCTGTGGGTCCAGAGGGCTGGAGCCAGGAGCCAGAGGCTGCAGGGAAGGGGGTCCATGAGGGCAGAGCCTTTGCTGGAAGAGAAGCCAAGGGGCTTTCACTTGACTCCTGTTTCATCATCCTTCCACACACTGATCTCTTCAGATGCTCTCCAAACCTTTGGTTTGCTTTCTGAAGGGGAAAGGACTTGTCCTGGAGGAGGAGCAGAGCCAGGCTGCTGAGGAGAGCTGGTGGCTGTCAGCTGGCAAGAGAGGAGGGACACAGAGGCCAGAGGGGGGACACTGGGTGAGGAGATGTTCACACTCAGCTCCATCCACTGTGAGTGCCAAACACACCTGCACTCCTGTTTGTACGGCTTGCTGTACTTGATAAACTGATAGATGTGAGTTTGGGCATTTTTGTTACCTTTTTGTATTCTGAAGAGAACTAAAGATGGTTCACATGATTTTTTTTGTGCCTTCTGCAGTGCAGGTGATACAGGCAGGGATGGAACCGCAGCATCTTTATACTTGTCAAGTCTCCATCCACACCCAAGGCACTGCCTGAAGCTCAAAGTGATTTTCTTGCAGGCTTAGAACACTACACCAGCAGGGAGAACAAGAAACTCGGTGGAGATTATGCTCCAGAAAAACTGTATGCGTGGCCCAAAAGCTAAATATGGAACCATGGAAGTGCACACTGCAGTGGTAGGGGAGGTGGGAATGCTGAATGGGGAGGTTTCCTGCCCTTCTGGCACCAGGAACCAGGGGTCCTCTGGTTCTCCATGGTCTTCCTTGAGGATCTCAGGTTCTCCATGGTTCTCCATGAGGACCTCTGGTTCTCCCTGGTCCTCCATGAGGATCTCTGGTTCTCCATGAGGATCTGTGGTTCCCCATGGTTCTCCCCAGGGCTGTGCTGGTGCCTTGCCCAGAGTTTGCTGTGTCAGCAGGCAGTAGTTTCAGGTGGGGCTGCTCTGCTGGCAGGGCCTTGGTGTTCCCAGCAGGGCAGGGCAGGGATGCTCCTGTCCCAGCAGGACACTGGGCATGCAGGTACCACCCCACAGCAGCTGCTCCTCCTCTGCATCACTTCCAGGGGCAGAACTCCTGTCCTGCTGTGTGGCAGGGAGCTCTGCAGAGCCAGCACCGAGGGGACAGGCTGGGCAGCAGCTGGGCAGCACTGGTTTAATCCTTTTTGCCTGTTCCTGCCTTGGAAGCTGTGTACTGGGTGAGATGTGTGTGTTTGGGGAGGGCTGGCCCGACCATTAGCTTGTCAGGGTTTGCAACATAGGCAGCTGGGGAGAAAACTGTTATTAAGTGTAACGTGGCACCTTGGAGACGGAAGCATGGGGAGACAATAAATACAGCCTTCCATAATGCCATTTTATGGTGTCACTCTTCAGAATTTATTAAGACTTAGTTGCAGCCATGCCTGCAGCCTCCTGTGCTGGAATCCATAAATTGTGTTCATTATCTCCAGCACTTGCTCTGACCTGCTGTGTTTTACAAGGGGGGGGAGACACTGGAGGTGTGGGGACACCCCAGCTGCTTTCTGCAGCTGTTCCCCTGGTGCCAATCCAGCTTTTCTGGGGTTGCTGGGACACCCCAGGCAGTGCTTGGCTGCATGGATGGACCCCAGGTGTGATGTGGTGGTTGAAGAGAACACTGAGGGACTGAGGAGCTGCCAAAATCACCACAGCTCCACAGGGAGCAGGGAAGGAGCTGGGCGAGGGGAGAGCCATGGGCGCCTTGGAGCACACTGGCACATTTGTCACTCCACTGTGGGACCACTCCAGCAGTCCTGGATGTGCTGAGGATGCTGGAGGTGGAAAAGGGTTCACAGGAGCTCCCTGAACTGCACACAGAGTGATGCTACACCCCTGCTTGGTGTCCTCTTGCACCAGTGTTTTCAGATGAAAACACAAATGAAATTGAGCTCCTTTTGCCCACTTTTTGTCATGACAAATCTCAGCAGCAGCATGTTGTGTACCTTCATCCTTATCCTCAGCATTTAGGTACAGGATGGAGGAAAACAAGTTCAAGCCCAACCTCCTGTTAATTTATTATGTTCCTTATGCTTAAGGACAAAATTTAAGTTGCCAAAAGCAGATGTTTGCATGCTCTTTTTTTAGCTCTCAAAGTACTTTCTGTGTGCTTGATTGATGGATGTCCCTGTTTCATTAATAGCTGGGCTTTGCATAAAGCTGTTACTACCAGGAGAATCTGGTGTGGGTTTCAGTTTTTTCTTCTTGCATTGAAAATCCATTATTAATGTCTTTCTGAGGGGAAAAAAAAAAAAAAAGGTTTCAATTCAGGCATTTTGCTTTGCTTTCTCTGGCTTCTTCTCAACTGTCTTTACAGAGGTGCTTATAAAATCAATATTACAATTGTTCTTCATATTTTACTGAGTGGTTGAGGGTTTCTGCATCTTGCTATTGATTTCTGATTGTACTGCAGGACATTTAGGTGCACACAGGTTGTTCTGTGATGGATAACTTCATATGTGTCTTCCTAATCATCACTGAGTTGCCTTCTGCATGTTCCCTGTTGCTGGATGCGGCTGCTGAGTTTGGAAGGCACCAGGAGAGCTCTGAGTGCAATCCTGAGACACCAAACTTGTGACTGCTCATTTAATTTGGGTTTGGTTTTCAATCAGACACAGGGGTCACATGAGGCTTGTGGGGTCTCCTCTTTTGTGTTGTCTTTGCAGAGTTCTTCTGCCCTGGCTTTTCAGGCAGCTTCGTGTTGTGTGTTGTAGGAGCAAAACAAGTCATTATCCTGGCTTTGTGTGGGGTGATCATGATGCACCTTTAGCTTCCAGCACTGACCTTGGCCCTTGGGGCAGCTCTGCAGGCAGATCTCAGCATTTCAGAGGTTCAGAGTCATTGGATCCCAGAATGGTTTGGGTTGGAAGGGAACCTTGAAGCTCATCCAATTCCAATTCCCTGCCATGGCAGGGTCACCTCCCACTGTCCCAGGCTGCTCCAGCCCCAGTGTCCAGCCTGGCCTTGGGCACTGCCAGGGATCCAGGGGCAGCCCCAGCTGCTCTGGGCACCCTGTGCCAGGGCCTGCCCACCCTCCCAGGGAACAATTCCTGATTCCCAATATCCCATCCATCCCTGCCCTCTGGCAGTGGAAGCCATTCCCTGTGTCCTGGCACTCCAGGCCCCTGTAAAAGTCCAAGTCTCAATGAAGCAATGCAGAAGCCCAGTGTGCATTGGTAACTGCTGTAAAGCTGGATTTGCAGACTGAGGCTCTTGGAGCACATCAGCACTGATGGCACAATCTGTGTGAGAGCTTGTTGGCACCAGAGGAACCTGTGAGGAGTGACAGGACTGTGGCCAGCACGGGTGCTCCAAAATGCTTCCGTGGCTCCAGGTGGGTGTACAGGGGAAGAGCTCTGTGTGTGTGTGGGCACAGTCCTTCCCAGCTCTGCATGCCCTGGCACAGGCTCCACATCTGCCAGGGGCTGTGGCTGTGCCAACAGGCACTCTGCAGAGGGCTGGCTGTGCACAAACCTCTGCTGGCTGGACTGGGCTGTTTGCTCCTCAGGCTTATCCTGGACAGGCTCCTGCGCCTTCAGACATGGAGGCTACACCTGGCTTCTGAGGAATTGGTTGTTGCAGTTAGTCTGTCCGTGCTGGGGACCAGGACAAGCACTGGCACAGGAGCTGGTCCTGTGTCCCTGGGATAGCAGGGCTCGGTGGTGGCAGCGCTGGCAGGGACATGGCAGAGCTTGGGAGGGAATGGGGCTGGCATGCATAACAATGGGCAGGCTCTGACCTTGCCTCTGGAACTCACTTAGCAATTCTGTTGATGTTCTGGAAACGAAAATATAATTCAGGCCACCTTCTCCTCCAAGCTGACCCTGAGAATCTGGGAGAAGAGCTACTGAATAATTAGGGGCTTTTTTTTTCTCCCCCCTTTTTGCTGGAGTTACTGCTCAGTGTTGAACTGTGCTCTTCTACAGTGTCATCACTTCCCTTGAACTTACTGCTCCGAGTGTACTTAGCATTAATATAATTACGTAAATTGCAGTCTCATTAATCACCGGGGGCTGCGGCACATCCTTGTTGTGCTGTTTCGTGGGTGGCTTGGCTGGTGGGAACCCCTGGCCAGGGATGGGGGCTGTGGCTGGAGCACTCCCCCTCTGCTCCTGAGCCTGGTTTAGCTGAACTTTGTGTGTCTCACCCTGTAGGATCTGGAGTGTTTGCCAGCACTGCCATGATTGCAGCCTTGCTGCCGCAGAGGAGAAAAGGGAAAGGTGGGTTTGTCCCAAGGGAGTTTGGCTGGACCACATCCCTGCTGCTGTCCCTGTGATTTGGGTCTGTGGGGTCCCAAAATGCAGAGCCCAGCCTCGTGGCTTGGCAGTGAGCACCCAGAGCCCGTGCTCTGTGCAGGGTCTGCTGCAGGGCTGTTTGATGATGTTGTGCCTCTGTCTCTGTGGCAGAGCTCTCAGCCTTCCTGGCAATGTAAATTCCCCTGGCTGCATGCTAAAATTACACTGAGTTATTGATTTATCTTTGAGAGGATTTCCTTCCCGAGGGACATTTCTGGCTGTTGTAGTGATTTAGTTCTCCTGCAAGGGCAGAATCCGTGGCAGAGCAGAGCCACCCTCCTGCCCTCGAGCCTGCAGCTCAGGGTCGCGCTCCCTCAGGCTTCCTCTGCAAGCTGATTTCTTTTCCAAGGCTGGGACAAGGTTACATGGCTGTTATTTCTGTGTAACAACTGCAAATAAAAGGGCATTTTCAACTTTCCACTGCAGAAGCTGCAAGTCTGGGACAAGCCTTTGTGCCGTGGCACCAGCATTATCTTGGGCATGTCTCAAACCCAGCTCCAAGGCTGGCATGTGGGACTTGTGGAGCCATGCCAGCCTTAATACACTTGGACTCCTGGGAATGTTTTAGTTCTTCAGAGTGGAGTATGATGGGAGCAGGAGCTTGCAACACTTTTCTCCTAAAGCTTCAGGGTACAGCCTCTCTTTTCTTTGCTTTCTATTGACTCACAATGGAGCATCTCTAAAAGCCAGGCCAGGTGAGTTCCTGCTGCTGGTCCTGAGGAAGCCAAGACAGTTTATTTCTTCTATCCCCAGCTTTCTCCCCTTGGCCCTGAAAGCCCCCCCACCAACTATGGCTCAGCTGGTGAGCACCATCAGTAGAAGGACCTGACCCTTCAGGACATTGCCCAATATTTCAGATACTCTGTGGCTGGAAAATGCCCAGCTCTGTGTCCTTGGGTGCCCGTTTGAAGCATGTCCCTGTGGGTTCCTGTATCTAACCCCACTTTCTAGTGGATTTGGCACCAACCTCAGCTGCACAGTGATAAAATGGGAGGCTGCTCGTGCATGTGGTGTTATAAAACAGCATCCACCAATTAGACCCAGGGAGAACGTCAATTTATTTTCCTGTGAACCAAGTGTGGCACAGCTCCTTCCTTTCCCTGTGATCTATCTGTGAGATAAAACACATCTTTAGTGTGTATCTTAAATACTGCAGTGTTGGCAAGTTCTCTTGACAGAAATTAGGCTAATGTCCCTTACGGCTGCGTTAGCTGTAGAAACAAGGCTTTAAATTGAAGCTTCGCAAAGCGCTATTCCAGCATGCTCTCCAAGGCATCTCCTTATTCCAGCTTTTATTATCCAAATTTGTTCTCGCTCTGCCTTGGCAGCAGGGCTGGCAGGCAGCTCTGCCCATCCATCCTGCTGGTCTGGCAGCCAGGGGGTGGGAGCAGCACCTCCAGGCTGGCCTGGGCAGTGCTGGCCAAGCCCTGTGGAGCCCTCGGCCCCGGGATGCTCCGGCTTGGGGGGCACCACTGCTGGGACGGGGCTGGGGCCTGGGTGAGGGCAGGCAGCTGACACCCATCGAGCACAGAGGGGATCCAAGGCAGTCAGCTGCACGCCCTGACAGCGGCACAGCATGTCCTGAAACGCTCCCACTGCGAGCTGGAGCTGGGAGAAGGGAGTTTGTGTTGTGCGTGTCTCATCCTTGCAATTTCAGCGCTGAGTTACAGACTCAGAAGCTGAGGACAGGAACAGGGAGTGCTGAGGCCTGGTCATGAATTCCCTGCTTAAGCTTCAGCCCTCCCCTGGAAAATAGTTTCCTTTTTAGCTCCTTTACCCTCCTCAAGTTGAGCCCTTTTAGCCTTTAACTCCTTGTTTCCAACAACAGATTAACCAGGGCTGTTTTAAACCTCCTGATTCTCACACTGGTGTTGGTCCTGATGGATTATCCCTCCCTATTGTGTCCTTTCTGTGCCTCCACATTGCCAGGTTCTTTGGTGGCCCTCTCCTGAGTCGCTGAGAGAGGAGGAGAGGCTGAGAGTGACACATGTGGGAGACATGATGGTTGATGATGTTCTGGAGGTGCTAACCTCCATCATAGTAAAGAAGCCTCTCTCAAAAGGTATTAAATGCCTAAAATCCCACAAAATTAATATCATCCTCAGTTCCTTTTGTCAGGTTCTCAATTCTCCCGGTCAGCTGCCTTGTTCTTCTCTGCCTACATCCTGTATTGATCTTCTCTGAACGTAGCCAAGCCTTCAGCATCCCAGATGGGCTTTCTGGAGTAACAAATAGACCTGAGGAATGACAATTATTGAATGGATTGTAGCATTGGCTTGGGGATAAATATTGTAGGGAGTTGGAAAGGGATTAAACCTGGCATTTGTAAGTAAGCTTCTCATGGATGTTGACTTGGGGACATGGTGAGACAAAGGTCACTGCAGTGTCTCTGCACCCTGGTGTGCCATTTGAGAGATGAAATATCAGTGTGGCTGGATACGTTTGGTCTCTCTGTTTCTTCTGCTCGGACCTTTGTGGGATTAAACTCTCTAAACTGCTGCAGTTCACAGACTTCAAGCCCAGTATCAAAAGAAAAAATAAATCAAATGCCTGGTATTAAATCCTGAGCACATGGCTCCTGCTGCACCCTAACTCACTGCAGTGCCTGCCTTGAAGCTGGGGAGAAGGCTTTGCTGGCAAAGTGAAAACAGGTTGTGCCCACTCTACAAAAGGACACGCCTTCTTCTTCCTGCCCTGTGGTTATTTTTTCCTGGTGTGTTTGCTGCTGTTGCACTGAAGGCAGAGCAGCCCTCCCAGCAGGGAGGTGGAGAATGGAGCACTTGTTGTATGAGCTCTTTGCCACAGGAAGCATTTCCCTCCTGCAGCAGCAGCAGCAGCAGCAGCAGGTACATCAGCAGATGCTACAGCAGTGCCCCCATCAGGGGCCCTGTATTTCCCCCTGGAGCCCTCCTGTCACCCCTCCTTCCCTGAGATCCCTCCTCCCCAGGCTCTTCGCTGGCTTCCACCTTCAATTCCATCACTTCCAGACTTCCCAGGGGGCCCAGGCACCTCATGGGAGGGCCACGCTGTGCCCTGTGTGTGACAGACACCCCTCCTGTCCTTGTGGCTCCCCTGCATGGGAGGGATGAGGTTTGGTGTGTGTTCAGAGGCTCAGCTCTGGGCATGAGGCTGGGCCCCCTGGTGTGCCACCATCATCATCATCGTCACCTTGGCTGCCATGGAGGGTGGGTGGCAGTCACAGGGACCTGCTCTGGCACTGCCAACCATGGCCTGCTTGTCCCAGGGGCTCACGTGCCCCTCCTTCCCCCTTGCTGCAGGAGCTGCAGGAGAAGCCAAGTGGATTTGGCAGGCGGTGTGAGGAGAGAGCCCAGCCCAGCCTCCCCCACAGGGTGCCTCTGTTTGAATAGCAGCGTTCAGAGCACTCAGCACCGGCTGATCAGCTGGGAGAACATAAATCCCAGTGCCACAGGAGAGCCCTGGCTCAGGGAAAAGGGCCAGTTGTGAGCGCTGTCCAGCCCAGTGTCCAAATGGAATGGTGCTTTCACATCTCTAATCAAGGGTTACTTAGTGGAGAGCCCCTTCCTTGTGAGGCTTTGTTCTCTGCTAGCTGTGGATTGAATCACAGGAGGAGGGATTGGATTCTGGCATCATTTTAAAAACGTTTTCATTCTATTTGCTGAGGGGAACAAATTACACAGAAGACCTCTCAGCACTGTGACAAAAGAGTGGCTCTAAAACCCTTTTCAGCCAAACAAGTGTTTGAGCTGAAGGCCTGATGGATGGTGCTTCAAGATGTGGTTACTGCAGCAAGGTTGGCATTAAAAATCACTGGGTGCAAGAAAGTTCTCCCAAGGTTACTGTGGGGGTGTGTCTCCCTGTAATCCTTGTGTGAGGAGCCCTTAACACCCTGAGTCCACCAGTGAGCTCTGTGGCATCAGCCATGGGAGAGCAGCAGCACAGCAAGCACCAGTGAGTCACTTGTCTCTTGCTAAATGAGAAACTGCAATGGGATCAGCCCTTTTGGGGTGGCATCACTGTGGCAGGAGGGCTGGAACTGGATGATCTTTAGGGTCCCTTCCAACCAAACTGTCCCACAATTCTTTCCCTGTCCCTGTCCAAGTGGGGTTCAAGCAGAAAGCAGTGCTGCTGCTTTGGGACCTGTGAGGAGCCTGGGCAGGAGCACACCTGCTGTTGGGATGTACCAGAACAGGGTGGCTTTGGGGCTTTCCCAGGAATGCCTTTGCTGCCAGCAGCTGTGCTGGATGTTGGACAGGGGACAAATTCACCCTTGGCAAGCTTGAAAGCATTTCAGATGGCTTCTGTCCCTGCTCCAGTGCAGCACAGAACAAAATCAGATGTTGGAGAAGATGTCATACTTAGACATCACCATTCTGACAGGTCGATTTCCAGGATGTTTATTAACATAGCTTGGAATGTCACAGAAAGGTTTGTCAGATAAACTAGCCAACTGAAGTTGTTACATGAGACTTCCTTGGTTTTGTTGAGGTGCTTTGAACTCTTCATTCAATCTCTCAACAATTCATTCCCTTCAGGCCTTTCTGGAAGAGCCTCTGCAAGGTCTGTGGCTGGGGGATCAGGCCCTGCCTGCTCCCTGTGTGTCTGGGTGTGGAATCCTTTGAATCCCTCAGGGCAATCCCCAGGGCTGTGCCCTGGAAGAATATGCTATAGAGTCTCCACCTAGGCTGAAAGGGAAAACTTCCCCATGGAGCCTTGCACAACACTATGAACCACCCCAGTTCCTTTCCCCATATGTCCCAAACTCTGGTAGTTTCTCCTTTCCCTGTTCCCTCATTGGCTGTGGTATCCCTGGTGGCTGGCTCTGCGTCTCCCCTGTAGGGCAGTGCCCTTTGCCCTGCCCTTGGTGCCACCCCAGTGCCTTTGGACCATTGGCCACTGACCCCTAATTAACCCTGTGCACACCACATGGCCAGCTCTTTTGTCTCTGATTCCCCTTTGGCGTGCTGGAATAAGCCTTTGCAGGAATTTATCATACAAAAGGCCCTTCTGCCTCTCGTGGCTGAACTGGCCATGGTGAGTGTGGTGTGTGGACTTGGCTGCTCTCCCTGAATGTTCACCCAAGCAGCTTTTCCAAGGAGATGCTTATTGGGAAATAGGCAGCAGCATCCACCATCTAAACCCCTGTGTTGCTCCATCTGGGTGCCCTGGAAGGCAGAAGGAAGCAGCAGTGCCAATTGTTTGCTCATGCTGTAAGGACAGAAATCCTCTCTGAGGGTTTCCTCTGCAATCCCAGGAAGAGAAAGACATCTCTGTCCTTGTCAGCCCTCTGGGCAATGATCAGACAGAACAGCGATGAAACCAGGCTGGCAGCACCAGGGCTGGTCACTCGCAGGCAGAGGCAGCCCAGCTTCTCCAGCCCGAGCTGGGCAGCACCTGGGAGAGGTGGCACCATGACACTGGGCATGGTGCATCACCCCAGGGGTTCCTCCTGCATCCCATCCCCTGCAGAGCCCCTGCTGTCCCTGGTTACCTGAGCAGTGGAGAGGCAGTGCCCAGGCTGGTGCTGCTCTGAGGAGATGCTGCACTCAGCAGGCAGCTCTGGCTCCCCAGCAGTACTGTGGGAGGAGGAGCTGCCCAGGGAGTGCATTTGTAAAGCATTTCTTCCCCAGGAAGAGGAGTTTGTCACAGGAGTTTGTACTTGGGATGTGCACACAGGTGTCTGAGCTTCCTCCCTGCCTGAGGTGGGGAATGCTGGGGGGGCTGGGGCAGCTGCTGAGGGAGCTTCCAGGCCTGGTGCTGTGAAACCTCTCCACCAGCTATCAGGAGGAGGTGACATAGAGCATATTAGTGACATTTTCCAGTGGCACTTAATTGGGAGGAGCAGTGAGTGTCAGACAGTGAACTAATGCAAAAGGCTATAGCTGAGTGAAGAAGGGAAAGAAAAAGAAAGAAAAGATAGGAAAGATAGGAAAGAAAGGGAAGAAAGGCAGAAAGAGAAAGAGAGAGAGAAAGAGAGAAAGAGAGAGAGAAAAAGAAAGAAAGAAAGAAAGAAAGAAAGAAAGAAAGAAAGAAAGAAAGAAAGAAAGAAAGAAAAAGAAAGAAAGAAAGAAAGAAAGAAAGAAAAAGAAAGAAAGAAAGAAAGAAAGAAAGAAAGAAAGAAAGAAAGAAAGAAAGAAAGAAAGAAAGAAAGAAAGAAAGAAAGAAAGAAAGAAAAAGATTTCTTTGCTTGGTCAGGAGCTCAGCAGTGCAGAAAGCTGAAGCCTGTCCTTTGTGTTCCCTTTGGGATGGCAGTGGAAGTGCCCTGAGTGCACATTCAGAGGCACCTTCATGGCTTCTCATGCCACAACACCAAAACTAAATGTGCAAAGTGACTTCCTTGAATGACATGTAGTCCATTGAAATATCTAAAAGAAGTGGTCTGGAAATGCTTTCTGAGCCTGTTCCATGGGATCAGCTGTGAGGGGCTGAGGGCTGGTGTGATCCCGGTGCTGTGTCCCAGTGGGAGCAGCCCCACAGCCTCACGTGCAGAGGAGGCACTGCCAGAGCCCCTGGAGATCTCACCTGCCCTGCAGCCACCATTGTCAAGGTGCTGTAAACATCAGCTGGTGATGACTTTACCCTTGGTACCTTGGTTTAGTCGCTATGGGGAATTTCTTTCCTGAAGCCCGTGGGATTTCCCCCTGGCAGGTGTGATGGGGATGCTTGGGGAGTGTGGGGCTTTGGGGACAGCTGCCCGGGCAGGGGCTGAGGTCGGGGCCCTGTTGGGCCCATGGCCCCCAGCAGCAGCAGCAGCAGCAGCAGCAGCCCCAGGGCCCAAAGCCCCGTGCCCCCTGCCCAGCACAGGCTGTCATGTCCCTGCAGCTGTCACCTGAGTGGGACCCAGGGGCCAGTGGCCGCTGGCAGCAGCAGGAATGCGGGCAGGGTGAGGATGCCCTGGCTTGGCTTTTGTCTCTGGAACAATGCGGGCTCAGGGCAGTGCAGAGCAGGCTGGGAAGCAGAGCCCAGGGCCTTTGGAGGCTGCAAGGCTTAAAGATCAGTCCCTGCAGTAGCCCAGATGCAGGTGGCCCAGTTGCCAAGGCTGTGGTGGCCTTGAGAGTGTGCAGGTGGATTTTGCATGGCTGTGGCCTGCTGGCGGCTCTGGGCCCAGGAGTGCCTGTGGCTGCAGCAGGAAGGGTGGCTGAAGGTTTGGTGGCTGCTTTGGTGGCCTGGCTGCCAGGGCCAGTGCTGTGAGAGCCCCCTGTGTGAGAGCTGGTGAGAGCTGAGCTCTTGGGGACAGCGCTGTGCCCCAGGCCAGGAAGAGCAGCAGTGCCCAGTGCCAGGAGTGGTGTCAGTGGGAGCCCCTGTGCACAGGGACCCCCAGTCCCGGGGTGGCCGTGCCAGCACCCCCAGGGACCTCCAGCCCCGGGAACGTGGAAAAAGTGGAACCCACAAGTGTGCAAAGGCTGCCTGTGCCCAAAGGAATGGCCAAGAAAAGTCAGGTTTTAAATAGAAACAGTATTTATTTGCCGCAGATTGACAAATCGGGGACTTACAGAACATGTTTCGTTATAACAATCGTTATAACTAAAACAACCACAATGTACAGAACATATTTACATGAGATCCGATGGGCTAACAATCTTCAAAACATATTTACAGGAAACTTCTGATGTAATCAGCGTATTTACAGAAATCTTCAAAACTTTCAAACGTATTTACAACGGCGTGGCATCTGTGCCATGATGTGCATGAGTCCTGGAAGAAAGGAAGCAGCAGAGCTGGACTCAGCTGGCAGCACTGGGCCCAGCAGGGCTGGGCCGGGGCTGGCAGGGCTGGCGTGGCCCCAGGAAAGCACAGGGCAGGCCGGGGCTGGTGCTTGTGGCAGCACAAGCCAGGCCCCCTGCGGGCACCATGTCCCTGAGCGGGGCCATCCAGCCCAGCCCCAGCCTGGCGTCAGGGGACCCAGTGTGTGTGTGGACAGGGCGTGGGAAGCATCTGCCTGTCTTACCTGTGGGGCTGCATCTTCATCCAAGGACCATGGGCTCCTCCTCATTCTCATCCACCTCCATGTCCTCGTTGTCATCCTCCTCATCCCCCTCCATCTCCTCAATTTTGTCCTCCTCGTCTACTTCCATGTCCTCAACAGTGGAGGACATGGAAGTAGAGGAGGAGTCCACCTCCATCACTTCTTCCTCATCCAGGCCCAGATCCACTTCCATGTCTTCCACGATGTCTCTGTCAGTCTGAAAGGGGTAGCAAAATCTCCCAGTGGGCTTCCTTTCCCACACCATCCATTCCCACATGGCTTCAGCCTGCTCAAGCCGAGTGCCCTCTGCCTGGCATGGCACCGTACCTCCATGGGCACAGCGGAGCACATCTTGCTGGGATTGGTGCGCCAGATCAGGCTGCAGGAAAAGCCCAGGCAGCAGCAGCACCTCTGTGCTGCGGGTCAGAGCACAGAGCAAGCGGCAACTGACCTTGGCAGCCAGTGAAGTGTCTGCTGTGCTTGTTTCCAGGCCCTGGACGTGCCACCTGGAACCCTGTGGGAGCTGTGGTGTCACTGAAGTTTCAGGGCTGCTCCGCAGTGGGAGATGGGGATGGCCGAATGATCAAATCCTTGAATGGTTTGGCTTGGAAGGAACCCTAATGATCCTATGGTTCCAAGCTGAGCAAGCTCCCAGCACAGCAGGTTGCTGCGGCCCCTGTCCCACTGGGCCTTGGATTTTGCTGGGGATGGGGCATCCACAGCCTCTCTGCACTGGTCCCTGTGTCAGTGACAAGCCCCCTGAGAGTAAAGAACTTCTTCCCATTATCTAATCCCTTCCACTTCTTGCAGTTTGATCCCATTTTTCCTTGTCCTGTCTCTAAAGTTCCTGACAAAGTGTGCTCCTCGACTTCTCTGTGGGTCAGGCTGTTCCTGCAGGGTCATACGTGTGGCTGGACCTGTAGACAGGAGAGAGAGAAGCCAAATTCCCAGTCAGAAAAAATGGGGAAAGTGGCATGAGGACTGAGAGGATGAGGAAAAAGTAGAGACATGCATGTCTTTTCTTTGGTGGGTTGCGGGATTCGTGCCTTTTATTAGAGGCCAGGCTCCCTGGTGCGCTCAGGTTCTCTGTTGCAGCCTGGCCACAGCCAACCTCTGCGTGTGACCTGCACATGCAGAGCTGGGAGGACGCTTGCTTAAACTGCTGGTGAACTAGGCGATTGAGGGATCTTTGTGTGGAACTGCAAACACATCAGTGGATTGCCCTGAAAAGGGTCCAGGAACCGAGACAAAATGGGGCTTAGCACTGAGAGGGAAAATTGGAGGGAAAAGCCGGGGAGCAGTGGAAAGAGCCAGGACTGAAACGGTACTGGAGAGGCGAGGACATTCTAAGGGGAATACATATAAGGAAAATACAGCAGTTGAACCGGGTGATGCCAATAAAACGCCAAGAGCCTGCAAATGCCCATGGGCGACACCATTGCATTCAGAGCAGTTTCTCTCTTTACCTTGGTCACTTTGCCCTGACGTATTACAGTTCCAGTGATAGGCCCCTGGGCCCTCACATCTCCCCCTTTTTGTTATCTATAAAAAAGGCTTCTGCTGTAGAGTTTTGCAGGCATTTAGCAAAAAAGGACAAAATAACCAACACAATGAATACAAAAAACAAAGCCCACACGACAGTCTTAACTAAAGATGAAAGCAAGCCTTGCAAACCCCTGTGTTTGGAAAGTCCAGTGAACCAGTCGTTGTTGCCTTCTATCTGGATCTTGTTTCCTTGATCTTTTAGCAGCTGGATGCCCTGGTATACTGACTCCCTATGTGACAGCAGGTAGAAAAAACATCTGCCTTCAAATGCCTGACAGGCATGGCCATGGACAAGAATTTGTGGCTTGTCTGTGCAAGCACCCAGCTGAAGGCATGTGGGTCAGTGAGGAGCATCCAGATTCCTGCTGCAGCAGCAACCAATGGCAGCATCCTCTGACTTTGGTAATTTACTATCTGGAGGCTTGGGTGTCCTTAAAGTAAACAGATGAGGAGATTAGAAGGTGGAACTTAAGTTGTGGTCCCACTAAACTTTCTCTTCTGTAAGGCAAGGGTGTGAACACAGCTTATTAGAAGAATCATATATCATTGCTAAAATATAATTTTTACAAATGTTATGTCATATATCCTGGTTAATGATGTCTGAGCCATCTTGGTCTTGGTGTGTGTGGTCAACGCTGCTTAGGCGATCTTCTTCTGTCCTTCTCCTTGTTCTTTTCCAGGCTGCTGCTGTCTCTCTTAGGCTTCCATTCTGTTCTTCTGATGGTGGCTCTGGTGTTTGCCTCGCGGTTTCCAGAAAGAATTTTAATGAATTTTGCTGGGATTCATCTTAGGAGTGTTGCTGTAGAGACAAGGGCATCTTCTCTTTCCCAAGTATTTAATGGGTAGGTGCCCATAAATTTGTTCAGAATCAGGATCTTTGAGCAACACAGGGGCCTGTTCTTTTAATTGGGCTGCAGCTGAATTAGTAAACTGCCTGATGACTGGGGGAGTTGGCTCCATAAATGGGTTGTTCAAAAAGTTGAGTACGTAAAAGGCCTTGGCCAGTGTCTCAATGGGAGATAATATCTGGACTACCCCTCTCAGTTGATCAAGGATCCTTTTGATGGCTCAGTTGGCCCTCTCGGCTTTGGACTGTCCTGTGGTGGAGTGTGGTATGCCTGTGACATGTTTTATACCCCAGTGGTTAGAAACTTGTTGGAATCAGTGCAAGGTATAAGCAAGAGCATTATCAGTTTAAAGTTCCTGTGGATATGCTTAGGCAGAAAAACCTTCAAATTAATGTTTTATAGCGTCTTTGATTTTTCACCAGCATGGGCAGAGGTAAAAATCCCAGTGGAAAAGGTTTTGATTGAGAGGTGGATGTACTTTAGTCTTCCAGAAGGGGCTTGGTGTGTGGTGTCTGATTGCCAGATGTGGAGACTCTCTAGTGCTCTTGGATTGACTGCAGCTCTGACAGAAGCAAGGCCATGTTCCTGACAGTTGGGGCAGGTGGCTACAAGGGATCTTGCCGGGTCTCAGGTAATTTTGAACATCGTGAGCAGCACAGGAATGTTTTGATGGTAGTATTGGTGCCTGATCCTTGCCCGTCCAAAATCTATCTAAGGCACATTGCAGTGGTTCAGATGTTTGAAGTAGGCAATTGAGGTGCTCTTGAGTGAGAAGTAAGTATATATTCACAAGGTGTGTTCCTGCAAGGGAGCAAAGACACTTTCTAGCTTTCCTGATAAGTTGTGCAATAACTTTCTGTTGGGTTGTTATCATTTTAGTAGGTTGGTGTCATCTGAAAACCCAATCAATTATTTTCAGGGCATCTGAGATAGTTGAGTCCCACAGAAACAATAATGCATGAAATTTTGGACTTACACCAAGGATTGCCAGGGAGAAAGGAAAATTAGGGTGGTATGTGTGTGCCTGTTTAGTTTGAATCACCCCGGATACCTTTTGTACAGCTGCTTAGGCCTCCGGTGTCAGTGATGGCGGGAATCGAGCCCTTCACTGCCTTTAAGGAGCAGCAGGAACGGTGGCGTGAGATCTTCTGTGGTGGATCCCAGCAGTGAATGTACCCAACTGATGCTTCCACAGAGTTGGTGGAGTTCTGGCAGAGTCTTTGGGTTGTCCTTGGTTTGCAGTGTTTGTGGTGTGATGGTTCTCTCTGCAGTTTTTAGGCCGAGACACTTCCAAGGGGCTGTCCTTTGAACTTTATCTGCTGCAATCTCAAAACCTTTCTCCTGTATCGCAGTGATGACATCTTGTACTGCAACATCCAAATGAATTGAGCTTCTGCACAAATGACTGTGTTGTCCATGTAATGAAAAATGATAGCATTAGGATGTTCATGTAATGGTCCATATAACGGAAAACGATTAGCATTAGGGCGAGAGAATTCGGACTTCAAGTCATTGACAAATATTTGGGCTACTCTTCATTATTTGAGGCAATACAGTCCACTGGTACCTCTGTAAAGGTGCTTGTCGATTTAGTGACGAAAAAGGCAACCCAGGGGGGTGTCATTGGGCTGCATGGGGGTGTCAAAAAAGTAGTCATAAAGATCTATATCAACCATCTGCCAAAAACAGTGTAATCATACGTACAATTGGACTAAATCTCCCTGAACTAGCCTTCCTTCATATCTCAACCCATGCAATCTTCAAAGCAATGCTCTTCCTATGCTCAGGCTCCATCAATCACAGCCTAAATGGCAAAGAAGACATCCGAAAAATAGGAGGATTCCAAAAACTGCTACCCACAACTACGTCACGGTGCAACATCGGCAATCTCGAGGTATCATGGAGGCTGAGGGCAGGCTGAACTGGAGGGCACCCATGTCCTCGATGACCTCGTTGATTTTCCTGAGGTCCTGCAGGAGCCGCCTCTTGTCTTTGCCAGGCTTCCATATGATAATGACAGGTGCATTGCAGGGGATAGTAAATGATACAATGTGGCCCACAGACAGCTGCTCCTGCACAAGGGACTTCAGGGCCTTTAACTTTCTGCCTGGGAGGGGCCACTGATCCACCCATATGGGGTCGTTGGTCTTCCAGGTTGACCAAAGTGTGGTGCGCTGCTCTGTGGCCCCATCTAGAAATCCTGAGGTATTGATAGGATCTCTAGCCTTGTCCCTCATTGGGACAAGAGGTCTCTTCCCCTAAGTACTATATTTGCCCGGGTGACAAATGATCTTACTGCAGCAACTGTGCCCTAATGACCTTCCCTGCAGATGGTACCTTGACTCCAGAAGCTGATAGTGGCTCCCCTGGTAGCTAATAATTACGCCCGCAGCTGGAACCAGGGGCCATTGATTTAGCCAATTAGAGCGGGAAATTATGGTGATGTCAGCTCCTGTATCTAATAGTCCTGAAAGACATCTTTTCTCCCTTTACATGACAAAGCGCACTTTAGAATGGGTCTATTTGGGCCTGTTGTCTGTGCCCACATCACCATTGGATCAGCTAGTGTGGTGATCATGTCCAGTAGGAGGATGGCTCTGGCTGTAACTGTTCCTTTTGGAATGAAAAGGGGAGAGTCTAAGCATAGAGCCTGGACAGTTATCTCCTGCAAAGACATCAAGGCGAGCACCTCAGGTAATGTAGTGAGTGTCTCCATCCCTTCCCTGGTGTTGGTTTAAATCCAAATGTCTCTGGGCCGTCCTTCAGGCCTGTATTTGCCTGTTGGAATATGGTGAATATAAATTTAATGGATTGGAATTAAAAAGGCCCCTACCAGCTGCCTTTAGGTTCCAGGGCAGAGCTGTCTTCTGTCGAGTTTTCTGCAGTGATCGAGCTGTCCCGCTGGATCTGAGAAGGTCGCTGTACTGGTTCTCCACGGTGTTGGGGAGAGTGGGGCGGAACGGCCTCGCATTTGATGTCATCGTGCGGGGCCTTTCTGTGTCTGTGTGGGGTTTCCCGCAGGCCAGCAGCTTTGCTGGTGTTGGAAAGCATGTGGACGAGGGGGGCAGTGAGGACAGTGGTTGTGACGCCTAGAAAGTCTCCAGTAATAGCCTTTATTTTTAAAATTCTGTTAAAAATGCCCCATCTCTCCACATATAAAGGAAGGTCTCTTTTCATATGTTTGTGGGTGAGAAACTTACAGGGTATTAGCACCTCTACTACACCCTGACTGGTAGCGTTATCTAGGCCGGCATCATGGTGTACGGATGCCCTAATGGTGCATGCCTTGACCATTTGTGAAAGGGCAGGTTTTGGGGAAAGTGACATGAGGGATGAGAGAAGGACAAAAATAGTACAGACATGCAAGTCATTGGGTTTAGTGGCTTGAGGGATTTATGCCTGTTATTTGAGGCCAGGTGCTCTGGTGCACGTAATTCCTACATCTTCCTGAGATTTCATTGCTTGGTGAGGGGTCGAGCAGTGCTGAAAGCTGAGGCCTGTCCTTTGTGTTCCCTTTGGGATGGCAGTGGAAGGGCCCTGAGTGCACATTCAGAGGCACCTTCATGGCTTCTCATGCCACGACACCAAAACTAAATGTGCAAGGTGGCTTCTTTGAATGACATGTAGTCCTTTGAAATATCTGCAGGAAGTGGTCTGGAAATGCTTTCTGAGCCTGATCCCTGGGATCAGCTGTGAGGGGCAGAGGGCTGGCCTGAGCCTGGTGCTATGTCCCACTTGGAGCAGCCCCACAGGTTCATGTGCAGAGCAGGCCCAGCCAGATGGCCTGGAGATCTCGCCGTCTCTGCAGCCACCTTTGTAAATGTGGGGAAACATCGGCTGGTGCTGTCTTTCCCCTTGGACTCCTTGGTTTAGTTCCCATGGGGAATTTTGTTCCTGAAGCCCTTGTAATTTCCCCCTGGCAGGTGTGATGGGGATGCTCGGGGAGTGTGGAGCTTTGGGGGCAGCTTCCCGGGCAGGGGCTGAGCTCGGGGCCCTGTTGGGCCCATGGCCCCCAGCAGCAGCAGCAGCAGCAGCTGCCCCAGGGCCCAAAGCCCCGTGCCCCCTGCCCAGCACAGGCTGCCCTGTCTCTGCAGCTGTCACCCGAGTGGGGCCCAGCGAGGCGAGTGGCCGCTGGCAGCAGCAGGAATGCGGGCAGGGTGAGGATGCCCTGGCTTGGCTTTTGTCTCTGGAACAATGCGGGCTCAGGGCAGTGCAGAGCAGGCTGATAAGCAGAGCCCAGGGCCTTTGGAGGCTGCAAGGCTTAAAGATCAGCCCCTGCAGCAGCCCAGATGCAGGTGGCCCAGTTGCCAAGGCTGTGGTGGCGTTGAGAGCGTGCAGGTGGATTTTGCATGGCTGTGGCCTGCTGGCGGCTCTGGGCACAGGAGTGCCTGTGGCTGCAGCAGGAAGGGTGGCTGAAGGTTTGCTGCCTGCTTTGGTGGCATGGCTGCAGGGGCCAGTGCTGTGAGAGCCCCCTGTGTGAGAGCTGGTGAGAGCTGAGCTCTTGGGGACAGCGCTGTGCCCCAGGCCAGGAAGAGCAGCAGTGCCCAGTGCCAGGAGTGGTGTCAGTGGGAGCCCCTGTGCACAGGGACCCCCAGTCCCGGGGTGGCTGTGCCAGCACCCCCAGGGACTTCCAGCCCTGGGAACGTGGAAAAAGTGGAACCCACAAGTGTGCAAAGGCTGCCTGTGCCCAAAGGAATGGCCAAGAGAAGTCAGGTTTCAAAAAGAAAAAGGATTTATTTGCCGAAGATAGGCAAATCTAGGATTTACAGAACATTTGTCATAACAATTGTTATAACAACAAGAACAACAATGTACAGAACATATTTACATGGGATCTGAGGGGCTCACAATCTTCAAAACATATTTACAGAAAACTTCAAACGGAAGGAACGTATTTACAGGAAACTTCTAAACTCTCAAACGTATTTACAAAGGCGTGGCATCTGTGCCATGATGTGGATGAGTCCTGGAAGAAAGGAAGCAGCAGAGCTGGACTCAGCTGGCAGCACTGGGCCCAGCAGGGCTGGGAGCTGGGCCCCAGGGGCTGGGCCGGGGCTGGCAGGGCTGGCGTGGCCCCAGGCAAGCGCAGGGCAGGCCGGGGCTGGTGCTTGTGGCAGCGCAATCCAGGCCCCCTGCGGGCACCGTGTCCCTGAGCGGGGCCATCCAGCCCAGCCCCAGCCTGGTGTCAGGGGACCCAGTGTGTGTGTGGGCAGGGTGTAGGAAGCATCTGCCTGTCTTACCTGTAGGGCTCCACCTTTATCCAAGGACCATGGGCTCCTCCTCGTTCTCATCCACCTCCATGTCCTCGATGTCATCCTCCGCATCCACCTCCATCTCCTCAATTTTGTCCTCCTCGTCTACTTCCATGTCCTCACCAGTGGAGGACATGGAAGTAGAGGAGGAGTCCACCTCCATCACTTCTTCCTCATTCTGGCCCAGGTCCACTTCCATGTCTTCCACGATGTCTCTGTCAGTCTGCAAGGGGCAGCACAATCTCCCAGTGGGCTTCCTGTCCCACACCATCCATTCCCACATGGCTGCAGCCTGCCCAAGCCGGGTGCCCCTTGCCTGGCATGGCACTGTACCTCCACGGGCACAGCAGAGCACATTGTGCTGTGATTGGTGCTCCAGAGCAGGCGGCAGGAAAAGCCCAGGCAGCAGCAGCACCTCAGCGCTGAGGGTCAGAGCACAGAGCAAGCGGCAACTGACCTTGGCAGCCGGTGAAGTGTCTGCTGTGCTCGTTTCCAGGTCCTGGACATTCCACCTGGAACCCTGTGGGAGCTGTGATGTCACTGAAGTTTCAGGGCTGCTGTGCAGTGGGAGATGGGGATGGCAGAATGATCAAATCCTTGAATGGTTTGGCTTGGAAGGGACCCTGAAGATGATCTGGTTCCAAGCTGAGCAAGCTCCCAGCACAGCAGGTTGCTGCGGCCCCTGTCCCACCTGGCCTTGGATGTTGCTGGGGATGGGGCACCCACAGCCTCTCTGCACTGGTCCCTGTGTCAGGGACAAGCATCCTGAGAGTAAAGAACTTCTTCCCATCATCAAATCTCTTCCAACTCTTGCAGTTTGATCCTATTCCTCTGTGTCCTGTCACTACAGTTCCTGAGAAAGTGTGCTCTCCCACTTTCTTGTGGGTCAGGCTGTTCCTGCAGGGTCTCACATGTGGCCTGACCTGCAGACAGGAGATAGAGAAGCCAAGTACCCAGTCACAGACAATGCAGAATGTGGCATAAGAACTGAGAGAATAAGGAAAATGCAAGGACATGCGAGGTATTGGTTTGGGTGGGCAACCGGATTCATGCGTTTTCTTAGAGGCTAGGTTCCCTGTTGCACTCAGTTCCTGTTTTGCAGCCTGCCCACAGCCAGCCTCTGTGAGGGACCTGCACTCCCAGAGCTGGGAGCACACTTGCTTAAAGTGCTGGTGAACGAGGCGAGTGAGGGATCTTTGTGTGGAACTCCAAACACTGTGGATTGCACTGAAGAGGGTCCAGGAAGGGAGACAAAATGGGGCTTGGCACACAGATGGAAAATGGGGGGAAAAATCAGGGTAGCATTGCAGTGAGCCAGGACCAAAACAATAGAATAGAGGGTAGAACATTCTCGAGTGAGTACTTATAAGGAAAATACAGCAGTTGAACTGGGTGATGCCAGCAAATCATGCTGCATCAACATGAGCCTTAAAATGCCCATGGGTGACACCATTGCATTCAGAGCGGTGTCTCTCTTTTACTTTGGTCACTTTGCCCTGAGGTATTACAGTTCCAGTGGTAGGCCCCTGGGCCCTCACATCTCCCGCCTTTTGTTGTCTATAAAGAAGGCTTCTGCCATAGATTTTTGCAGGCATTTAGTAAAATAGGATAAAATAACCAACACAATGAATACAATAAACAGTGTCCACAAAACCGTCTTAACTAAAGATTTAAAGCAGCCTTTCATCCCGCCGTGTTTGAAAATACCAATGAACCAGTCGTTGTTGCCTTCCATCTGGATCTTGTTTCCTTGATCTTTTAGCAGCTGGATGCCCTGGTAAACTGACTCTCTATCTGACAACAGGTAGAAAAAACACCTGCCTTCAAATGCCTGACAGGCGTGGAAATGGACAAGAAATTGTAGCTTGTCTGTGGAAGCACCCAGCTGAAGGCATGCGGCTCAGTGCGGAGCATCCAGATTCCTGCTGCAGCAGCAACCAATGGCAGCATCCTCTGCCTTTAGCTAATTTAGTATCTTGAGGCTTGGATTACCTAAAAGCAAACAGATAAAGAGATTAGAAGATGAAACTTAAGTTGTGTTCCCACTAAACTTTCTCTTCTGTAAGGCAAGGGTGTGAACACAGCTTATTAGAAGAATCATATATCAATGATTAAATATAATTTTTACAAATGTTAATTCATAGATCCTGGTTAGTGGTGTCTGAGCTATCTTGGTCTTGGTGTGTGTGGTCAACGCTGCTTAGGAGATCTTCTTCTGTCCTTCTCCTTGTTCTTTTCCAGGCTGCTGCTGTCTCTCTTAGGCTTTCATTCTGTTCTTACTATGGTGGCTCTGGTGTTTGCCTCACCATTCCCAGAAAGAGTTTTAATGTATTTTGCTAGGATCGATCTTAGGAATGTTGCTGTAAAGACAAGGGCATCTTCTCTTCCCCAAGTATTTAATGGGTAGGTGCCCATAAATTTGTTCAGAATCAGGATCTTTGAGCAGCACAGGTGCCTGTTCTTTTAATTGGGCTGCAGTTGAATTAGTAAAATGCCTGATGACTGGGGGAGTTGTCTCCATAAATGGGTTGTTCAAAAAGTTGAATACATAAAAGGCCTTGGCCAGTGTCTCAATGGAAGATAATATCTGGACTACCCCTCTCAATTGATCAAGGATCCTTTTGATGGATCAATGGGCCCTCTCGGCTATGGACTGTCCTGTGGTGGAGTGCGGCATGCCTGTGACATGTTTTATACCCCAGTGGTTAGAAACTTGTTGGAATCAGTGTGAGGTATATGCAGAACCGCTATCAGTTTTAATTTCCTGTGGAACTGCTTAGGAGGAAGAAACGAAAAAGTAATGTTTTATAGCCTCTTCTGAATTTTCACCAGCATGGGCAGAGGCAAAAATCCCAGTGGAAAAAATTTTGTTTGAGACGTGCATGTATTCTAGTCTGCCGAAAGGGGCCTAGTGTGTGATGTCTGATTGCCAGATGTGGAGACTCTCTAGTGCTCTTGGATTGATTCCAGCTCTGACATAAGCAAGGCCATGTTCCTGACAATTTGGGCAGGTGGCTGCTATGGTTCTTGCCAGGTCTCGGGTAATTTTGAACATCCTGTGCAGCACAGAAATGGTTTGATGGTAGAATTTGTGGCTGATCTTTGCCTGTTTAAAGACTGTCTAAAGCACATTGCAGTGGTTCAGATGTTTGAAGTAGGCAATTGAGGTGCTCTGGAGTGAGAACTAAGTATATATTCACAAGGTCTGTTCCTGCAAGGGAGCACTGATGTTTTCTAGCTTTCCTGATTAGTTGTGTAATAACTTTCTCTTGGGTTGTTATCATTTTACTAGATTGGTGCGCTCTGAAGACACATTCAATTTGTATTTGGGGATCTGAGATAGTTGAGTCCCCCTGAAACAATAATGTATGGAATTTTGGACTTACACCAAGGATTGCCAGGGAGAAAAGAAAATCAGGGTGGTATCTGTGTGCCTGTTTAGTTTGAATCACCCAGGAGACCTTTTGTACAGCTGCTTCGGCCTCCAGTGTCAGTGATTGCAGGGAATCGAGTCCTTCACTGCCTTTAAGGAGCAGTAGGAACAGTGGCACAAGATCTTCTGTGGTGATTCCAAGCAGTGAGCATACCCAACTGATGCTTCCACAGAGCTGGTGGAATTCATGCAGAGTCTTTGGGTTCTCCTTGATGTGCAGTGTTTAGCCTGTGATGGTTCTCTCTGTGCTTTTTAGGCCGAGATACTTCCAGGGGGCTGTCTTTTGGACTTTATCTGTTGCAGTCTCAAAACTTTTCTGCTGTACCGCAGTAATGACATCCTGTACTGCAAAGTCCAAAATGATCAGAGCTTCTGCACAAACTAATATATGGTCCATGTACTCAAAAATGATAGCATTAGGATATCTTTTCCGGCTTTGCGAAAGAATTTGGGCAGCAAGGCATTGACAAGTAGTTGGGTGCTTCTTCATTCCCTTGAGGCAATATAGTCCACTGGTACCTATGTTAAGGTGCTTGTCGATTTGGGGACGGAAAAAGCAAACAAGGGGCTTTCATTGGGTTGCAAGGAGAAGTCAAAAAAGCAGTCATTTATTTTTATAACAAGTATCTACCAGTCTCGGGGTATGATGGAGGCTGAGGGCAGGCTGGACTGGAGGGCACCCATGTCATCAATGACCTCGTTGATTTTCCTGAGGTCCTGCAGTAGCTGCCACCTCTTGTCTTTGCCAGGCTTTCATATGATAATGACAGGTGCATTGCAGGGGCCAGTAGATGGTACAATGTGGCCCACAGACAGCTGCTCCTGCAGGTGGGACTTCAGGGCCTTTAACTTTCTGCCTGAGAGGGGCCACTGATCCACGCATATGAGGTCATTGATCTTACAGGTTGACTGATGGGTGGCGCGCTGCTCTGTAGCCCCGTCTAGAAAGCCTGAGGTATTGATAGGATCTCTAGCCCTGTCCCCCATTGGGACAAGAGGTCTTCTTCTCAAATTGTTATTGGTGCCTGGGTGATGAATGATCTTACTGTAGCAACTGTGCCCTCAGGACCTTCCATGCAGATGGTACCTTGACTGCAGAAGCTGGTAGTGGCTCTCCCGATGGCTAAAATTACCCAAGCAGCTGGAACCAGGGGCCATTCTTTTAACCAATCAGAGCAGGAAATTATGGTGATGTCATCTCCTGTATCTAATAGTCGTGAAAGACATCTCTTTCTCCCTTTACATGACAAAGCGCACTTTAGAATGGGTCTGTTTCTGCCTGTTGTCTGTGCCCACATCACCACTGGATCAGCTGGTGTGGTGATCATGTCCTGTGGGAGGTAGGCACTGGCTGTAACTGTTCCTTTTAGAATGAGAAGTGAAGGGCCTAAGCATAGAGCCTGGACAGTTATCTCCTGCAAAGACGTCAAGGCGAGTACCTCAGGTAATGTAGTGAGTGTCTCCATCCCTTCCCTGGTGTTGGTTTAAATCCAAATGTCTCTGGGCCGTCCTTCAGGCCTGTATTTGCCTGTTGGAATATGGTGAATATAAATTTAATGGATTGGAATTAAAAAGGCGCTTACTAGCTGCCTTTAGGTTCCAGGGCAGAGCTGTCTTCTGTCGAGTTTTCTGCAGTGATCGAGCTGTCCCGCTGGATCTGAGAAGGTCGCTGTGCTGGTTCTCCATGATGTTGTGGAGAGTAGGGCAGAACGGCCTCGCATTTGGTGTCATTGCGCGGGGCCTTTCTGTGTCTGTGTGGGGTTTCCCATAGGCCACCGGTTTTGGTGATGTTGTAAAGCGTGTGGACAAGGGGGGCAGTGAGGACAGTGGTTGTGACACCTAGAAGGTCCCTCGTAATAGCCTGTATTTTTACAATTCTATTGAGAATGCCTCATCTCTCCACATTTAAAGCAAGGTCCTTTTTCATGTGTGTGCCAGGGAATAACCTGGGAGGCTACTAGCACCTCTACCACGCCGGGACAGGAAGCATTATCTCGGCTAGCATCACAGTATAAGGATGCCCTAAGTGTGCATGCCACGACTGTTTGTGCAATGGTAGGCTTTCTGTAGAGGGGTAGAGAAGGTAAAATGTCTTTAAAGGTGTTGTTAGCATTTGTTTCAGCAAGTTTAGTAAGCAGTACCTTCCTGTCTTTTGGATGTTCAACTTTCTTCTCTATTGCTTTTGTATGGTGATCAATAAATTTTAGAAGGGATTTCCCAGGTCCCTGCAGGTCTCTTCTAACAGAGTTCAGGGAAGGTCTGTTTAATGAGGTTTGGTGAAATCTTCCTCCCTGGCTAGATGGTCTAGTGTTAGGTGTGCCTGCCTGTCTGCTCTAGCATAGTCTTTTAATAGTTGTTGTAGTAGTTTTTTCCCCATTCCTTCCCAAAGAATAATTTCAGTGGGAGAATGTAGGATGTGCATAAAATGGCGCAAATTGTGGGGCACCAACGCATGTATTGGATAGATGTTATTTAACAAATGATTAATATAGGGCAAGCCCCTCCCATTGTCTTTTGCTGCTTTATAAAGGTCTTTCATCTGCCATGTATGAGAGCTTCCAATTGGGGCTTTGTCCCCCTCTGCTACTGCACCGGTGCTTCTTGTATTTTAGCTACCAATTCCCAGTCCCCCTCTTCTGCCGCCACTTCCACATCCTTGTCCAAGAATCCTCAGGCTCATGCTGAAGGTGGGATGAACCTTCCCTCTCCTCTCCAGAAGAGGGAACTTGGTCTTTGGCAGAGGAGCGGGGCCTTGGGGTGACTGGCCAGACCCGATGTTGTGGGCCTTTGGTAGCCAAGATGGCGGCCTTCCGGTTACAGCCCCTCACACTTCTGGCTCTGACAGTGTGTGATCCACAAGGGGCTGAGTTGGAGGGGGTAGGGCAGCTGGCGTAGGCAAGGAAGCACTGGATCCCAATGCAGGGGTGGTACCTGACACAGAGCTGGGACCCAACACAGGGGGAGGATTTGAAGAGAGAGCTGGGGGTGGGAGGGATTTTGACATTGACAACCCCCTCCAGAGGAGGGACTCCATTTTGTGAGCTATCTGAGGGGGATCCAGGGAGGAGAGGTACTGGAGAATGGGTTAGAGTAGAATCCAGGCCTGTGTGATCACTACAGACCTGGGCAGGGGGTAGAGAAGGAGGGGTGATGTCAGACAGCAGGTGGCTCGTCTGTGCTTTACAGCAGTTTCCATCTCTCATCCTAATGGTGTCAGTGGGTTCAGGAATGCTGGGGGCAGAACAGAAAGTCTGGGTTGAATATTTGAACTTTGAACCCTTGAGAAACCTCCATAAAACATGTGAAAAATTGTGGAAAATATTGCGACTCTTATCACTCCCTGAGTTTTCTAAAATTAGAGTCTTTCCCTAACTCAGTCCCAAAATGCTACATGACGAACTGAATCAACAGAAATGTCTGGGAGCTCCGTAAACGGCCAATGAACGAACGACTTCATACTTCCCTTAGTAAAAGTCTTCCATTCTGAAAGGAGAACCTCCCTAACTCGAACATATATGTCCCTCTCATCTTTGGATAATTTGATACCCAGAGCTGCCCCTGATGTAAAGGGTGGCCCACCCACAGGACTAAAAGATGACCCAAAGATCCTGCACTGCTGGTGGCTGTACCCCAGCTCACTGCTCTGGTGGCTGTGGATGCAGGTGTTTCAAAATATCCCGTGGGCTTTGTCCATCGAGTCGGCCCTCTTGCTGCTGGAGGGTGCCAATGCCGCCTTCAGCAAGCCCTGATAAAACTGAGGTCTCACTCCAGGGCGCTGGCTGACCTGAGGCGTCTTCTGTCCTATGACGGTGGAACAGTCGAATCATCACTGGAATCGCTCTCAGGAATTCTCAAAGATAGTCCCTGTTTGGGCACCCCTTGTTGTGGCATGTCCACAGCCAGCCTCTGTGAGACACGTGCACTCCCAGAGCTGGGAGCAGGCTTGCTTGAATGGATGATGGATGAGGCAAGAGAGGAGCGTTTGTGTGGAACTCCAAACAGTGTGGTTTGTGCTGGAGAGGGTCCAGGGAGGGAGACAAAATGAGGCTGGGCACACAAGGTTTTATATGCAGGAAAAAAGGACCTTGTATGCAGTAACTTAGGACCAATAGAGGATAAGAAAGGGAAGAACACCTAGGGGAGTGCATATAAGGAAAGAAAAAACTTTATAATATCATGAAAATTACCTGAATCCCCATGACCCCACAAAAGCCAATGGGCAAGATCATTGCTTTAGAGGGGGGCTGCAAGTTACTTAAGTTCGTCATAGTACTAATGAGGTATTAGATTTGCAGTGGTAGGCCCCTGGACCTCCAAAAAACTACTACTTCCTGAGACTTCATTGCTGACTTCATTGAGGAGCTCAGCAGTGCTGAAAGCAGAGGCCTGTCCTTTGTGTTCCCTTTGGGATGGCAGTGGAAGTTTCCTGAGTGCACATTCAGAGGCACCTTCATGGCTTCTCATGCGACGATACCAAAACTGAATGTGCAAGGTGGCTTCCTTGAATGACATGTAGTCCTTTGATATATCTGCAGGGAGTGGTCTGAAACTGCTTTCTGAGCCTGCTCCTTGGGATCAGCTGTGAGGGGCAGAGGGCTGGCCTGAGCCCGGTGCTGTGTCCCACTTGGAGCAGCCCCACAGGTTCATGTGCAGAGCAGGCCCAGCCAGATGGCCTGGAGATCTCGCCGTCTCTGCAGCCACCTTTGTAAATGTGGGGAAACATCGGCTGGTGCTGTCTTTCCCCTTGGATCCCTTGGTTTAGTTCCCATGGGGAATTTCTTTCCTGAAGCCCTTGTAATTTCCCCCTGGCAGGTGTGATGGGGATGCTCGGGGAGTGTGGAGCTTTGGGGGCAGCTGCCCGGGCAGGGACTGAGCTCGGGGCCCTGTTGGGCCCATGGCCCCCAGCAGCAGCAGCAGCAGCAGCAGCAGCAGCAGCAGCAGCAGCAGTGGCCCCAGGGCCCAAAGCCCCGTTCCCCCTGCCCAGCACAGGCTGCCCTGTCCCTGCAGCTGTCACCCGAGTGGGGCCCAGGGCCCAGTGGCCACTGGCAGCAGCAGGAATGCGGGCAGGGTGAGGATGCCCTGGCTTAGCTTTTGTCTCTGGAACAATGCGGGCTCAGGACAGTGCAGAGCAGGCTGGGAAGCAGAGCCCAGGGCCTTTGGAGGCTGCAAGGCTTAAAGATCAGCCCCTGCAGCAGCCCAGATGCAGGTGGTCCAGTTGCCAAGGCTGTGGTGGCCTTGAGAGCGGGCAGGTGGATTTTGCATGGCTGTGGCCTGCTGGCGGCTCTGGGCCCAGGAGTCCCTGTGGCTGCAGCAGGAAGAGTGGCTGAAGGTTTGGTGCCTGCTTTGGTGGCATGGCTGCAGGGGCCAGTGCTGTGAGAGCCCCCTGTGTAAGAGCTGGTGAGAGCTGAGCTCTTGGGGACAGCGCTGTGCCCCAGGCCAGGAAGAGCAGCAGTGCCCAGTGCCAGGAGTGGTGTCAGTGGGAGCCCCTGTGCACAGGGACTCCCAGCCCTAGGGTGGCTGTGCCAGCACCTGCAGGGACCTCCAGCCCAGGGAACGCGGAACAAGTGGAACCCACAAGTGTGCAAAGGCTGCCTGTGCCCAAAGGAATGGCCAAGAGAAGTCAGGTTTTAAAACAAAACAGTATTTATTTGCCGAAGATTGGCAAATCTAGGATTTACAGAAAATGTGTCGTTATAACAATTGTTATAACAACAACAACAACAACAATGTACAGAACATATTCACATGGGATCCGATGGACTTACAATCTTCAAAACGTATTTACAGAAAACTTTGAACGTAGTGAACATATTTACAGGAAACTCGGAACGTAGCGAACATATTTACAAGGAACTTCAAAACTTTCAAACGTATTTACAATAGCGTCGGATCTGTGCCATGATGTGCATGAGTCCTGGAAGAAAGGAAGCAGCAGAGCTGGACTCAGCTGCCAGCACAGGGCCCAGCAGGGCTGGGAGCTGGGCCCCAGGGGCCGGGCCGGGGCTGGCAGGGCTGGCGTGGCCCCAGGCAAGCGCAGGGCAGGCTGGGGCTGGTGCTTGTGGCAGCGCAATCCAGGCCCCCTGCGGGCACCGTGTCCCTGAGCGGGGCCATCCAGTCCAGCCCCAGCCTGGCATCAGGGGACCCAGTGTGTGTGTGTGCAGAGTGTGGGAAGCATCTGCCTGTCTTACCTGTGGGGCTGCATCTTCATCCAAGGACCATGGGCTCCTCCTCATCCTCCTCATCAACTTCCATGTCCTCGTTGTCATCCTCCTCATCCACCTCCATTTCTTCGATATTGTCCTCCTTGTCTACTTCCATGTCCTCCACAATGGAGGACATGGAAGTAGAGGAGGAGTCCACCTCCATCACTTCTTCCTCATCCTGGCCCAGGTCCTCTTCCATGTCCTCCACAGTGTCTCTGTCAGTCTGTAAGGGGCAGCACAATCTCCCAGTGGGCTTCCTGTCCCACACCATCCATTCCCACATGGCTTCAGCCTGCTCAAGCCGGGTGCCCCCTGCCTGGCATGGCACTGTACCTCCATGGGCACAGCAGAGCACATCATGCTGGGATTGGTGCTCTAGAACAGGCGGCAGGAAAAGCCCAGGCAGCAGCAGCACCTCAGCGCTGAGGGTCAGAGCGCAGAGCAAGCGGCAACTGACCCTTGGCAGCCGGTGAAGTGTCTGCTGTGCTCGTTTCCAGGTCCTGGACATTCCACCTGGAACCCTCTGGGAGCTGTGATGTCACTGACGTTTCAGGGGTGCTGTGCAGTGGGAGATGGGGATGGCAGAATGATCAAATCCGTGAATGGTTTGGCTTGGAAGGGACCCTTAAGATGATGTGGTTCCGAGCTGAGCAAGCTCCCAGCACACCAGGTCAATGTGGCCCCTGTCCCACCTGGCCTTGGATGTTGCTGGGGATAGGGCATCCACAGCCTCTCTGCACTGGTCCCTGTGTCAGGGACAAGCCCCCTGAGAGTAAAGAACTTCTTCCCATTTTCAAATCTCTTGCAACTCTTGCAGTTTTATCCCATTCCTCTGTGTCCTGTCACTACAGTTCCTGAGAAAGTGTCCTCTCCAACTTCCCTGTGTTTCAGGCTGTTCCTGCAGTGTTACACGTGTGACTTACCCTGCAGACAGGAGAGAGGGAAGCCAAGTTCCCAGTTAGAAAAAATGCAGAATGTGGCTTGAGAACTGAGAGAATAAGGAAAAAGAAAAGACGTGCTACGCTTTGGGTTGCGTGGGCTGTGGGATTCATGTCTTTTATTAGAGGCCCGGTCCCTGGTGCACTCAGTTCCTGTGTTGTAGCCTGCCCACAGCAACCTCTGTGAGGGACCTGCACTCCCAGTGGTTGGAGCCTGCTTGCTTGGATGGCTGATGGATGAGGCAAGAGAGGGATCGTTGTGTTGAAATCCAAATAGTGTGCATTACGCTGAAGAGGGTCCAGGAATGGAGAAAAAATGGGGCTGGACACACAATATGGGGGTGAACAGCGCAGTATTATTACAGTCAGCCAGGACCAAATTGATACAAGAGAGTTAGAACATTCCAAGGGAGTACATATAAGGAAAATGTAGCAGTTGAACTGGGTGATACAAACAAAACGTGCTGCATCAACATGAGCCTTCAAATGCCCATGGGCGACACCATTGCATTCAGAGCGGTGTCTCTCTTTTACCTTTGCCCTGAGGTCACTCTGCCCTGAGGTATTACAGTTCCAGTGGTAGGCCCCTGGGCCCTCACATCTCCCCCTTTTTGTTATCTAGAAAGAAGTCTTCTGCCATAGAATTGTGCAGGCATTTAGCAAAAAAGGATAAAATAACCAACACAGTGAATACAAAAAACAAAACCCACACAACAGTCTTAACTAAAGATGAAAGCAAGCCTTGCAAACCCCTGTGTTTGGAAAGTCCAGTGAACCAGTCGTTGTTGCCTTCTATCTGGATCTTGTTTCCTTGATCTTTTAGCAGCTGGATGCCCTGGTAAACTGACTCCCTATGTGACAACAGGTAAAAAAAACACCTGCCTTCAAATGCCTGACAGGCATGGCCATGGACAAGAATTTGTGGCTCGTCTGTGGAAGCACCCAGCTGAAGGCATGCGGCTCAGTGCGGAGCATCCAGATTCCTGCTGCAGCGGCTACAAACGGCAGCATCCTCTGACTTTAGCTGATTTAGAATCTTGAGGCTTGGGTGTCCTAAAAGTAAACAGATGAAGAGATTAGAAGATGAAACTTAGGTTGTGTCCCCACTAAACTTTCTCTTCTGTAAGGCAAGGGTGTGAACACAGCTTATTAGAAGAATCATATATCAATGCTAAAATATAATTTTTACAAATTTTAAGACATAGATCCTGGTTAGTGGTGTCTGAGCTATCTTGGTCTTGGTGTGTGTGGTCAACGCTTCTTAGGCGATCCTCTTCTGTCCTTCTTTTTCTTCTTTCCCAGGCTGCTGCTGTCTCTCTTAGGCTTCCATTCTGTTCTTCTGATGGTAGCTCTGGTGTTTGCCTCACCATTCCCAGAAAGAGTTTTAATGTATTTTGCTGGGATCCATCTAAGGAGTGTTGCTGTAAAGACAAGGGCACCTCCTCTTCCCCTAGTATTTAATGGAAAAGGGCCCATAAATTGTTTAGATTTGGGGTCTTTGCTCAACACAGGTGGCTTTTCTTTTAATTGGGCTGCAGTTGAATTAGTAAAATGCCTGATGACTGGGGGAGTTGGCTCCATAAATGAGTTGTTCAAAAAGCTGAATACTTAAAAGGCCTTGGCCAGTCTGTCAGTGGAAGATAATATCTGGACTACCCCTCTCAGTTGATCAAGGATCCTTTTGATGGATCCGTGGGCCTTCTCGGCTTTGGACTGTCCTGTGGTGGAGTGTGGTATGCCTGCGATATGTTTTATACCCCAGTGGACAGAAACTTGTTGGAATCAGTGTGAGGTATAAGCAGGAGCATTATCAGTTTTAATTTCCTGTGGAAGTGCTAAGGTGGAGAAAACTAAAAATTAATGTTTTATAGCATCATCTTTTGATTTTTCACCAGCATGGGCAGAGGTAAAAATCCCACTGGAAAGGTGTCGATTGACACGTGGATGTATTTTAGTCTGGCAAAAGAGGCTGAGTGTGTGATGTCTGATTGCCAGATGTGGAGACTCTCTAGTGCTCTTGGATTGACTGCAGCTCTGACAGAAGCAAGGCCATGTTCCTGACAATTTGGGCAGGTGGCTACTATGGATCTTGCCACGTCTTGGGTAATTTTGAACATCGTGAGCAGCGCAGGAATGTTTCGATGGTAGAATTGGTGGCTGATCCTGTCTGTCTAAAATCTATCTAAGGCATATTGCAGTGGTTCAGATGTTTGAAGTAGGCAATTGAGGTGCTCTGGAGTGAGAAGTAAGTATATATTCACAAGGTCTCTTCCTGCAAGGGAATACAGATGCACTCTAGCTTTCCTGATTAGCTGTGCAATAATTTTCTGTTGGGTTGTTATCATTTTAGTAGGTTGGTGTCATCAAAAAGCCCAATCAATTATTATCAGGGGTTCTGAGATAGTTGAGTGCCCCCGAAAAAATAATGTATGGAATATTGGACTTACACCAAGGATTGCCAGGGAGAAAGGAAAATTAGGGTGCTATCTGTGGGCCTGTTAATTTGAATCATCCAGGAGACCTTTTGTACAGCTGCTTCTGCCTCCGGTGTCAGGGATCACGGGAATCGAGTCCTTCTCTGCCTTTAAGGAACAGGAACAGTGGCATGAGATCTTCTGTGGTGATTCCCAGCAGTGAACTGACCCAACTGATGCTTCCACAGAGTTGTTGGAGTTCTTGCGGAGTCTTTGGGTTGTCCTTGATGTGCAGTGTTTGGGGTGTGATGGTTCTCTCTGTGCTTTTTAGGCCGAGCTACTTCCCGGGGGCTGTCTTTTGAACTCTATCTGCTGCAATCTCAAAACCTTTCTGCTGTACCACAGTGATGACATCTTGTACTGCAACGTCCAAAATGATTTTACCTTCTGCACAAATTACTGTATCGTCCATGTAATGAAAAATGATAGCATTAGGATGTTTTTTTCCATCTGGGTGAGAGAATTTGGGCTCAAAGCAATTGACAAATAGTTGAGCTCCTCTTCTTTCTTTGAGGCAATGCAGTCCACTGGTACCTCTGTGAAGGTGTTTGTCGGTTTAGGGGCGGAAAAGGCAAACCCGGGGGTGTCATTTGGATGCATGTGGGCATCAAAAAAGTAGTTATTAAGATCTATAAAAACCCTCTTCCAATAATTGTGCAATAAAATTACAATTGGACTAAACCTCCCTGAACCAGCCTTAATTCACATCTCAAGCCACGCAATCTTCAAAGCAATGCTCTTCCTATGCTCAGGCTCCATCAATCACAGCCTAAATGTCGAACAAGATATCCGAAAAATAGGAGGACTACAAAAACTGCTACCCACAACTACGGCATGCGGCACCATCGGCAATCTCGTGGTAACATGGAGGCTGAGGGCAGGCTGGACTGGAGGGCACCCATGTCCTCGATGACCTCGTTGATTTTCCTGAAGCTCCTGCAGGAGCCGCCTCTTGTCTTTGCCAGGCTTTCATATGATAATGACAGGTGCATTGCAGGGGCTAGTAGGTGGTACAATGTGGCCCACAGACAGCTGCTCCTGCACAAGGGACTTCAGGGCCTTTAACTTTCTGCCTGGGAGGGGCCACTGATCCACCCATATGGGGCCGTTGGTTTTCCAGGTTAACTGAAGTGTGGCGCGCTGCTCAGTGGCCCCGTCTAGAAATCCTGAGGTGTTGATAGGATCTCTAGCCTTGTCCCCCTTTGGGACAAGAGGTCTTTTCCTCAAATTCTTATTGGTGCCTGGGTGACAAATGATCTTCCTGTAGCAACTGTGCCCTCAGGACCTTCCCTGCAGATGTTACTGTGACTCCAGAAGCTGGTAGTGGCTCCCCTGGTAGCTAATAATTACCCCAGCAGCTGGAACCAGGGGTGATTCTTTTAACCAGTCAGAGAGGGAAATTATGGTGACATCAGCTCTTGTATCTAATAGTCCTGAAATACATCACTATCTCCCTTTTCCTGACAAAGCACACTTTAGAATGGGTCTGTTTGGGCCCACAATCTGTGCCCACATCACCACTGGATCAACTGGTGTGGTGATCATGTAAACTAGGAGGTTGGCTCTGGCTATAACTGTTCCTTTTGGAATAAATAGGGGAGAGTCTAAGCATAGAGCCTGGACAGTTATCTCCTGCAAAGACATCAAGGCGAGTACCTCAGGTAGTAGAGTGAGTGTCTCCATCCCTTCCCTGGTGTTGGTTAAAATCAAAATGTCTCTGGCCTGTTCTTCAGGCCTGTATTTGCCGTGGGAATATGGTGAACATAAGTATCGTGGATTGAAATAGAAAAGGCGCTTAGCAGCTGCCTTTAGGTTCCAGGGCAGAGCTGTCTTCTGTCGAGTTTTCTGCAGCGATCGAGCTGTCCCACTGGATCTGAGAAGGTCGCTGTGCTGGTTCTCCACGGTGTTGGGGAGAGTGGAGCGGAATGGCCTCGCGTTTGGTGTCATCGTGCGGGGCCTTTCCGTGTCTGTGTGGGGTTTCCCGCAGGCCACTGGTTTTGCTGGTGTTGGAAAGCATGTGGACGAGGGGGCCAGTGAGGACAGTGGCTGTGACAGCTAGAAGGTCCCTGGTAATAGTCTGTATTTTTACAATTCTGTTGAAAATGCACCATCTCCCTACACTTAAAGCCAGGTCCCTTTTCATGTCTATATCAGGGAATACCTTGGGGGGCTACTAGCACCTCTACTACACCCTTACTGGTAGCCATAGCTTGGCTGGCGTGACAGTGTAGGGATGCCCTAAGTGTGCATGCCTCAACCATTTGTGCAATGGTAGGCTTTGTGTTGACTGGTAGCGAAGGAAAAATGTCTTTACAGTTGTTATTAGCATTTGTTTCAGCAAGTTTAGTTAGTACCTTCCTGGCTTTTGGATGTTCTCCCTTCTTCTCTATTGCTTTTTTAAAGTGGTCAATAAATTTTAGAAAGCATTCCACAGGTCCCTGGAGAATTTCTGTGAAATCTAGAGTAGGTGTTTCTCCATCGGGTGTCTGCTTGAGAGCTGTCTTTGCAGCACTTTTATCTCTTCTAACAGAGCTCAGGGAAGGTCTATTGAATGAGGTTTAGTGAAATCTTCCTCCCTAGATGGACAAATGTTAGGTGTGCCCACCTGTCTTCCCTAGTATAGTCTTTTAATAATTGTTTTATTAGATTTTTCTCTATTCCTTCCCACAGAGCAATTTCAGTGGGAGAAAGTAGTATGTGCATAAAATGGAGCAGATCGTCAGGCACCATAACATGTGCAGTGAAGGTGGCATTTAACAAATTATTAAAATATGGTGACCCCCTCCCATGGTCTTTTGCTGCTTTATAAAGATCTTTTATCTTCCGTGTGTGAATGTTTCCCATCGGGGTTAGCCCCACTCTGGTACTGCGCCGATGCTGCTTGTATTTTAGCTACCAATTCCCAGTCCCCCTCTTCTGCCGCCAGCTTCCGCATCCTCTGCCAAGAATCCTCAGGCTTATGCTGAAGGTCGGGTGAACCTTCCTCTCCTCTCCAGAAGAGGGAACTTGTTCTTTGGCAGAGGAGCGGGGCCTTGGGGTGACTGGCCAGGCCCGGTGTTGTGGGCCTTTGGTAGCCAAGATGGCGGCCTTCCGGTTACAGCCCCTCACACTTCCAGCTTCCGCAAGGGGCTGAGTTGGAGGGGGTAGGGCAGCCGGAGTAAGCAAGGAAGCGCTGGATTCCAATGCAGTGGTGGTACCTGACGCAGGGGTGGGATCCAACACAGAGCTGAGACCCGATGAGAGAGCTGGGGGTGGGAGGGAGTTTGACATTGACAACCCCCTCCAGAGGAGGGACTCCATTTTGTGAATCCATCTCTGAGGGGGATCCAGGGAGGAGAGGTACTGGAGAATGGGTTAGGGTAGAATCCAGGCCGGTGTGATCAGTACAGATGTGGGCAGGGGGTAGAGAAGGAGGGGTGATGTCAGACAGCAGGTGGCTTGTCTGTGCTTTACAGCAGTTCCCGTCTCTCATCCTAATGGTGTCAGTGTGTTCAGGAATGTGGGGGGCAGAACTCAAACTCTGGGTTAAATATTAGAGCTTTGAACCATTGAGAAAACTCTATAAATCATATGAAAAATTGGGTAAAATATTGCAACTCTTATCACTCCCTGAGTTTGCAAAAGATAGAGTCTTTCCCTAATTCAGTCCCAAAATGCTACATGACAGACTGAATCAATAGACATGTCTGCGAACTCCTTAAAAAACCAATGAACAAATGACTTTCAACTTCCCTTAGTAAAAGTCTTCCACTCTGAAAGGAGAGACTACCTAACTGGAAGATATATATCCCTCTAAGGATTGGATAATTTGTTAGCCAGAGCTGCCCCTGATGTAAAGGGTGGCCCACCCACAGGACTAAAATATCTCCCAAGGATCCTGCACTGCAGGCAGCTGTCCCCCAGCTCACTGCTCTGGTTACTCTGGATGCAGATGTTGCAAAATATCCCCTGGGCTTCACCAGCTGAGCCGGCCCTCTTGCTGCTGGAGGGTGCCAACGCTGCCTTCAGCAAGCCCTGATAAAACTCAGGTCCCACTCCAGGGCGCTGGCTGACCCGAGGCGTCTTCTGTCCCGTGACGGTGGAAGAGCCGGATTCTCACTGGAGCTTCTCTCAAGAATTCTCAAAGAAGGTCCCTGTTTGGGCAGCTCTTGTGGCATGTCCACAGCCAGCCTCTGTGAGAGACCTGCACTGCCAGAGCTAGGAGCAGACTAGCTGGAATGCATGATGGATGAGGCAAGAGAGGGATCTATGTGTGGAACTGCAAATACTGTGGATTGCACTGGAGAGGGTCCCTGGAGGGAGACAAAGTGGGGGTGGGCACAGAAGGATTTCCATTTGGGAAAAAAGGACCTTGTACGCAGTAATTCAGGACTAAAAGGTGTTAAGAGAGGAGAGAGGATCCTAGGGGAGTATATATAAGGAAAGGAGGAAGTTCATGATACCAAGAAAATGTGCTGAATCTGCATGATCCCACAAAAGACAAGTGCAAGATCATTGTATTCAGAGGGGTTATTCACCTTACTTTAGTTCTATATCATTGTCATCAGGTATTACTCTTCCAGTGGTAGGTCCCCCGGCCTGTGAAACATTGCCTCAGCCTCAGAATTCATGGCTGGGTGAGGAGCTCAGCAGCGCTGAAAGCTGAGGCCTGTCCTTTGTGATCCCTTTGGGATGGCAGTGGAACTGCCGTGAGTGCACATTCAGAGGCACCTTCATGGCTTCTCATGCCACAACACCAAAAATAAATCGGCAGTTTGGGTTTTTGAATGACATTTAGTCCTTTGAAATATCTGCAGGAAGTGGTCTGAAACTGCTTTCTGAGCCTGCTCCTTGGGATCAGCTGTGAGGGGCTGAGGGCTGGCCTGAGCCCAGTGCTGTGTCCCACTGGGAGCAGCCCCACAGCCTCACGTGAAGAGCAGGCACTGCCAGAGGCCCTGGAGATCTCACCTGCCCTGCAGCCACCTTTGTCAAGGTGCTGTAAACATCAGCTGGTGCTGACTTTCCCCTTGGACCCCTTGGTTTAGTCACTATGGGGAATTTTGTTCCTGAAGCCCGTGGGATTTCCCCCTGGCAGGTGTGATGGGGATGCTCGGGGAGTGTGGGGCTTTGGAGGCAGCTGCCCGGGCAGGGGCTGAGCTCGGGGCCCTGTTGGACCCATGGCCCCCAGCAGCAGCAGCAGCAGCAGCAGCAGCAGCAGCAGCAGCAGCAGCAGTGGCCCCAGGGCCCAAAGCCCCGTGCCCCCTGCCCAGCACAGGCTGTCATGTCCCTGCAGCTGTCACCCGAGTGGGGCCCAGGGCCCAGTGGCTGCTGCCAGCAGCAGGAATGCGGGCAGGGTGAGGATGCCCTGGCTTGGCTTTTGTCTCTGGAACAATGCGGGCTCAGGGCAGTGCAGAGCAGGTTGGGAAGCAGAGACCAGGGCCTTTGGAGACACCAAGCCTTAAAGATCAGCCCCTGCAGCAGCCCAGATGCAGGTGGCCCAGTTGCCAAGGCTGTGGTGGCGTTGAGAGCAGGCAGGTGGATTTTGCATGGCTGTGGCCTGCTGGCAGCTCTGGGTCCAGGAGTGCCTGTGGCTGCAGCAGGAAGGGTGGCTGAAGGTTTGGTGGCTGCTTTGGTGGCCTGGCTGCCAGGGCCAGTGCTGGGAGAGCCCCCTGTGTGAGAGCTGGTGAGAGCTGAGCTCTTGGGGACAGCGCTGTGCCCCAGGCCAGGAAGAGCAGCAGTGCCCAGTGCCAGGAGTGGTGTCAGTGGGAGCCCCTGTGCACAGGGACTCCCAGTCCCGGGGTGGCCGTGCCAGCACCTGCAGGGACCTCCAGCCCCAGGAACGCGGAACAAGTGGAACCCACAAGTGTGCAAAGGCTGCCTGTGCCCAAAGGAATGGCCAAGAGAAGTCAGGTTTTAAAAAGAAACAGTATTTATTTGCCGTAGAGCAGCAAATCTAGGATTTACAGAACATGTGTCATTATAACAATTGTTATAACAACAAGAACAACAATGTACAGAACATATTTACGTGGGATGCGAGGGGCTAACAATCTCCAAAATGTATTTACAGGAAACTTTCCTACGGAGTGAACATATTTACAAGGAACTTCTAAACTTCAAACGTATTGACAAATGCATCCTATCTATGCCATCATGTTCATGATCCCTGGAAGAAAGGAAGCAGCAGAGCTGGACTCAGCTGCCAGCACTGGGCCCAGCAGGGCTGGGAGCTGGGCCCCAGGGGCTGGGCCGGGGCTGGCAGGGCTGGCGTGGCCCCAGGCAAGCACAGGGCAGGCCGGGGCTGGTGCTTGTGGCAGCGCAATCCAGGCCCCCTGCGGGCACCGTGTCCCTGAGCGGGGCCATCCAGCCCAGCCCCAGCCTGGTGTCAGGGGACCCAGTGTGTGTGTGGGCAGGGCGTGGGAAGCATCTGCCTGTCTTACCTGTGGGGCTGCATCTTCATCCAAGGACCATGGGCTCCTCCTCATCCTCCTCATCCACTTCCATCTCTTCAGTGTTGTCTTCCACCTCTACTTCCATGTCCTCAACAGGGGAGGACATGGAAGTAGAGGAGGAGTCCACCTCCATCATCTCTTCCCCATTCAGCCCCTGGTCCTCATCCATCGCCTCCACAGCGTCTCTGTCAGTCTGCAAGGGGCAGCACAATCTCCCAGTGGGCTTCCTGTCCCACACCATCCATTCCCACATGGCTGCAGCCTGCCCAAGCTGGGTGCCCCCTGCCTGGCATGGCACTGTACCTCCATTGGCACAGCAGAGCACATCATGCTGGGATTGGCACTCCAGAGCCAGCAGCGGGAAAGCCCAGGCAGCAGCAGCACCTCAGCACTCAGGGTCAGAGCGCAGACTGAGCATCAACTGACCCTTGGCGGCCGGTGAAGTGTCTGCTGTGCTCGTTTCCAGGTCCTGGATGTTCCACCTGGAACCCTGTGGGAGCTGTGATGTCACTGAAGTTTCAGGGCCGCTGCGCAGTGGGAGATGTGGATGGCAGAATGATCAAATCCTTGAATGGTTTGGCTTGGAAGGGACCCTGAAGATGATCTGGTTCCAAGCTGAGCAAGCTCCCAGCACAGCAGGTTGCTGCGGCCCCTGTCCCACCTGGCCTTGGATGTTGCTGCGGATGGGGCATCCACAGCCTCTCTGCACTGGTCCCTGTGTCAGTGACAAGCCCCCTGAGAGTAAAGAACTTCTTCCCATCATCAAATCTCTTCCACCTCTTGCAGTTTGATCGCATTCCTCCACGTCCTGTCACTACAGTTCCTGACCATAAGTCCTCTCCCACTTCCCTGGGTCAGGCTGTTCCTGCAGGGTCACACGTGTAGCTGAACCTGCAGAGAGGAGAGAGAGAAGCCAAGAAGGCAGTCAGAATAAGTGGGGAAAGTGGCATGAGGACTGAGAGAAGAAGGATGAAGAAGTGACACGCAAGGCTTTGTGTTGGGTGTGCCGTGGGATTCATGGCTTTTATTAGAGGCCAGGTTCCCTTTGTGTACTCACTTCCTGTATTTCAGCCTGCCCACAGGCAGCCTCTTTGAGCGACCTGCACTCCCAGAGCTGGGAGCATGCTTAAACTGCTGGTGAACGAGCTGAGAGAGGGATCTTTGTGTGGAACTGCAAACACTTCAGTGGATTACACTGAAAAGGGTCCAGGAGGGGAGACAAAATGGGGCTGCGCACGCAGCGGGAAAATGGGGGGGGGGGGGAAATCGGGGTAGCATTGCAGCAAGCCAGGTCCAAAATGGTATAAGAGAGGGGAGAACGTTCTTGAGTGAGTACATATAAAAAAAATAAAGTAATTGAACTGGGTGATACCAACAAAATGGGCTGCATCACCATGAGCCTGCAAATGCCCATGGACGAGACCATTGAATTCAGAGTGATGTCTCTCTTTTACCTTGGTCACTTTGCCCAGAGGTATTACAGCTTCAATGGTCGGCCCCTCGGCCCCCAGATTTTCCCCTTTTTGTTGCCTATAAAGAAGGCTTCAGCCACAGAGTTTTGCAGGCATTTAGCATAATGGATAAAATAACCAACACAATGAATACAATAAACAAGTCCACAAAACAGTCTTAACTAAACATGAAAGTCAGCCTTTTATCCCCCAGTGTTTGGAAAGTCCAGTGAACCAGTCGTTGTTGCCTTCCATCTGGATCTTCTTTCCTTGATTTTAGCAGCTGGATGACCTGATATACTGACTCCCTATGTGACAGTAGGTTGAAAAAACACATGCCTTCAAATGCCTGACAGGCATGGCCACGGACAAGAAATTGTGGCTTGTCTGTGGAAGCGCCCATCTGAAGGCATGCGGCTCAGTGAGGAGCATCCAGTTTCCTGTTCAGTAGCAACCAATGGCAGCATCCTCTGACTTTAGCTGATTTATTATCTGCAGGCTTGGGTGTCCTAAAAGTAAACAGATAAAGTGACTAGAAGATGAAACATAATTTCAGGTCCCACTAAACTTTCTCTTCTGTAAGCCAAGGGTGTGAACTAAGCTTATTAAAAGAATCATATATCAATGCTAAAATAAAGCTTTTATAAATGTTAATTCATGTATCCTGGTTACTGTTGTCTGAGCTATCTTGGTCTTGGTGTGTGTGGTCAACGCTGCTTAGGGGATCTTCTGTTCTTCTTCTTCTTTCCCAGGCTGCTGCTCTCTCCCTAAGGCTTCCATTCTGTTCTATTGATGGTGGCTCTGGTGTTTGCCTCACCGTTCCCAGAAAGAGTTTTTATGTATTTTGCTGGGATCGATCTTAGGAGTGTTGCTCTAGAGACATGGGCATCCTCTCTTTCCCAAGTAATTAATGGGAAGGTGCCCATAAATTGTTTAGATTCAGGTTCTTTGGTCAACACAGGTGGCTGTTCTTTTAATTGGGCTGCAGTTGAATTAGTAAAATGCCTGATGACTGTGGGAGTTGTCTCCATAAATGAATTGTTCAAAAAGTTCAGTACATAAAAGGCCTTGGCCAGTCTCTCAATGGAAGATAATATCTGGATTACCCCTCTCAGTTGATGAAGGATCCTTTTGATGGCTCAGTTGGCCCTCTCAGCTATGGACTGTCCTGTGGCGGAGTGTGGTATGCCTGTGACATGTTTTATACCCCAGTGGTCAGAAACTTGTTGGAATCAGTGTGAGGTATAAGCAAGAGCATTATCAGTTTTAATTTCCTGTGGAATTGCTAAGGTGGAAAAAACTAAAAAGTAATGTTTTATAGCATCTTCTGATTTTTCTCCAGCGTGGACAGAGCCAAAAACCACACTGGTAAAGGCGTCGATTGAGATGTGGATGTATTTTAATCTGCCCAAATGGGCTTAGTGTGTGGTGTCTGATTGCCAGATGTGGAGACTCTCTAGTCCTCTTGGATTGACTCCTGCTCTGACAGAAGCAAGGGCATGTTCCTGACAATTTGGGCAGGTGGCTGCAATGGATCTTGCTGGGTCTGGGGTAATTTTGAACATCCTGAACAGCACAGGAATGTTTTGGTGGTAGAAGAGGCAGCCGATATTTGCCTGTATAAAGACTGTCTAAGGTGTATTGCAGTGTTTCAGATGTTTGAAGTAGGCAATTGAGGTGCTCTGGAGTGACAACTAATTATATATTCAGAAGGTCTGTGCCTGCAAGGGAGCACAGATGTTCTGTAGCTTTCCTGATTAGTTGTGTAATAACTTTCTCTTGGGTTGTTATCATTTTAGTAGATTGTTGTGCTCTGAAAATGTATTCACTTTCTATGAGGGGACCTGAGATAGTTGAGTGCCCCCGAAAAAATATTTTATGGAATATTGGACTTACACCAAGCATTGCCAGGGAGAAAGGAAAATGAGGGTGCTATCTGTGTGCCTGTTTAGTTTGAATCACCCAGGAGACCTTTTTTACGGCTGCTTCGGCCTCCAGTGTCAGTGATCACGGGAAGTGAGTCCTTCTCTGCCTTTAAGGAACAGGAACAGTGGCACGAGATCTTCTGTGGTGATTCCCAGCAGTGAATGTACCCCACTGGTGGTTCCACAGAGCATTTGGAGTTCTTGCAGAGTCTTTGGATTGTCCTTGATGTGCAGTGTTTGTGGTGTGAAGGTTCTCTCTGTGCTCTTTAGCCCGAGGTACTTCCAAGCGGCTGTCTTTTGAACTTTATCTGCTGCAATCTCAAAACCTTTCTGTTGCACCACAGTGATGACATCTTGTACTGCAACATCCAAAATGATTTGGCCTTCTGCACAAATGACTGTATCATCCATGTAATGAAAAATGATAGCATTAGGATGTCTTTTCTGTCTGGGCGAGAGGTTTTGGGCTCAAAGCCGTTGACAAATAGTTGAGCTCCTCTTCTTTCTTTGAGGCAATGCAGTCCACTGGTACCTCTGTGAAGGTGTTTGTCAGTTTAGGGGCGGAAAAGGCAAACCCGGGGGTGTCATTTGGATGCATGTGGGCATCAAAAAAGTATTGAATTGAATTGAATTGAGAAGGTCTCTGTGCTGGCTCTCCACTATGTTGGGGAGAGTGGGGCGGAATGGCCTCGCGTTTGGTGTCATCACGCAGGGCCTTTCTGTGTCTGTGTGGGGTTTCCCGCAGGCCACCGGTTTTGGAAAGTGTGTGGACGAGGGGGGCAGTGAGGACAGTGGTTGTGACACCTAGAAGGTCCCTGGTAATAGCCTTTATTTTTAAAATTCTGTTGAAAATGCCCCATCTCCCTACACTTAAAGCCAGGTCCTTTTTCATGTGTATGTCAGGGAATAACTTGGGAGGCTACTAGCACCTCTACTACACCCTGACTGGTAGCCTTAGCTAGGCTGGCATCACAGTGTAAGGATGCACTAAGTGTGCATGCCTCGACCATTTGTGCAGTGGTAGCCTTTGGGTTAAGGGGTAGCGAAGGGAAAATGTCTTTGCAGTTGTTGTTAGCATTTGTTTCAGCAAGTTTAGTAAGGAGTACCTTCCTGGCTTTTGGATATTCAACTTGTTTCTCTATTGCTTGTGGAAGGTGGTCAATACATTTTAGAAAGGATTGCCCAGGTCCCTGCAGAATGTCTATGAAATCTAGAGTAGGTATTGTTCCATTGAGTGCCTGCTTGAGAGCTGTCTTTGCAGCACTTTTATCTCTTCTAACAGAGCTCTGGGAAGGTCTATTGAATGAGGTTTAGTGAAATCTTCCTCACTGGCTAGATGGACTTGAGTTAGGTGTGCCCACCTGTCTTCTCCAGTATAGTCTTTTAATATTGTTTTATTCGTTTTTTCCCCATTTCTTCCCACAGAATAATTTCAGTGGGAGAAAGTAGGATGTGTATAGAATGGATCGTGAAGCACCTTAACATGTGCAGTGAAGGTGGCATTTAACAAATTATTAAAATATGGTGACCCCCTCACATGGTCTTTCGCTGCTTTACAAAGGTCTTTCATCTCCCCGTGTGTGACAGCTTCCCATCGGGGGTTAGCCCCACTCTGGTACTGCACCGGTGGTGCTTGTATTTTAGCTACCAATTCCCAGTCCCCCTCTTCAGCCGCCAGCTTCCGCATCCTCTGCCAAGAATCCTCAGCCTCATGCTGGACGTCAGATGAAACTTCCCTCTCCTCTCCAGAAGAGGGAACTTGGTCTTTGGCAGAGGAGCGGGGCCTTGGGGTGACTGGCCAGGCCCGGTGTTGTGGGCCTTTGGCAGCCAAGATGGCGGCCTTCCCGTTACCGCCCCTCACACTTCCGGCTCTGACAGTGTGGGATCCACAAGGGGCTGAGTTGGAGGGGGTAGGCCAGCGGGAGTAGGCAAGGAAGCGCTGGATCCCAATGCAGGGGTGGTTCCTGACGCAGGGGTGGGACCCAACCCAGGGAAGACCAGATGAGAGAGCTGGGGGTGGGAGGGAGTTTGACCTTGACGACCCCCTTCCAGCGGTGGGACTCCATTTTGTGAGCTATCTGAGGGGGATCCAGGGAGGAGAGGTACTGGAGAATGGGTTAGGGTAGAATCCAGGCCTGTGTGACCTGGGCAGGGGGTAGAGAAGGAGGGAAGATGTCAGACAGCAGGTGGCTTGTCTGTGCTATACAGCAGTTCCTGTCTCTCACCCTTATCTTGGTATCAGTGGGTTCAGGAATGCCGGGGGCAGAACTCAAAATATGATTTGAGTATTAGAACATTGAACCCTTGAGAAAACTCTATAAATCATATCAAAAATTAAGTAAAATTTTGCGACTCTTATCCCTCCCTGAGTTTTCAAAAGCAAGAGTCTTTCCCGAACTGAGTCCCAAAATGCTACATGACGAATTGAATCAATAGAAATATCTTGGAGCTCCTTAAAAAGCCAATGAACAAATGACTTCAAACTTCCCTTAGTAAAAGTCTTCCACTCTGAAAGGAGAACCTCCCTAACTCCAACATATATGTCCCTCTCAGCTTTGGATAATTTGTTACCCAGAGCTGCCCCTGATGTAAAGGGTGGCCCACACACAGGGCTAAAATATCACCCAAGGGTCCTGCAGTGCAGGTGGCTGTCCCCCCATTCACTGGTCTGGTGGTGCTGGATGCAGATATTTCTAAATATCCCCTGGGCTTCACCAGCTGAGCCGGCCCTGTTGCTGCTTCAGGGTGCAAACGCTGCAATCAGTAAGCCTTGGTAAAACTGATAAAACATTGTATTCAGAGGGCTGCCTCACTTTACTTTAATTTGTCATTTTTATCGTGCGGTATTATAATTCCTGTAATAGGCCCCTGGGCCTCCACAACCTTCTGTCCTCCTATCTATCATTGTAGTGAGGAGCTCAGCAGTGCTGAAAGCAGAGACCTGTCCTTGGTGTTCCCTTTGGGATGGCAGTGAAAGTGCCCTGAGTGCACATTCAGAGGCACCTTCATGGCTTCTCATGCCACGACACCAAAACTAAATGTGCAAGGTGGCTTCCTAGAATGACATGTAGTCCTTTGAAATATCTGCAGGAACTGGTCTGGAAATGCTTTCTTAGCCTGCTCCTTGGGATGAGCTGTGAGGGGCTGAGGGCTGGCCTGAGCCCAGTGCTGTGTCCCACTGGGAGCAGCCGCACAGGCTCACGTGCAGAGCAGGCACTGCCAGAGGCCCTGGAGATCTCTCCTGCCCTGCAGCCACCATTGTCAAGGTGCTGTAAACATCAGCTGGTGCTGACCTTCCCCTTGCACCTCATGGTGTAGTCACTATGGGGAATTTCTTTCCTGAAGCCCGTGGGATTTCCCCCTGGCAGGTGTGATGGGGATGCTCGGGGAGTGTGGGGCTTTGGGGGCAGCTGGCCAGGCAGGGGCTGAGCTCGGGGCCCTGTTGGGCCCATGGCCCCCAGCAGCAGCAGCAGCAGCAGCAGCAACAGCCACCCCAGGGCCCAAAACCTCATGCCCCCTGCCCAGCACAGGCTGTCATGTCCCTGCAGCTGTCACCCGAGTGGGACCCAAGGGCCAGTGGCCAATGGCAGCAGCAGGAATGCGGGCAGGGTGAGGATGCCCTGGCTTGGCTTTTGGTTCTGGAACAAAGCGGGCTCAGGGCAGTGCAGAGCAGGCTGGGAAGCAGAGCCCAGGGCCTTTGGAGGCTGCAAGGCTTAAAGATCAGCCCCTGCAGTAGCCCATATGCAGGTGACCCAGTTGCCAAGGCTGTGGTGGCGTTGAGAGCGTGCAGGTGGATTTTGCATGGCTGTGGCCTGCTGGCGGCTCTGGGCCCAGGAGTGCCTGTGGCTGCAGCAGGAAGGGTGGCTGAAGGTTTGCTGGCTGCTTTGGTGGCATGGCTGCAGGGGCCTGTGCTGTGAGAGCCCCCTGTGTGAGAGCTGGTGAGAGCTGAGCTCTTGGGGACAGCGCTGTGCCCCAGGCCAGGAAGAGCAGCAGTGCCCAGTGGCAGGAGTGGTGTCAGTGGGAGCCCCTGTGCACAGGGACCCCCAGCCCCGGTGAGACAGAGTAAAGATCCATTCTGAATTAGGTGAAGTGTCTAAGAAAGGTGAAAAGTCTTTAAGGCCAAAGCTGAAGGAAAAGCCGCATTCCAGAGACAACAAGGAGACAGAGAAATAAAAACAGAAAAGACCACGAGGTCAATTTTCCCCCGACCTAGGAATTCCTTTGATAAAGAAGAACTGGTGCTAAATGTCACGTGGAATGAATATGTATGAACCTATTGTAAAACTGTATGCATATGCATTTGGAAGGGGGATAAAAGGAGACCTAAAGTCTTCAGGGGTACGCTTGCCTTTTTGGGGAGGCTTGTGTCCCGCGCGCCTCGTAATAAAAGCATACCGGGCATTACAAAGTTGTGAGGTTTCTTCTTTTCTCCGCAAAACATTATGGCGAGCCAGCCAGGAGTTCTCTGTCCCCGCAGGGGCAGGGGAGATAGACGGACCTCCACGGCGCGCCCTAGGATTTTTTTCCTGGTGGGGCTCCGCTCGTCTCAACTTGCCACCTGCGAGGACAGACAAGGATCTGCTGGCGTGCGGAGGAAGATATGGTATGTACTGGGGGGCTCCCGGGGGAGGGAAAGGAGAGCAAGGGAGTAAACCACCCAGAGACGTCTGGGTATAGCTGATGGAGCAGCTGTATTAGAGACGGGGTTCATCGTTCTGATAGAGCGCAACCGCTAGAGGCTCTGGGGGTGAGCCGGGTGAACCCGTGTATGTGTGTATTGGGGGTTCATTGTTCTGATGGAGCAGAACTGCTGAGCCCGTGTGTGTTTTGTTTGTGTGTGTGTGTGATGTCTGGACACTGTGTTGCTGTATGGTCAATGCATTGTGTGGTCAGTGCACTGTGTTTGTAATCCTGCAAGTGTCTAAGTGTATGGTGTTTAAAAGAGAGTAGATCTACAGTGCGGGGGGGGGTTAGTACTACCCGTGTTTGAAGCAGCCGAGTGCGGCCTGAGGCGCCGGCTGCAGCAGGCTGCCGGGGCAGGGAGAGAAGTGCCCTGCGGAGAAGTGAGTGGAGGAATGTCAGTGATGGTATTTATCCTGTTTAAATGTAGTGATTTGTGTAGATTTGGTACATTTTAACCGTGAGTATGAGCTCAGAGAGTTCCTTTGCCTTGGATGTTTGGACTTGATCTCTACACTGTGTGCTGTTATTTTGATTGTGTCCGGGAAAAATGGATGTGAGTAAATGCCGAATTATGGTATGCTGTGTTGTGTTGAGAAAAGTGAGCACTTTGAGAAATATGCCCTTTCCCAGTAATTTTGTGTGGTGATTTTCTTCCGCTGCATTGTGGTAATTTGATTCTCAATTGTATAGTAGTGTTTGTGGAGATTTTAAGATCTCGTTGCAACAAGAGTAGCATCTTACACAGGAGAACTATAGTTTGGTGATTTATGCTTAACTATGATAAAGCGAGTTAAAGGAATTCCAAGAATTCTCCCCCTCACAGCAATTCAAGCCTTGGCTCTAGTGAATTTGAGATAAAGGGGGGGTGCTGGTGCGTGTGTCCGTGTCTGTGGGCATATCAGAGTTTCGGCTGTGACTAGCACAGCCTTTTTGCAAAGCAGTAAAACAAGTGTAAGTAGACACAGTGCTTAATTAGATTGTGCAAGAAGAGAACTAGAAAAGACTGATATTTTGTTTGATCAGAACATAGTGTCTACGTCACGTTTTTGATTAGCATGCTGTGTGAGGTGACAGTGGCTGTCCCCTGGGCACAGGGACAGCTCTGGCTGCCCCGTCTCCCCAGGGAACACGGGAATGGCCTGTGGGCAAAAGCTGGATGTGCAGGTATTATTGCAGTGCGGTGTTTATGAGAAACGCTGGTATTGCTGTTTTACTGTTCTAATAAGTGTCAGGGCACATGCCCCGAGTGTAAATTAGAGGTTTCTGGTCAAGCGGATTCAGAACCTAAGGTCTTAGAGCTTGTGTGTGGGAATCACATCTGATACCTGCCACCTGGAGCTGTGTGTGTAGGAGGAAAACTGAGAAACTACTGTGAAGGTCTGTGAAAAGAGGTTTGAGTGGAAGCGAGATAGGGCAAGGAGAAATAAATAATGAGAACTGACCAGAGCAAACAGGTTCCTAAATTAGCCCCTTTTAGGAGGGGCTCACTGGGAGGAGGTTGCCAGTAAGAGTAGCTCAGAAAATAAAAAGATTTATAATACTTCATTGCTGTTAGTACTGTTTTATAATAGGAAGATAAATGGGATAGAGTTTTTGTATGCTGAAATGTCTTTTTGTTTTAAGAAATCATCCAGAATGGCAAAGAGACTGTGAGATCAGACCGCCCTCGGGTCTTGGCCCTTGAAAAGGAAAACAAGGCAAAGAGAAAGCAAATCAAATGTGTTGTTCAGCATACAGCATAAGATAGCAATGTATGAAGTCAAACAAAGATTATCATGCTGAAATGCAAAGCAATCACAGTTCGCAAAATGAGTACATATGATTTGCTAAAGGCTCCTCCCAATGTAAGGGAAGAAGGGTAAAGATGACCTCCCCAAAAGGGAAGAATTTTAGTCGACACAAGAGCCATATATTCAGTTTTAAATAAAGCCTTAGTACCTGTGGAGAATGTTTATGTTGTAGTGTGGGGAATGAACAACTGGCCAGTCTGAGAAGGCATACTTTTGCAAACCTTTAAAGTAACATGTGCACTATGTGTACCTAAAAGCTTTTGTACAATTCGCTCAATTTGCTAAACATTCTCAAATGAGAAAGGTTACTCTGGAGGCAAATGATAGAAAGAGGTTAGGCTTAACATTAACAGACACTGAAATTAAAGATATTAGTAAGGAGATATTAGAATAAGTAAATAAGTGTTTTCAAGGGTATGGGCCTCCGCTGTACCAGGGAGAGTGAAAGATGCTCCCCCATGGTAATCAAGGTTAAGGAAAGAACACAACCAGTGAGAGTTGAGTAGCACCCTCAAAAGGAAGATAAGGAAGGAATCAGCCCAATAATTGATAGTACTGGATTAAGGACTAATAAGATAACACAGAATTTGTACCCTGTGGTAGCAAATCCATATACTTTACCAACTTGTCTAACACCTGAGCTAACCTGGTTCACTGTTTTAGGCCTAAGAGATGCCTTCTTTTGCCTCCCTATCCACGAAGCCAGCCAGAAAATTTTTGCATTCAAACTCAGGCTCACATAGTCCATGTGCCTGAAGGCTTCAAAATTCCCCACTCTGATTGGAGAACAGCTTGCAAAGACCCAGAGTCCCGGGAAGCTCCACAAGAGGAAAGGAGGCTGTTGCAGTACGTGGATGATCTTCTAGTAGCCACTTGGAGGAGGGAAGCGAGAGAAGCCTGGACGGTAAGCCTTTTGAATTTCCTAGGACTCCAAGGACGCAGAGTCTCAAAGAAAAAGGCACAGGTAGTGAAACAGAAGGTAATCTACCTGGGGGTAAGAATTGAGTGCTGAGCAGCAGGCTTTAAGGCAGGGAAGCCATATGCCAAACCCTGAAACCCCAGACAACAAAGGAACTCCGAACCTTCTTAGGCATGGCAGGGTAGTGCCAGCTGTGGGTTTATAATTATGGACTGCTCGTCAGACCCCTCTATGCTCTTATTGCCAATGGAAACAAAGATCTCCAGTGGACAAGAGATGCCACACGGGCCTTTCACCAGCTAGAGAGTGCCCTCATGTCGGCTCCAGCTTTGAGACTTCCAGATGTAAGTAAAGCACTCTTTCTATTTTTCCACGCAAGGAATTGCCCTGGGAATATTGGCTCAGGACTTGGGTCCATACCAGAGGGTACTTCCTTACTTTTCTAAGCAACTAGATGCAACAGCCAAGGGCTGGCCAGGTTGCCTCAGAGCTGTAGCAGCAGTTGTGCTGAATATTCAAGAGGCACGCAAGTTTACCCTGGGACAAAAATGACTGTGCTAGTGTCCCACACAGTGTCCGCAGTACTGGAAGTAAAGGGTGGCCACTGGCTTTCACCACAGAGGTTTCTGAAATACCAGGCCATCATGGTAGAGCAAGATGATGTAGAGATAGTGGTGACTAATATTGTCAACCCAGCTTCTTTTCTCGGCAGAAATCAAGGAGAAACAGTACACCATGATTGCCTAGAGACCATTGAAGCTACCTACTCCAGCCGCCCAGACTCAAAGGACACTCCTCTGGACGATGCAGAGACCTGGTTCACTGATGGGAGCAGTTACGTTGCCAATGGGAAGTGACATGCTGGGTATGCAGTGACCACCTACAGAGAGGTAATCGAGTCTGGACCCTTACCAACAGGTACCTCTGCGCAGAAGGCTGAGATAATTGCCCTGACCCGTGTTCTCGAAGGGGCAAAAGGGAGGAGAATAACCATCTACACAGACTCAAGGTATGCATTTGGAGTCATACATGCACATGGAGCCATCTGGAAGGAGAGGGGACTGCTGACCTCACAGGGAAAGAAGAGGCAATCCAGCTGTTGAAAGCAGTTCAGCTACCTGGAAAAGCATATTAAGGCACACCAGAGAGTGAGCTTAAAATTGGAGGAAAGAAATGAGCTGGCGGATGGAGAGGCAAAGAAAGCAGCAAAGGGTGAGGTACAGATTTTCCTCGACGGTAAGCCATAATACAATAATACTAATCAAAAGGGACCTACAACTGCAAGGGGTGGGCTACCATTGAAAGAGAGCTAGTAATCCCTTCCCATTTTCATGGTTACTAGTGAAGGAAGGGCACTAGAAAACACACTAGGGCCTAACTACTTAAAAGCCTTTTATAGAGTGTGGCTCCTTTCTCAAAATGACCAAGGCTGCGAGTGATACAGAGTGCATTGAAATGAAGTGTTGACTTTGAAGTAGTAATTTCCACAGGCTTTCTAGAACACACATCTGATTGAAATAATCGTTGTATCGTTGTCAGGAATTTATATGCCACTATCACTCAGGTGAGCCGACAATGTGATCCTCGCCTCCAGACTAACCCCAAAATACCCCCCGGCCAAAACTCGGTCAGACTGGGAGAGGCCATGGGCCTGGACAGCAGTGGCAAATCAACTTTTCAGAACTCCCAAGGAAAGGGGGGGTATCAGTATTTACTGGTATTGATAGATACATTTTGTGGGGCCAGAAACATTCCCCACCAGAACTGTCAAAGCTCAACAGGTGACCAGATTATTTTTACAAGAAATAATACACACTTCAGAGTTCCAGCCACGATATCCTCAGATAAAAATCATATTTCATTTCCAAAGCAGTGCAACAGATTAGTGGCCATCTGGGCATAGATTAAGAACTTCACACTCCATACTGCCCCAATCAAGTAGCCAGGTAGAGAGAACAAATAATTTGATTAAGCAGCAGATTGTAACACTGGGGCAAGAAGTTAATCTACCCTAGCCCCAAGCTCTTCCACTAGCACTATTGCAAATTCAAACTAAACCTTGAGCTAAAGGAATGCTGAATCCTTTTGAAATGCCTTATAGAAGACCATATAGAATACAAAGGGAATGTCCAGAATGTCCACCTACATGGTGGCTTTAAGCAAACAGCTCAGAGTAATTGAGAAACATGTGGCTGCAAACTCGGAGCAGGGAGTTAGATAGCTTGGGGATGATGTAAATGTTAAGTCTCTTACAGAGAAGACTTCGGAACCACAGTGGGAGAGACCACTGCAAGTACTTCTCACCACCTTCACTGCAATCAAAATCAAGGAGCAGAAGGCCTGGATCCATCACTCTTGGGTGAAGAAAGCCCTAGAAGTCCCTTGGAGAGCGATACCAGAAGAGAATGGACTGAAACTAAAACTTACTCGGGCAAAATGAGTACATTGCGGTCGGGAGTAGTTCATACTTTAGTTTACAGAATTGCTTTGTATGTAATTGTAACTGAAATTTCAGAACTTGAGAGTACCTCTATTCAAAGCAATGGTGAATGGCCTTGGTCCCTGGCATTTAATCAGTATACTGGATCCATGGGAGAACCTTCTGAGATAAAATATTTAAACGTATCTAATGTAGTAATCCACGAGAATCAGGTATATGAGGAGCAAGAATGGCAGGAACGGGAACTGTGGACACTTCAAGGAATCAGAGGAGAAGAAATCAAAGTAGAGTGCCAGGTCATCAATAGGACGGCTTATGAGAGACCAGATGTAATTAGTGTCTGAACCTCCCCTGGTGTATATGAACACCAGGAAGTCTGTGATAACCTAAGTGAATCAGACTGTTGGTGTAATTTCACCTTGATGCAGCCTGTAGAAGTGACCTGCCTTTGAGCTCGAGTTGCTATCAGACTTCCATTTAAATTCAAAGCAGACACTGCACTTTTTACAACAGCAGGGCCTTATACAACCCATACTAGTTCAGACTCTACCCAAACTTGAACCTAAAGTGTATGAAATAGGCCCCTATGTAGTAAAGAATGTGAGTGAACAACAGCTATTATTCAATCCAGAATGGTCTCTCAAACGTGTGGAATTGATAATGCAAATTAACGTCTCAAAAATCCAACCAGCCTGCTCCTCCTTCCTAAAAACATCCTTTGAGGGCTGGACGACGTGGTTACAAAAAAAGGCATATCTCAGGACCAGAGTAAGAAAGGCTCTAACTGGCATATTTGAGACAGGATTAGGAGTTTTAAATGGAATTGATTCAGAAATACTGATGAATAAACTGGCCACTGCAGCAGGTAGCCTAACAAAATTGAAGCAGCCTTTACAGTCATCTCTACTGGCATTAGGAACTAGCCAGTGGCAGATTTCAAAAATACTGCCAAAGTAAGGAAGTATGAAAAGGCCGGGGACCAAGACCACAAGTTAATAGTAGAAGCACTTAGTACAGTTCAAGATAATGTGTCTTTAGCTTTCAGTTGTCTACAAGCACAGTTATGGGTGCAGGCAACAGCAGCTCTGATCATACGGGAATGGGGTGAAGGTAATTTTCCAGCTGAAATTCGGAGAATTGTTTGGGATAATGCAATTGATTTTGAAAGGAAGTTTCAATCCTGGTGGGCTATGGTGAACTTCATCTATGATCCTGTTTCTAATGTGGCCACTACCTTTGTGCTTACCATATGTAATGCCACTGTTTATGTTATCCATCCCATCATTGCACTAAGATTAAACCATGAAGAAACAATACTCTACCCTTTAGAGCATAGAGTGTGGGCACGAAAGATGAATGAAAAGTGGCAGACAGTAAACTTAGAATCCTGCATTACTAGAGAACAGATGGGATTCATTTGTGAAAGAAATACTATTAATGCCCAAGATGTGTGTCTAGACACTGAACAGAGTATTTGCCACTTTGAAGTTCATCCAGTCACTGACCAGAAAACTGTGCTCGTGTATATTGGAAAAGGGTGTGTATGCCTGAGAACTGCCTGTGCTGCTGTAAAAATTGATAGCAATGATGTTATTCTGTCTAGTAGAAATCATTCTAATTTCTGTATTTGTAATTTTGTTAAGATTATCGGGTGTGATTTTTTGTACTCAGCCCCAGTGACATCCCACCAGTTAAAACCAACTACACAATGTAACTCCGATTATCACCTACCCCTATTGGGATGGACCTTACATTAGTAAAACAATTAATTAAGCACCAAGACCTACTGAAAATCTTGAAAGAAATCCAAGAAAGTGGAAAGAAAACCTTAATTACTGTCCAACATGATACAAAAGAAATAACTAGAATTCTGCAAAGAAGAGAACGAAATGCAGATCCTCACTGGTGGGATGTGGTCTTTAGGTGGTCACCAACTACAAATATAATCCTTAATAAGTTGTGTCATCCTACTGTAGTTTTGTTAATATTAGTTAGAATAAGTTCAGGATTATCCATTATCAAACGTACATGGTAAAGCACTAAAGTACACTTGTTGTCATAGGAATTTGTACGAAGTAAAAGAATTTACTTCTTCCTTTTAGGAAAGGGGGGAATGAAGCAAAGTGAAAATTTTCCAGGATAGAAATCCATTTTAATTTAGGTGAAATGTACATTTTTGAGTTGAGTCTCTGGTTAGAAATCGTAGTTATTTAGCCAGGCTGCAAGGCCTAAGCTCAGTGAAGTTACTTCAGCGAAGGACAGAGATAAAGGGGAGGAGACAGAAGATGATAGAGAGAGACAGGGACTGCTGTAAGGGCAAGTCAGCCTGACCTCAGAATTCTTTCTGATAAAAAGGAACTAGTGGTAAAAACACGAAAACACGAAACCCATAAAAATGAATATGTATGAACTATTGTGAAACTGTATGCATATGTATTTGAGAGGGGGATAAAAGGAGATCTGAAGTTCTCAGAGGTACGCATGCCTTTTTGAGGAGAGTTTTCTCCGCATGTGTCCCGCGCCGTAAATAAACATACCGATCTTTACAACTTTTATAAAGTTGTGTGGTTTCTTCTTTTCTCCGCAAAACAGGGGACCTCACACTGCCCCTGTGATGTCACACTGCCCCCTGTGATGTCACACTGCCCCCTGTGATGTCACACAGCCATCCCTGTGATGTCACAGAACCAGCTTTATGTCACCTTGTGATGTCATACAGCAATGTTGTGACATCACACAAGAGTGATGTTACAAAGTCACCCTGTGATGTCACAATCTGTTCTGTCATGTCACAGCCCGCTCTATGATGTTACACAGCCACCAGGTGATGTCACAACCCACTCTCTGATGCCACAGAGCCACCCTCTATGATGGCAGAGTCTGCTCTATGGCCTCACACCCCACTCTGGGATGTCACAGCCAGCTCTGTGATGTCACAGAACCCTTAAGAACTCAGTTCTATTGAAACACTGAAGTTCCTTGTACTTTGAAGAGATCCCTGTCAGAGACACAACAGAGGAAGTGTCCCCAGGCCCCAGGCAGAGCAGAGAACTGCAGGCACTGATGGCAGCTGCGGACAAAGAGAAGCCAAGTCTTGGTGCCCTGGGGCACAGCAGCAGGGTCTGTGCCACCAAGGGCTGTGAGGAGACACCTTGACCTGAGGCCCTGGGGCCTCCTGGCACAGCCCCAGCCAGGCTGGGCACTGTCAGCCCCTTGTCCTGCCCTCAGCATCCCCCCCTAGCCCACATCCCAGTGGCCTCAAGGATCTGCTGGAAGGAGTCCCTGGGGAGCCTTGCTCAGGAATGGCCCTGGGGGCTCCTGAATGCTCCCTGCAGGGACTGCAGGTTTTTCAAAGGACTTTGGGTTTGGCTTTTGCCTTGGAGTCTCTGAGAGGTTTGTGCAATCATGGCCTCCACTTATCTGCTGTAATTAGTCCCTGGAGAGGCTTTGTCAGTAACAACACTCAGTGGGGCTCATTAATGCTTCAAGGTACTACAGTTCTTTTAAGGTACTTGGTGTTTCCCTTTGGATACAGACTCTGTGAGAGGTTTGTGCAATCATGGCCCCAGTTATCTGTGTTGATGAGCCCCTGGAGAGCTTTGTACTGATGCTCAGTGGGGCTCATTAATGCCTTGAGATACTCAAGGTTTTTAAGGTACTTTGGATTTTCCTTTCCACACTGAATCTCTGAGAGGTTTTTGTGCCATCCTGGCCACCAATTCTCTCTTCCAAGGAGTCCATGAGGAGCCTGTGTTGGAGAGGGACCTCAGTGGGAGCCATGAATGCCTGGAGACACTTTGGGCCTTCCCTCTGATTGTGACTCCTGGCAAGGTTTGTGCAATCTCCTCCCAGGCCCTGGGGTTCAAGGGCTCAGCTCCAAATGCACCACGGGGCTCATTAGGATCAGGCAAGTCCTGACAAGCCATGGCTCTGCCTTGATTTCCCTCTGCTCTCATGCAGTTCATCAGGAAGGTTTCTGTAGTGGTTTTGGTTCACCAATTTGAGATTTCTTGGCCAAAGCATCAATTAGTGTGGTGTGGTTGGGTAATTATGAGTGCACTCACTAGAATACATTTACTCATTTCCTGCTGTGAGATAGGATTAAGAGAAAGGCAAAGTAGGCTCAAAGCTTTAAAAGGGTATAAAGAAAAGTTTGTCAATAGTAACTAAGAGTAATAAGAATTCAGAACACCTCTCCCTACACCCTTTTCTTTCTTACTGACAATGAAAAGAGACAAAACCTAAAATTTTCAGTCAGTTTACCACCTCTAGAATAGTCTTTCTTCAGTTCACTTAGGGAGAGGAGTCTCACTTTCATGCTATGGAGACTTCTCTATAAGAAAACAGTTCTCTTGTGGTTCTCAATTCCCATGAAGAGCTGCTGCCCCGAAAATCTGCAACTGTAAATCCCTTCCATTTTTCCACAGCTTTTCCCAAAGCTGTGTTTATTGGTCATGTGAACTCATGGGGTATTAGTTTAAAGATAAGGTGTTTAAGAGCAAAGGTTCACTTCATCTATTTCTGAAATCATCTTCATCCCTGAAAATAGAGATCTTCTTCTCCTGTGACGGCACAGGGTCTGATCACTCTTTTCTCTTTCTCTGTTAAGCTTCTCATGGGATCACAGCTACTTCAATATTTGCTTACTTTAGCATGGAGGCCTTTGCTGAACAAGTCATCTCTCCATAGTTTTCAACGTGTTATAGGGAATAAGAGAGTCTAATGTATCCATTACATCTTCTCCATGGCTTTACAAGAGGATTTCAGCTCCAAGATCAAGGTATCTCCTCATCCGTCCCATCTGGGACTCAACTTGCTCTTCACTGACCTCGGTGTCTTCATGTTGCTTCTCTGTGTGCCTGCACTTTGTCCTTTTCCCTCCCTCGAGGGTGGATGGAAGCACTGAAAGAGTTCATATCTCACCCGGGGCCTGCAGATGGTTCTGTGACCCCAGCCGGGCTCGGTGCTTGTGGCCGGAGCTGTTTTATGGTGGAGGTTTCTGCAGCAGCTTCACTGGGACTGTGTCAGGATGGGCCGCGCTGGGGCAGGGCCAGGATCTCAGCAGCCAGGCCAGAACTCAGCAGCAGCATGGCCGGGGCCGATGGCTTCTCCTCCCCCTGCCTGGGGCTTGCGGCTGAACCCCAATGGTGGCAGAATCTTGGCCGAGCCGGCCCGGCCCGGGGCTGCTCCGGGGCCCGGTGGATCATGGCTCAGCCCGGGCTGGCGGCGGGGCAGGGCTCAGCAGAGCCCAGATGGTCACAACTGCAGCCATGGCCCGGCCGGGCCTCGGCCCCGCGGCCTCCCCTGCCCTGCCCAGCAGCCGATGGGGCCTGGCGGGGTCCCTGGGAATGGGCCCGGCCCCACGGCAGGAGCCGCCCGGCCCGGCCTGGCTGAGATGGGGGCCGGGTCGGCCTTGTTACCTCTTTGCCAGCCAGAAGGAAAAGAGACCCTCTGTCCTGGTTTGAAAAGCAAGTGAGTTTTTTGGGATGCTGTAGTTAAACCAATAGGTGCCCAGATTTGAATATTGGCACGTGGTGTGGCCACTGAGGACATGGATACGCCTCTGAGAACACAGGGGGTTAAAAGCAGAGAACTGCCAAGAAAACTTTCTTTTTTTCCGGTGGGTGAAAGAAACCTGTTAGCTTTGTCTGCTATTTGAAATATTCCTGACTGTTGTATCCAAATTATTCCTAATTGCTCTAAATTTCTTGTCCACTGCATGTAATATTTTGCTATAATGTTTCATCGTACTCATAATAAAAGACTATAATCTCATTCTTAAAAAACAAAAAAGAAGAGGAATGAACACCTTAAGAACGTTCAAGTAACGCAATATGTACATGAGAAATTTGGACAACTAATCATTTTGAATAATGCAATATTTACATGAGAAATTTGGATAAAAGATCATCACATCTAAATCCCAATTGAGTGTACCAGAGTGAAGCCTGATTGATTCATTAACTTCAGGAGAAAATGTGCCTGTGTTTTATCATCAGCAGTTCAAAGCAGTCACCTGGTCATTCCATCAGATACTGATCAGTTCTGAAAAAATGAGGCCCAGTGAAAGGAGAAATAACCTCATCACCTTGCAGCCTTTGTGGCCAGAGCAGGAGCAGAAGGAGCACTGCCAAGACATGGCTGTGGCTGGAAACTGACAGAGGCAATTTGCCAACAAAAGCCTCATGGCATCCTCATGGTACAGTGCTCCTACGAACCTTCTGCAGTTATTCCCTGTTCCAGTGCCCAGGAGGACATTCAGTGATGTCAAAGATCAGCATTTCCAGCTCACAGACTTTCTCATCCTTCTCAACTAATTGGAAACAATGGTCATTTATTTCCATTTCCCTAAGAGACATTGGACATTATTCCTTTGTGTTCTCATGCTGCAAAACCCTTTGTCAATGACTTGATAGAATTTGCTAAGTTATGTTGATTGTAATTGGTCTTTTATCTATCTTATCCCATATCTAACAGATAACCAGGGACAACTGTGATGAGATAATACCCTCACAAGAGTGAGCCGTTTCAACATCAGAACATAGGAGCCTTTTTTAAATGAACGAAGAAGGGGAGATGTCATAGACAGGCAGAATAATGATAAAAGAAAGGCCTTTTGAAATCAGGCCTTCTTCTGCCATATTAATAGCATAATATGGCAGAACATATTCTGAGTGCAGCTAAGCAGTTACAAGTTCCCATGTGAAGCTATTTGGAGAATGAGACTTTGTGAACAATCTATTCTGAGGGTGAAAAACAAACGCACCTGCAACAACAAGGGATTAGTCCCATGAGAATCAGTGAAGAGGTAAACAATACAATAGAGAGATTTGATGCACAAGTAAAATCTAATTTATTAACCAATAACAGAAGAACTGCTAGGAAATCTATGAACTAACTAATGTTGCACACGAGGTCTGTCAAACTGTGTAAAACGAATTTTGTGAATAAAGAGTAAAGAGTTCTCCAGCTCAGCTGGGTCTTCTGGGATTGCAGCTCCCCCCTTCTTTAGGGCTTTGCTTTCGCACTTCTTAGGGCTTTGGTTTCGCTCTTCTCTGGAGCTTTGGGTTCCTTCTTCTTTAGGGCTTTGGTTTCCTTCTTTTCTGGCGCTCTGGTTTCCTTCTCTGGGATTTTGGTTTCCTTCCTCTCTGGGAATTTGGTTTCCTTCTTTTCTGGGATTTTGCTTTCCTTCTTCTCTGGGATTCTGCTTTCCTTCCTCTCTGATGCTTTCGCATGGGCTTCTTTCTTCTCCCGGGTCTTGGTTTTCCCCTTCGCTGGTTTTGGAGCTTGCTTCCCAACAGAGACACTCTTCTTTTCCTTTTTCTGCCTCTCTTCCTCCTTCCCCCTGTCTTCCTCCTCTAAGGCTTTTGCCTCCTCCTCGACCTTTTGAGCTGGCTCCTTCAGCTCCCTTCTGCAGACAAAACAGAAAACATGGCTGCGAGTCCCACCAGAAACTTGGGCTCCCTAGTCCTGGCTGGCCCTGCACTTCATTCCTTGACCCTGAGGCCATTTCCGTGAATTCTCCTCAACCCACAGAGGTTGGGAACATCCCAAGTGAGGGCATGGGTGGAAGGGGACCTCCAGGGCCAGCCAAACCTGAGATTTGCCATCATAAGGTGTTGGCTGTGCAAGCTCCCTCTGAAGGCACAGCCAGACCCCTCCAGCCCCTGCCAAAGGCTGATCCAGCAGCTCTCTGCACTGGTGCCTGGAAACGCCCTTTGTCTCTTGGCTTCCCAGTTTAAAGCAGAGCACAGATTGCTGACATCTGCTTAGCTCTCCTACAGTTCTTACTCAGCTCATTCAGCCCCCTTCTCCCTGGGCATAGCTGAAGCATGATTTTAAAGAGTTCAGATTTCAGCTGAGGGTTAGAAGCAATTCCCATTGATCAGGATGTAGGTTAGATAGGCAGACCATAGGTTAATGATTATGAGATGCTTAAGCTGGAGCTGATTGTGCTATTGTTTACCATTAGGAGCTTCTTTCTAGAAGGAAGTGGAGGAAGTGAACTGTTATAAGAACATCTTGAAACCAGTAGAACAATGGTTAGCACCTGGGCTTGATGTCAATCAATCACTAAGTTGGGGACCTTGGATAGTGCCAGAGGGTCACAGAGATCTGATGAAGATATTCCTGACTTCATCCCTTAAGACCACTGACCCAATTCGAGACCATTGACCCAATTCAAGGGAAGAACTGCACAGGAGTGAAGGACCAATGACCTCATTTGAATACAGAGCAGGGATGGGAGGTGCTGGGGTTGTGCAGATGTATTGTATGTAAGATCTTGGGAAATAAGGAGAGGGCAAAGAACCTTGGACAGCGTGGTCATGCCTTTTAGGGACGGCTCTGGTGCCGCCCGCCGGTGTTATTAAACATCCCACAATCTAACTTTAATTAGTTAGAGAGTCTCTGTCCGTGATCTTCGGTTTTAATGACTCCTAGCCTGCTCCTTCATGAGAACAATCCTATCAGTCAGAAAGCAAAGGCTGCAGGAACCCCTCTCCTGCAAGACAGGCTCTTGTCAGGCAGATTTCCTGCTGGAACCCAGCTGGGACCAAGCAAACCAGTGCTGGCTGCCATGGAAACCATTGGAAGCAGCCTCATCCATCTCCTCCCCATGAAACCAACTTCAGCCTGGCCTGAAGAAGTCCTGCTGCACAGGCTTGCTTTAAGCAGCCTCCACTCCCAGCTCCACACTTGTGCCTGTGTGTCCTGAGCTGGGCTGCCTTGCTGGAGCTGAGCTTCTCCTGTGCTTGCCTACGGCTGCAGCTGCAGGGGAGCCCAAAGGACAGGAGCTTTTCTGGCTGCTGCGCCACCATAAGGAGAACCCTGGCAAATCAGCAGTGCAAGGACTTCATCTGTGGCAGGAGCAGGACCCACAGCAAGGTTTGCTCTGTGCCCCACGCCTGCCCATACCACAATCCCACTGTTCTGGTGAAGAAGGCAGATGATGAAGAAGATGCCACTCAACACCATGGACTTCAAGACACCTCTAGATGCGGTGCCAAGGCAAGCCCAGAGCCCAGCTCTCTGCAGACAGCAGCTAAGCCAGCAGGGCTCAGAACTCAAATAGAGAAGAAGATGTTCTGTCTCAACTGAAGAAGGTCCTTCCTCTCTTGGCAGCCAGGGAGCTCAGAGTAGCCATCCCTGTGTTGCTGCTGGCCTTTGCTCTGCAGCTCCTCTGAGCTCAGAGGCCTTGGAGCAGGGAAGCCCTGCAGGGACAATAACCCATGGCAGAGCAGGAACCCACGGAAGGCTGACTCACCTGTCCCTGAGAGGGGCCTGTGAGCCACAGTTGATCTCCTGGGGGCTCAGGGAGGAGCTGACACGTGAGGCCGCCCTGGGCACCAGCACCTCGGAGGTGGAGCCTCCCTCCATGTGGCACAGCTCCGGGACATTGCAGGTGGTGTTGAGCTGGCCAGAGAAGGTGGAGGAGACCTGCTGGCTCTCTCCTGGCTGCAGCACACCTGGCAGTGGCAGGATACTGAAAGCCTGGACGGAAGACAGGAGAGATTGAGGTGTTGAGCATGGAAATGGAGGCAGAAGAGCATCTTGGAGCAAACTGCCGCTGTAGCCAGAGGGGCCTATTCCCAAACACTGCCAGAATCACCCTCACCTCATCCTGCATCCATGCCACTGACCAGTGCAGGGACCATGGGGAAAATCTTCTCCCATACTCATGGGTCAATGCATTAATTAGTACATGACATGAAAGTGAACTGGGATGGCTCCTGGCAGTAGAAATTCTCTCTGATGCCCAACTTGCCTTTAAAAAGTTTCAAAACTTCCTGCTTTTAGAAAAGGAGGAGACTCAGAGTGAGAGCTCTTGGAGCTGAGGGAAGGAGTCCAGCCCAGCTCATCTGACTCCTGAGGCTCTTCCCCTCTCTCTCTGATTTAAATGCTTCTTTCTCAAGGTGCTACAGCAAAAGCTCCTGCAAAAATTTCCTATGGAGCACCTGAGGAGTTCCAGGGGGAGCAGTGCCCTCCACAGGTGCCGCACAGCGTCCTTGGACAGCCCTGCAACGTGTCCTGCACGGCCTCTCCAACAAGCAGCTGCTCCAGCAGCACTTTGTGATGGGCCTGCAGGGATGGGAGGCCCCTCTGTGGCCAATGCTGAGGGCCCCCAGTGGCACTGGCAGCTCCAGCCCTGCTTGCCACACTGACAATGGGCAAGGGAGACAGATTCCCTCTTGCCTTCTCTGCTCCCAGGGCAGTGTGCGCCACGTCCAGGGAGCACCTGAATTCCTCCAAGCCTTGAGGGAGGTGAGGGTGCTCAGCAGTTGGTGTTGGCACCCAAAAAACAAGCCACTTTCTATGCTGGGAGGAAGAGACAGCCCCTCTGCAAAGTCTCCCTTTGTCAGACAGCTCCAGGGCCAGCAGTGCAATAGCAGCTCTGGGTGAAAGCAGAGCCCTGCAAACAGGGAGTCTGGCTGCCTTGGGAAGAGGCTCCATGGAGATCAGGATCACCCCAGCTTGCTCTGGGAGGGAAGCTGGAGGTGTTACCATGATGATGCAGAGAAAAGCCTCATCTTACATTGGGAAGGAAACAAGGCAAAAAATCCCACACTCAGCACAGGCCTGTAGGATCTGAGTCAGCTTCTCCAAGGAAAACTCTCCTATTTCTCCCTCCCCCTCAGCCCATGTCCAGCCACTGGCCCTGCTGCCCAGCCCACTGTCAGGGCACAGCACAGCAGGGCAGCAAAAAGGGAGCTCAGCATGAGCAGGACTTGGTGCTGGCAGGCTGGGGAGGCAAAGCAAGCAGCAGGTGCACAAGAAAATCCACCTCTGCTCCTGAAGATTGGCTAAAATCCTGCACTTCTTTCAGGGCTCTGGCTGCCTCCTCCTGTCCAGTCCTGAAGTGCCTCCATCGAGTTGCTGCACAATCCAGACTGGTTCTCCTCTCCTTCGGTGGCTGGGGTTTGAATTTAGGTGGGTGGAGCTCATCTCTGGAAAATAAATAACTATGAACAGGGACCTGCAGTGGGAGGGAGGGAGGGACACCTGCACGAGCAGCTCCTGGCCAGGATGCAGCCCCTGGCTGAGTGCTGGCACGTTGAACTGAGAAATGGTTTGATCCAGCCCTTCCCAATCCAGGCTGGGGCAGGTCTGTTCTAAAGGCAGCCCAGGGGTGACACTGAGGTGCTGCAGCAGCTGCAACTGCTTGCATTGAGCAACTACAGAGGACAGGCATTTACACCTGGTGGGGATGCAAAAAGCACAGTGGGAGAGGAAAAGACAGAGAAGGCAGCAAAAAGGTGAGATTTGAGACACCGAGGGGCAGACCCAGCCAGTGCCCAGCCAGCACAGCCCACCCAGTGCCCAAGGCCAGAAACTCTGCAGCTCCACCTGGGATTTATCAGGAATGTTCCCGTGACACCGCTGGGGGATTGGTTGACATTTTCCAACACTCCCAGGTGACTCAGGTCGCATTCCCCATCCATCCATCCTTCCATCCATACATACACAGGCTGTGGTGCTGGGATCCTGCCAAGCTCTGCCAGCCTTGGGCTTGGGGAGATTTCTGCCAGCCGTCCTGAGCTCCGTAATTATGCCCTCTGTTCCAGGAAGCAAGCAAGAAAGATTTTAAAAAACCCAAAACAAACCACAACAGAGAAACCTAAAAAACCTTCAACAGCTCAACCCTGCTCAAGTTTTTTCTTTAGAGACAGCTACCACTCTCCAGCTGAAATGCTGGGCTTTTGGGGAAAAAGAAAATTACATGTTCACCTCCAAATCAAAAAGGATTAAGGTAAGAGAACCTTTCAAACTAAAAATTATTGGCCCAAAGCTTTAATCTTTGTAAAAAATCTCTAGGTAAGACCAGGCTGACAGTTAAACAACTGGTTCTTCTGGTGGGGAGAAACCCTCCTCTTTAAGGGAAGCAGCCTGATAGTTGAAAGCAACTGTTTGGTCAAACTTCAGGCTCCCTGGCACAGCCTGCATTGCCTTTCCTTCCTGTTCACTGATTTACAGGCAGTGCCACGATGGCCCGGGTTCAGATGTTTGGTGCCATCCAAGGAATTTGGCATTGCCATTTCCATATGTGGTAATCAAAGTTTCAATCCTTTCAACCAGTCTTCAAATGCCAGCTTTCCTTTCTTTTACAGAAAGCTCAAGGTTCCTAGAAGACTTCTGACATCCTCTTTTGTGCTCAGAGAGATGACATTTTCAAACAGATGTTTCCAAAGTTAACAGCATTTTAAAGAATAATGAACTCAAATCCCCCTGGATTCCAGCTTCGCCCAACTCCATTCTGTGTCAGACACTGAGATTCCCACCTCTAAGGCAGGAGCTGTTTGTGCCCCCATCCCTCCTGTCCTTCTCCCCAGCAGCCTGTGCCTGTTTTCCCCAGCACAATCCCTGTCCCTGTGCACCCTGCCAGGAGCAGCTGCACACAGGCTCACATCTCCCCTTGCCCTCACCAGGGGGTTTCTCTCATCCCCGAACACGCCGATGAGAACGTTGGTGCGATGAGTGCCCAGGGCCTGCACTGCCACCACAACTGGGATCTCTGCTGTGCTCTGGGGCTGCACAATCCCACAGGGCCTGGGGCTGGAGTAGAGCACAGCAGAGTCCTCCTTGCGTTTCTGGAAGGGACACAATGAAACGCAGATTCAGAGGGACCTCTCAAGAAACTTTAGGCTCCTTAACATCCACCACAACAGCAACTTACACACACCTTTAAAACTCCCCAGGACAAAGGTCAAAGGCACAAACAAGATGCAAGAATTGTAGGTTTAGCACTCCCAGGGCATCCTGCAAGGAGGCTGCCAGCACAGGCACTGGTGTCTGTGGGTGCAGCAGCTTTTCACAACCCTCTAAGATCTCCCACAGGAAAACACCCTGAGGACTGGAACATCAACTGTTTCCTCAGGAGCTTAAACTGCCTCCTCAAGTTTACAGTTGGGTAGGATCCTGTTCTCAGCAGATCTTTAGGACTGATTAGAAACCAGCAAGGTCTTATCCAAACCCTTTTTTCCCCTAATAATCTCCTCAGGAATATTTGATAGGAGGAGGTGGATGTGATGCCAAACCTGGGGAATAAGCCCGTAGCAGCCAGGAAGGTGGCTGGGATTCCTAATGAGGATCTTCCTCTCATAGGGCACCTTCAGGTGGCACTCATCACACAGCAGCACTTGGGGGGACACTTGGAGCTCAGGAACGAGACATCTGGGCAAAGAGATGACCCCAGAACAATCAGAGATACTGAGAGAATGGAGAATGCCTACCCCCAAAGATTGCGAAATGGAGCAGAACACATTGGTCACTGCCAAATGCACATTGAAGAGCCCTACAATAAATTGCCTTCTACCTCTTCCCACTCCAACATGTCTTGTCAAGGAGGGGCAAACCCTGAGAGGCAGCACCCAGAGGCTGCCAAGTGCCCCAGGCAGAGCACTTTGCCCCACAGCTGCCTCAGCCCCTCCTTTCCACAAGAAGGCTTGCAAGGACTCCTGGAAGAGTCCCAGTGACCCACGAGCTCTGGGGGAGCCTTCCCAACAAGGATCAGTGCTCCCTAAGGCTCAAGGAATACACAGCTCCAGGGTCTCAGTAAAAATGACTCCCTTCTCTGCCATGGTGCTGTTGCCCTGCCTGAGAACTCAGCTCTTTGCCCCAGCCCTGGAGGGCACGAGACAGCAGCTGCCCCACAGAGGGGCTGATCAGCCCCTGCCAGGCCCTGCAGCTCCCTGGCTCCTTCACTGCACAGCTCCAGGCACTGCCTGGCCCCAGCTCCACCTGCTGTACACAATGGCAGCCCAGGCACTGCCTGGATGGCTCTGCCTGGCACAGGGAACAGCACCAGGGAGCTGCATCCCTCTGGGCATCACACTGACACCCACAGCAGCACAGCAGCATGGAATTCTGCTGCAGCAACAACGACTTTTGCTCTCAACTCTGACAACATTAACGCTCAAAATGGGAAGAAGAGGGAAGGACAAAAACTGGAGCTGACCTGCCACATCAAGGGCTGCTTTCCCCTTGTCAGACCTTGCCCTCCCCACTCTTGCTGGGAGCCACTTCCCCCCTGCCATGTGCCCTCATGGACAGAGCCAGAGCCTGACTCCCAGCAGCTGCTTGGTGTGGCCCAAACCAGTGCACGGTGCTCAAAACCAGCACAACCCCACCTCTTGCAACCAGGAGGAGAGGAGGCCCTTGGGAAATTTGTTCCACCTCAAGCACCAAAAACAAGGCCAATCAATGATATCATTCCTGGTGCCTTTAGAAGAGGGCCCAGGACCATGCTGAGCTGTGAGCAAACGTGCTTTTCACCACGGGCTGCGGCCCAAGCACTGCTGTTCTCGTGTCCAGCTGGCACAACATGAGGGCATTCAGCAGCACTTCTCCTTGGCAGCTGCAGCCAGCACAGCCTGGGCAAGGCAGTGCCTGCGGGAGGCCAGGCAAGGGCTGGTACCTGGCTGTGATGATCAGGGCTGCCACTCCCTTGCCAATACCCTCCAGGTCCACCAGCAATCTCCAGTAGAACTCCATCACTGTGTTGGAGCACAGGGCCACCTGGTGGAAGAGAAGAACAGTCAATTCTTCCTTCCAAAAGCTCATTACCCACGGGTGATATCCTCCAGTTCCTGAGGGAGGATTTGCCCTTAATTCTTCTGCTCCTCCATGTGTAGAGCACAGTCCCAGAGTAACAAAAGCCTTCTGGCAATGCCAGATTTGTTAAACACACCTTGCTATCAGAGGACAGGTCAGCTACATTAAAACATTAGACTACAGCTCCATGCACCACTGCATTCAAATTAAGGGGCCAATTGCTCATCTGACTACAAAGACATCCATGCAGAGGAAATCTGACTTGACTACAATGAGTTCAGCTTTACAGCAGGAGGCTGAGGGCAGAGTGTGGCCCAGCAGGTGCTGGGCAGTTCATGGCTGCCCTGGGACCCCGAGCCCAGGCTGGCTCTGAGAACTCCAGCCCCAAGCCAGGAGTGGGGAACTGTGCTGGGGTGGGCATTGACCAGAGGCAGAACCCTCAGAACTGCCCCAGGCTGGGCATTGACCAGAGGCAGAACCCTCAGAACTGCCCCCGGGTGGGCATTGACCAGAGGCAGAACCCTCAGAGCCTCTTGCTCAACACCGCAAGAGACAAGCCACCAACGGGACCATGCAGAGGAGAAAGGAGGAGGATCTCTGTCTTGAAGTTCCACAAGGAAGGGTTTATTCCAAGCAAAAGGATCAGAGCCAAAAGAGCCCTGCACACTCCTCTGCAAGGAATTTTGTACAGACACAAAGCAGGGGGTGGATACAAACAGCAAACCAAAAGAGAATCCTCAGCAGAGCACTGAGGGGATTACATCAAGTGTCTGGGGCCACTTTGGATAGGAGGGTGGGGAGGATGGCTCACATGGGCCAATGGGGCCTCCAGGAATAGGGGAATTCCAAAGGGGTGTTGCAGACAGGGATTGGCTCCAGGTTAAATTGGCAAAGAAGGTTGGGGAACAAAAGAAGCTGGGTTTGACAGGCAGGGAAAGAGCTGGAACAAGGGGCAGGGAATGGCATGAGGGACAGCTTTGTGGGAGGGTAAAACCCAGGGGTAAACCCACTCGGGGAGAACACGGGGTACAATAGAACAAACCACTTAACAAGGAATCAATACAATAAATTTGAACCGCTACACATGGCTGCAGATTTTTTTGTCTCCACTGGAGCTTCCTGCAGTGAACACAAATCTTTCTGCTCCCCAGGAGGGGGGAAATGACACCACGAAGAAAAGCTCACTGCTTGATACAATGACATCTCTCTAACAGCCACCTTCTGCCCTCATCCTTGCTCTGCCCCGTTGCAATCAAATCAATCGCTCTCAAAAACACAAGAATGGCTTCAGGCCTTGACCATAAGGTCTGTGAGCTCAGCGTATGATTTTGGAAAGCAAACAGTGCTCCCTGAGGAACATCCCGAGTAAGCCAGCTAGCAGAGGCCTCCCAGCAGTGCAGATCTCTCAGTGCCAGGATGCTCCAAGCTGGCACCAGAGCTAAAGCCCTCCCACCCTGCAGTGCAGCTCCAGCCCTGGTGCTGCAGCGCCAGTGGCTGGGCTCTTGCCGTACCTCGATGTCCTGGTGTCCCTGGGGGAGGATGGTGCCTTGGCTGGGATTCATGGTGAACACCCTGGGCTCCACATGGAAATGGATTCCCTTCCTCCAGGCCAGGTCGGTGTCCCTGCGGATCTGATCCACGCTGTCCACAGCCGGCTGCGTGCCATCGTCCGACATGCGGAGCTGGAACGTCAGGGGCACCGCGGAGCTGTTGGTGAGGCGGCAGCGCTGCGTGTAGGGAAAGCTGGGCAGTGTTCAGCAGGGCATGATCCTGGGGGCAAGATACTACAGCTCACCTAGAAGCTGCATGAGGAATTAATCGTCACTTAGTTCCCTTTGACACAGATTCCAGACTGCAGCCTTGAAAATGCCCACTCCTAGCCCCGCTGAACACTGCAAGCTTCTCTCTTTGGGATGGGGGCAAGCTCCCTCACCTGCCCCAAACCAGCACCAGTTCTCTCTCAGTGATGAGTGTGCACCCAGACCCAGCATTTACTCTGAGAATTCAAGCTGTCCAATTCCCTGCTCAGCCTGCCAACACTCCCACCTTTTTCAAGACATATAAAGAGTGAGTTGTCAGTGAGAAGAAGCTACAGCGAAAGGAAGTGAGATGGAATCAGGAACTAGAACGTGATGCAAAGCACCCTAATGCAGCTTCTCTCTGCAGGACCCTTAAGGCATCTCTTGCTTTGGGCCAAACAGCTGAGCACGTGACAGCTCAGAGCCCACTCAACTGGGGACACAGACAAGCCTTGCTTTGAGATTAGCAATTAGGAACCAGGTCCCACCTCACCCCACAAACAGGGACATCACAGCCATGATGCTCACTGAGAGTGCTGCCTGCAAGGCTTCACCCCACTTTGGCTCTGAGATTTGCTTTCCATCCTGCAAAGCCAGAGATACAGCCACTCATGGTGGGGATGTCCTGCAGAGCGCGCAGAGCAGCCACAGCCTGCTCTGCACTGCACATCTGACTGGGCAAGCCAGCTCTGTGGGGAGGAGACTTCTCCCCAGGCCTGCTCACCAAGAGTCACTGGGACACAGATGGGGAGAAAAAACAACTGCAGCTGCAGCCCAGAGCTTCTCTGTGCCCATCCAAGTGACCACTGCCAGCTCCAGCAGGGACTCCAGCAGGGAGGCAAGACAGGCACAAAAAGGACAAACCCAGATGTCAAAACCTCCAATGAGACTGAGGCCAGCACATGCAGACAACAGTCAACAGTTACAAAGAAGCAAAGATACAACAGCTGCCTTCAGCCAAAGAGCCCTTAGGAATGAAATTGGATTCAGCAGGATCTGAATCTCCTGCTTCAGACCCATATTTCCATCTCTTGCCTTTCGTGTTTCATTCCTTCCAAAGGCAACTTGACAAGCGCCTCCGTGGTGATGCAGGCTGGGGAAGAAGCAGCTCAAAAAAGGCAATGAGTTTCCTTCAGAAGTTCATGAACTTCATTGTTCTGGGTTTAGGCTTGGCAGTGAATGTTGTCCTTGGTCTGGGAAGGGGGATAGGGGTTCTGGGGGGTTCTGGGGGGTTTTGGCCCTAGGCTGGGTTTTCCCTTGGGGGTTTTTGGGAGTTGTGGCGTGATGCCGTGGGCGGCTGTGCAGTGGGACCTGAGGCTGGGCAGGGAGCGGAGCTTCCCTTCCTCCCGCTCAGGGATCGCAGCTCGGCCGCTGCTGCTGCAGGAGGTTTGTGCTTGGCCCGGGGCTGCCCTGGCTGCATCTCAGCGCTGGCACCGACCCTGCCTGCCTGCCCTGCTGCTGCTGCTGCTGCTGGGCACTGCCCACATCCCCCTGCCCTCTGGGGCTGTGCAAAAGGAGCATTTCCTCCTTCCCTTCCCTTCCCGCACCGGCTGGGGGGGGATCACTGCCCTGCCAGAGCCCATAGCTCCTCCTGCTGTGACCACAACTCCACCAAAGGGGAAAAACAGGACTTGGCATCTGGGAGATGTCTGTTCTTGTCTTGTCTGTGCTCTCCTGAGATAGTCTAGCAAAGAACTGTTATTCCTTTTCCCACAGTTTTGCCTGGGAGCCCTGTCATTTCAAAGGGATAATCATTTGGAGGGAGGGGCTCATCTTTCCATTGCAGCAAGATTCCCACCTTCCTTGGCAGACATCTGTCTTTTAAAGCAGCACAGAGACACCAGAAAATACTGCCTTTCTATTCCTTGCTTCCATTGGATCTCACAATGGCAAAATGCCCCCTGAGGCAGCAGCAGCAGCAGCAGCCCTGCAGTTCACAGCCTGAAGAGGCTGCTGGGGCAGAGCAGGAGTGAGGGATGCTTTTCTGTTGGAAGGCACACATCCCTGAGGCTGTGTCCCAGCCCAGGGAACACTCACCAAAGGAGATGTCCCCGAAGTCGAGCTCAGCCAGGTCGAAGTGTAAACTCGGTGCAGTGACGCTGCCCCTGGAGGCCGAGGACAGAGCAGGCAATGGCTCAGTTAAAGGCACAAGACTCTGTGCTTTGATGCTCAGGGACAGCTCAGGGGAAATGTGCTTCTGCCCAGCAGCTGCTGGGCTTTGTGCCCTTCTACAGCCCCAGTGAGGAAACAAAAGTTCCTGGCCCTGGTGCTTTGTTGCTGGTCAATCTGTCACTTCAAATGTGTTCTGGGGACTTTGTTGATGAATGCATCACACACAAAAACAAAGAGAACATCTGCCAAGCTGAACTTTGTTCATGTCAGTAGTAACAGCTGATGAACTCGCTTCAGGTTCTGCTCATTAAGGACCTCTTGCTGTAATTATGGGCTGACCTGTTCCCATTGCCACTGGTGAGAACATCACTGCTGGCTGATGGAGAAGCCTTGGGCCAGCAATGTTCATGTGCTGGACGTGAGACTTTGGAGGCAGGGGAGGAAAGACAAGGCCCCAGCAGCCCCACAGCCAGATCAGTGCTCGTGCTCCTGCATCTGCCCCGGGGCTGATGCCAGCACGGCTGCAGCTCTGCTGGGGCTGGGGGGATCAGGGCCTGCTGGGGGCAAGGCACAGCATTCTGTTCTTAGTCTTTGGCCAGAAATTTCACCACAATAGAGAAGCTGCCAGTTAGGGGAATCCCTGGCCACGCTTCAGCACTACCTTCCATTCCATTCCCTTCCCACTCCTGCCCCATGTTACATGCTCCTGTCTTCAGGTGGCAGGATGGGAATAACATTCCAGGGACGACTTCAGGGCTTGCCTGAGAAAGAAGGTGTCTTCTTCTTTTCAAATTATCAGGAGAAGAGGATCCAGCCAAGTTCAGGACTCAGCTGTCAGCACTGAAAAACTGAGTGCAAATCAGCCCCCGCATCTCTTCAATCCCTGGGCAGTACCCACCAGACTCCTCCGTTCCTGCTGTAGCAGTCATCTCTCACACACACCTGGCTCCCTAAGACCCAAAGACACAAGCTCTACAAGTCTACAGCTAAACGTAACTCCTCTGAATTTCAGCCAACACCACTAAACTGTTCCCTGAGCCCACAGCTAGAAGAGCTGTGAAGGAGACATCCCTGACACTGTAAGAACCAAAGGAAAATCACTGCCAAGAGATAGGCCTGGAAAGCTAAATTTTGGGCTTTTCTCTGTTAATTGTGAGCTGCTCCTTAAGACACTTCTCATCCTGTTAGATCCATCCTCTCAATGAATCACTGCTGCACCTGACAGGCAGAAAAGATAAGGTATGGAGGGGTTTTAAAAAGGTTGTTTTCTTCTGCTTTTATAACTAGGTCCATTGACATGTTTGTTTTCTTGTATGGCATCTAAAGACAGGTCCATGTCTCCCAATGGCACCTTGCAACCCCCAGACACTGCTCTTGCTTTGAGCAGTGTGTTTGCTCAGATGATTTCCAGAGGTCCCCTCCAGGACCACTGCAAAGCCACGTGCCTGTGGCCTCCCAGAGAATGGCTCTGTTTGGCTGACAGTGCTGAGGAAGCATTTCCGAAGCTGCTTGTGCTCAGCAGGGTGCAAGCCAGCTCCCAACATGTTCCAGCAGCCTCCAGGGAATCTGGGACACAGAAAGCTCCAAGGCCACTGAAAGCAAGAGCAGATGCCATCCATCCTGCTCACTTCCAGCCAGGCTGCAGGGCAGCAGATTCGACGCTTGGCTCATTCTGTAGCTCTTTCCCAACTCCGCTCTCACCCAAAGGTGTTTGCACAGCGACAGATGAGCTGCCTCACCTCTGGGTGCTCAGCTGGTACCGAGCTGCCCGGGCACCGACATTGCACACCAGCCGAGTCTGCTGGGCGCTGACCTTGACTGGACACTTGGAGAAGTCCAGCTGGGCAGGGAAGTCCAGCACAGCTCGGGCACCAATGGCCCGAATTGGCACAACGATCCTTTCCCTTGCAGTGAGGCACACCAGCTCGTGGCAATAATCCTGCAGGAAAAGACACTGGCTCAGCACAGGACATTTAGTGCCATCCCCATGGCAGAAGAAAAACCATTTACTATACCCCTTCAAGGCCATCAATTTACCTATTGCACCCTCAAATGAACACGAAGTTCTACTACTATGTCACATTTTAAAGGCACTAGTGCACTTTGCAAAATCTGTCTCAGTGGCATTCAGCTCTTGTGTCACTTGGCTCATACAGATAACAGCCCTAGGCCACCATCATTTCTACTCTAAACTTAAATGATGTTAAAGAATTCCTAAGCCCCTTCTAAGCAACATGGAGCTGGGGAACACAGGACATTGCTCTTTAGGCTTCTATATTCCCACTGTCTGAGAATAGGACAAAGTGTTCAACTGACTCTAAGCAGCAAAAGGAAGAGGAGAAAACAGCTGCACCCAAAGACATCCTGCACCTCTGGCTTGGTGCAGAAACATCAGTTGGCTCACAACTCCCCTCTAACTTTGCCTGTCCAACCAAGTCAGGAGAAGAACAGTGCTAAGAGGTAGCAGGATGCTGTTGGAAAGGGCCTCTCTTTGTTTCCCTGCAAGGCTTCCTCCCTTCCATGCCATGTCCTCAACCCTTCTGTATGAACAAGCCTCCAGATCAGAACATGAACCCTCCAGATCCCAGCACTGAGATCAGACTTGCCAGGGCCTCAGCACTGCCGTTCAAACCTCCCCACAAAAGCACCTTTGGCACAGAATGGGTGCCAGCTGACAGAGCAAGCACAGCGACAGGCATGAAGACAGAGCCCCAGCAGTGTCACTGCCACGGGCACTGGGCTCACAGCTCTGCCTGCAGCTTGTACCTGCCCTACACCAGCTCCTGCAGGCAGGTGTCCAAGTCCCCTGCAGCTCAGCAACCTCCTGCTGACCAAGGGCACCCAGAGCCCAGTGTGCCTGTGCCAGGCCGGGCTCACAGGCACAGCACATCCTCTGCCCTGGCCCTGCAGCTGTGCCATGCTCACTTGTGCTCTGGGACAGCACAGCTGCAAGGCTGCACAACAGAGGGAGTGAAAAAGCACCGGCTTTGCTCCAGCCCAGGGGCAGGCAGGGAAGCTGTTGGCAGTCCAGGAAGGAGGAAAGCTCTCTGACCTCTTTGTTCCTCTGGTGTTTTCCATCAGAATGAAACCCCTTCCACTGCACCTAGAGATGGCCCAACATCTATCAGCAGCCCTCTGTCATTTTCATCCTGTTTCCTGTGCATCTTCCCTTGGCAATGCTCAGCAATGTGCACGGAGGGGAAGCAGAGCCTCTCAGGCCTGGCTGCAGTGCCTGCCAGCAGTGCCAAGGTGTGACTGGCTGCAGGCTGCCTGCCCACGCCTGGAGCCCAGCTCACAGCATGCAATGGGCTGGAGCCAGAGTGCAGGGAAAACAATGGCTGTGGAGATCATTGTGTGCTGTGGCTCCTCCAGCCTCACCTTGTTCTTGCTGGGGGTGAAGCGGATGCGCACAGGGGCAGAGGCGCCCGGCGGCACGGCACGGTACGCATCGCTGGAGCTCACCAGCTGGAAGTAAGGTGAGCTCTCCATGGAGACCTTCACCACGTGAAGAAACTGCAGCAAAGACATGAAATTTGATTTTGCCACTTGTGGAAACAGGACGAGAGGAGACCTGTCCATGGCCTGCTAACATCCCTCCCTTGCCCCTTTTCCAAAGCACTTTCAGCTGAACAGGCACAGGCACATCATTCACAAGGCTGAACTTGAATCCCTTCTCTCTGGCTCCAGCATTTGGCCAGGGCCATAGGGCAGTGCCTGCTGGGAAGGAAGGGCTGAGCAGGTCAGCACCAGCAGGATGGAGACACAGCACCTGAACCAAGTCACCTGCATATTCAACAAGGCCAAAAACCTGTTGGCTTCTGCCTGCACACAGGCATCAAGTTGTCATGTTCCAGAGGGGAAATGTGCTACCTAAAAGCAAACCAGCACATTACTGTGGGGCAAGGAAGAAATTCCCTTCCAGCAGATCAGGTTTGGGTAGGGACCTTCTGGGGATACAGTCAGGCAGGCAGAGCAGCAAGACAGGAGACCAAACACTGTGGTCTTACTGGGAATAAAAGCAAACCTGAAAAGCAAAAGAAGGAATGAACACAGCAAGACAATCCCTAAAACAAGGAGATGGCAAAGAGGATTTAAATGGGCAGTAAAGCAGCAAGGAAGAATCATAAAACCATGAGAGCAACCAGCTTGCCAAAAGTGACAGAAACACAGACAGGTGGTGTCTATTGACCATGGGGCTTCAGAGGCATTTTCTGCCTGGAGAAACAGGACCAGCACTGACTGACAGTGTGGTTCCAGTATGCAAAGCCAATCTTGGATCTCCAGGGCTTCCTGCTGCCTGTGCAGGCAAGCTGGGCTGCTGGGCATTCCTGCCTGCAGCCAGCAGGCCAGGTTCTGCCCTCTGGGGTACCCATGCACAGCACACATGCATTTTCTAACACACTGATATCATCAACCCCTGAGCACCAAAATGCTCTCCAAAAGTCTAAACCAGATGATTTGGACTCCCTCCTGTCTCCTCCCACCAGCCCACTCTTGGCACAAGCCTCACTTGAGAAAATGTTTCCCTGACTGAAATTCAAATGGTCTCAAGTTTTCCTCTTTACAGTGGAACACAACTGACAGTTTTCAACTGTTTCCCTCTCAGCTCTCTTGGGAAACTGCAAAACAATCCCAATTTCTTCAGGTGAAGGTGGAAACCTCCAGGAGCACATGGCTTTGGATGTGCTGTGCTTCTGCAAAGGGAAAGCAGAGCACCGTGTTGCTTTTGGAAAAGCTGAGCAGAGCTGGATGAAGCTGAGCAGGAGCCTCAAGTGGCACCTAAAGGCCTCTCACTGCTTCTGCTCCATCACTCTGATTGCAGGGCTCTTGCAGAACACGGTTCCTGCAGGGCCAATGCCATTAGTGACAAGTGATTCCAGCATAAAGTGCAGAAGGCTCAGCCCCTGAGCTTTGCCTGTGAACTGCATAAAGGGAGCCAAACTGGTTGAGAGAGGCAGAGATTCCTACCAGGAGCCAAGATTAACCAAGGAGACACAGGGTGTGCTATAGACCCAAGGCAAAGCATGAGAGCAGGTAAGAACTGTACAGCACTCAACATTCCTGTCAATCCAGAGCTTTCAAGAGAAGGAAACTCCTTTGGGATAGACACCATCAACGCCTGGCCAAAATCTGGGGACAGTTCCCAGCAGGAAGATTTCCACCATCTTGCAGAACAAGGTGCTGAGACATTTTCTTCTGCATGTGCTGCAGCAGATAACTTGCTTTGCTGTCCACTGAGGGAATGACAGCACTCTCCTCTTCCAGCACAGCGTTAAAGCTTCGCGTGCCAGCACTTACCTTGTCCTTATTCATGAGAGACAGCACCATTTTAGAGACCTCCCGAGCGACGAAGTTCTGAAATACCAGCTCTGGCGGGGAAACCCCAAACCAGCTCTGTTTCGGGGCAGCTGATGGCAGCTGGAGAGGAGAGAGAGCAGGGAGAGCTTCAGCTGCTGGGAGGAAGGTTCATGCAGGAGAATCTTCCACTGATCCCCAGTGAAGTACAGACTCTGGGGGAGCACGTCTGCCCAGCCCACACTGGGCAAACAGTGGCTCACCCACCTCTGCTCTGAGCTGATCCACAGCTGCTGGGCCACACAGAGCAGGCTCAAGCCAAGCTGCTCTTCTGGCATGGATTTCTCCAGGTTTCTTTCTCCAGAATGCCAGGCAGCACTTTCCTAAAACACAGCCCTGTGCCCATGTGGTCACAGAGCTCTGGGGCACTGACTGAGCACTCAAGGAGTAAGTAAAACCCATGAATTTACAGGAGACTCCATAGGAAAGGATTTGGGATGTCTTTTACTCTGAGACAGGGAAACCGAGGCCCACACAACTGCAAATATCTTTTTTGCTCTACAACTTAGACATCTGTAAGAAGAGCACAGGACCAGAGGTGGTGTGAGAGATGAGGTGACACTTGGCTGAAGCCAAAAGGTTATTAGGCAAAAGAATGGAATTTGTTGGTTCTGTGTGTTATTTGTGGTTTGCATTTTTTCAGGTTGGTTTGTTGAGTGTCACAGTGAGAGGGACAGGGTTGAAGACCTGACCAAAAGGAAGGAGGACGAGAAGGGAGGGCACAGAAAAGTTGGTGCTCAGTAGAGAATGGAAGCTCCTGAGTAGCCATCCAATGGCAAAGGGCACAGGGACTGCCCCAGCCGGGTACAAAGGGGATACAAAGATTGCCATTTTCTCAGAGGGTGTGTGTGTGCGCTTGGCTCTCAGGGAGGGAGACATCCCCAGCTCAGCTGAATCCTTACTAAGAAACACTTTTCTTTTGCTGTGATGATTTTTTTCCTTTTCATTGTATTTAAAAGTTAGTGTGTTCCAAAGAGAGGAAAAGGCAAAAATAAAAAGACAAATGAGCTGAAAATAAAAAGACAAGTGAGGTGAATGCTGAATGAGGATAAGGTTCAGTTATTTTCTCAGCAACTTGGGTAAAAGTAGAGTTGGTATCTCCTTTTTCAATGGCCTTTAAATGGGTGCTTTCTTGTCACTACTGCGATCCAATTTCATGCCATTCTAGAGGCACATCTGGAATGACACAACAACAGCAAATGCTTCTGGAGCAGAGACATTGCTTGGAGAAAACTCTGCCCTGCTTTCTCTGCCTTCTCCAGCCACACTGCTGTCACTGCAGAGACACAAGCAGGTCTCCTCTGTGACTTCACAGCAGACACATTCCGCTGAAGGGAGTGGCTGCAGCACACTGTCCCTTAGCTGTGCCCTTCCCTGAGGTGTTCCCAAGGCTCCTCTCCAGGACAATCCTTTACCTGGATTGTGTCTCTTGCTGCCAATTTCCTGCTCAACAGCCCACCTCAGTCACCTACCCGTTTGGACTGTGCTTTATACCGAGCTAGTCCTGCCAGAAAGGCAGCTTTAAACACACCTCTGAGTAAGCACTGATCCAGATAAAGCACATCCATTCCCCTCTGCCCAGGGCCAGTCCCCTGTACATCTGGCAGCCTGCAAAATCTAACACCCCGTCAGGGTCCAACACATTGTTCCAGCCCAAAGCAGTAATGCAATTTGTTGTGTGCAATCTGAAGTAATTCCTGCACATCCTTGGCCTTCAAAGGCCAACGCTGCCACTCTGCAGCGAATCCTGTGACCCCGAGCATTTGATGGTGACCACACCAAAGCAAGAGGTGGCTCCTTCAGCAGGAGAATGGCAAAGGGCAATTTTGTGCCTTTGTGTCCCCAGCCTTCCTCCCATTGTTTTAGCAATGGCAGCTGTGCTCCAGCACACCCCAGCAGCTTCAGCAGAGGGTATTTGTGTTGGCTTAGTGCAGATCAGGACTCCCAGTCCACCACTCCCAGCACTTTGCAATGACAGCAGGACCTGGACACTGAGGTATTTTGCTGGAGGCAAGCCTGTCACAAACACACACCCTCTTCAAACTTCATGGGAAGCAGAAAGGAAAAGAGCAGGAAAAGGCTACCTTTGGGCGAGTCTCACTCCTGTCTAGAAATGGGCCAATTCTGGGCAGAATACTCCCCCCAGTGCTGGCCTCCTTCTTCCTGCTGAGAAACTTCTCCCTCTGGAACTTAGAGGGAAGCAGCTGAAAGGCAAAAGTAAACCAGCTAGAGCCTCAGAGTTGTGCTTGTTCAGAAAGGCTTTTCGTGAACAAGTGGCACTGCTGAATAACTTGTGATCACAGCCACTAGGACAGCCCTGGGAGCCCTGGGAATTTCCTGCTGAAATACTTAGCATCAGTGAATTAATAATAAAGATTGGAACACACATACTCCAGCCATATGGCTCTGTCCCATTGGCTTCTCCATGATTGCATGGGACATGGTTGGGGATTTCTGCTCTTTGGGCATTTGTTTCCTCTTATGTTTCGTTGGATTGAGGCAGTGACCTTTCCAGAGAATGGGGAGGAGCTCTCAGAACTGCCTGAACTCCATCCCTGCACAACGCTCAGAACTCACAGCAAGGAGATATCGCTGCTGGATGAGTCCAAGAGATGCAAGAAAGGAACACTGTACCAAGAGTGAGGTGCACAGGAATGTTTCTTGGTTTTAGTTCTCCCTGTTAATTGTTTTCTCTGTTTGGGCTGACAGAGCCCTCCACAGAAGAAAACAGAGTCATCTCCTTGACAGAGCCTCAGCAGTGGGGCATCTTCAGCCAAGTGAGCTTTGTGGCCCTGGCTCCAGCGCTGCCTGCAGGGCTGCATCTGTGCCCACACAGGAGCTGGGAGAGAACAGCTGCTTTGGAAGCTCTTCCAGCTGGGACCAGCCGTGGCTCTCAAGACTTTGGGCAGAGTTTGAGCTTCCCCCCTCTCCATGCCCAGGTGCCCAAGGGCAGGATGGTCAGAGCAGCACAGGTGAGTGCCCAGCCTGACAGAAGGAATTCCTGTGGCAAAGGGAAAGGGACAGAACACATGCTCAGGCCTTCAGCTGTACATTGGTTTCACTCGGCTCTGCTGGCACAGCCAGGCAAGACACAGCTGAAGCATCCCACAGTGTTCCCTATTGCACCAGGACAGCCCCAGCAACAGCAGCACAGCACAAAGGGCTGGGCAGGGGCTCTGCAGCTTCACAGCACTGCTGGACAACAGGGGCAGGGAGAGCAGGGACACCAGGGCACTGCCAGCCTTAACACAGCCCCAGTGGGTACTCACAGTATGAGGCTTCAGCCCTTCCCTGGACAAAAGACGAGGTGTTGATGTCTTCTTTGGCAATCCAGACGCCATTTCCAAGGGACGATGTCGCAGGTCAGCGACAATGCCTCAACAAAACTGGAAGGAGCAACAATGGAACTCTGAAAATCCACAACCCAATTCATGGCAGATTCAAGGCATATTCTGCTGCTAAAAATGGTACATTACTTGAAAGTAGCTAAGTGCTTGTTTGGTGTAAGTAGCTAGTATAGTTAGGCCGTTAGTTGAACTTTATTTGAACTATATGGCTACCTTGTGAAATTCAAAGTTAGATCATACTGAAACCTGGTGCTAAAAATCTGAACATTATTAACAGTTTGAACAGACAAAGCTGTAGCTTAAATATTACTCAAAAATAGCTAGAGTGGGCCTCCTCTTCTTTAGGCTAAAGCACCCTTGCTCTATCAGCTGCTTCTCACACCTGAGACACTAATGAGAGACTGGAATGTTATGGCTAATGGCTTAAATATCATTATAAAGGACTTTCTGCCCATTGTGACAAAACTGTATAAAGAAGCTGCGACCACCCAAGCCCACCCTTCCCTGAAAATGCCTCCTGACTGGAACATGGCACTGTGAGTTAAGCTGCCTAAGGGAACTTGAGACAAGATCAAGGTGACACTATTGTCCCATTAGCTCAGGTCTGGGGAGAAGTAAACAAGGCTGAGGAGAAAAACCTATCCACAACAAAGCCAAACCCAGCAGCTGTCGTGAAAATCACCTCTTTCTGGGTTCAGGCTGGGGAAGTCACAGCCACAGACTCTTCTGCTGAGGCCAGGTTTGCACACAAACCTCCCAGCAAAGACCTCCACAGTGCCTCCAGACCCATTCCGGAGGCCTTGCACCAGACGACTGCAGGGCATGCAAAGCAACACAACAAATCAGAAAATCCAGAACCCAACTCATGGCAGACTCAAAGGATATACGGGTGCTAAAGATTTTGTATTTTATGAAAGTAGCAAGAGACAGAGTCCAAATTGCCCCCCCCTGGGAGGTACCTGGGCAAGGTATCATCTTGCCCAAATCTCCATTAATCCATTGGAGTCTTACATTTTGCCAGACCTCACCACAGAGAAGACCAGAAGAGGATTTAATGGTAGGCCAATGGGATCCATGGAATGGTGATATTTTCTGCTAAATCTCTCTCTGTCACTCTCTTTCTCCTCCCCCCCTTTCCAACCTCCACCCCCCTCCCACTTTTCTTTCTCTCTCTTTCTCCCTCACATTTACTGTTCCATAAAATCCAGACCATTGACTTTGGCATATGGTCTCGTTTGCACCTCAACACAGAGGCATCTCCCTAAAAATTTTAAAACCCAGATGATAAAAACCCACTGAAACTTGAAGAGAACTCATTCACCTTTAAGCAGTTTAAGCAGTTACTATAGGGAAAAAATGTATAGACTACTATCTTTGGAAAATGTTGCATTTCTTCAGTAAAAAAAGCACTATCAGTAGTCCATTTATTGGTCATCCTCTCAGGTGTACATGTCACTGAACTACTGCGCCAGAAGACTGGCATGATCACATTCTCTGTATCCCTTTGGCATTCTCTTTCAGAGTACAGATGAAACAAAACCAAAAAGTTCAACTTTAGTCGGTCTTTACCTTCAAATGAAATTCAGGACTCCCTAGCAGACACCAGTGTTCTGCACGCTGAGGAGCTTTTCGCAGAGGCCAATGCTCTGCACCTTTAGCAATTCTCTACGCCGATAGTCCCCCTAGCGAATGGCCCGGTGCAGCCGCCTGCAGGAGCCCAGGCTGCGCACACCCAGCCAGGGCCGCGCTCTCAGGCAACTGAGGCAGCGCCGCTGTCACAGACGCTGAGGGCCCGGGCGCGGTTACCGGGCAACCGCGGCACCGAGTGCGGGGCCGGGTGGGGCCGCAGGGATTTGCAAAGGAGATTGGCACTGCAGCGACGGACTGCAGTTTGGGGCTTCCCAAGAGTCTTTCTGTAACTAATGAAAGGTTAAAATGTGGTGACAAAGGCACCTATGCCAGGTCTGTACAGTGCTCTTCGCAGCACTAGTATCCGACCCTGGCTGGAACAGCAGGAGGGGCTGAGGCAGCAGGGAAGGGGGCTCAGCATCGAGAAAAGGATTCTCAGGGGGAACCTTCTGGCTCTGCGCAACTCCCTGAAAGGAGGGGACAAGAGGCTGCTGCAAGTTCAGGCAGCGCCGGAGCCGCCTGGCTCCCCCTCTCTTCCCCCGCTCCGCCTCTTCCTCCCTCCTCCTCCTCCTCCTCCGCTCCCGCAGCCCTCGCAGCCCCCGGGAGGGGCGGGGATGGAGCCGGGACAGGTCGGAACGCAGAGAGGCCTGGGGGGATGCCAGGACTGGGAGTGACTGGGCTGTACTGGGATCATCCTGGGAGCAGCTCCTGGGTGACTGAGTTCTACTGGGATCATCCTGGGATCACACTGGCAGTGAGGAGGAGCAGGGCAATGGCTCCAGCGCTGGGGCTGAGGGCGCTCCTGGGGGGCCAGGGGCGAGTGGGACCCCCAGCACTGGGACCCTGAACCGCCACTGCCAGCACCGGGACCCCCCTGCTCCCCTTAGCCTGCACAGGGGCCCCCTGAATTCCCCTGTTGTGGACATCAGGACCCTCTGCTCCCTTTTTCCCGGGCATCCCATGGCTCCCAGCCTCCAGACTTGGCGTGGGCTTGACTCTGGGACAACGTGGAACGCCTTGGTCTCCCATTCCTGCCTTTCCCAGGCACACCTTTCTGCAAAACCAGAGACCCCCTGAACTCCCCCTTTCCGAACATCCCGGGTGTCCCCACTCTGGTCCCCCCTTTTTGGGAAACCCTGGACTCCCCTTTCCTGGGCTCAAGGACCCCCTGGAACTCCATTCTACCTCTCCACGTCCCTGCCCTCCCCCCCTCATTTTCATGACCCTGAGATCCCCCTGGCACCCCCATTCCTGAGAACCCAGACCCCCCTGCATCTCTTCATCAAGCACTAACGCAACCTTTTCCCGGCCCCCCCCCCCTGCCTCTCCCAGCCCCCAGCCCCACCCTTTTGTCTGGCCTGGGACCAGAAGTGCAACTGACTGGAAACAAATGTGACAGAAAGCAATAATTTTGCGCCTTTTATTTACTATTGAAATACAATTTCCTCCCTTTCTCACAAATCTCCTCCCAGTGTCATTCAGCAGGGTGGTCAGAAAGTCCTTAATTCTGGGTGGGTGTTCCAAGCTGCAGGCACAAGGAAACAGGGAATGGGGATTTTCCTGCTCCTGGGAAGTTTGACATCCTCAGCTGAGGAGAGGAGGCACCAGAAGGAAAGGGCAGCTGGGCTTCATCTTTCCACAGGGAAGAGGAGGGGAAAATCTCTCATCCTGTCTGCAGCTTCTCCCACAGGGATGTGAGGGCTGATCCCAGAGCCCTAAGGATCACAGTCAGGGCTGCCCTCAGGGAATGCTTGCCTGGTATGGTGGGGCAGTGTGCGAGCACCTGGATCTTGGGGCACCCAGCTGCCCCTCATGTTTGGAGGTGCCTGAGGAGGGCTGGGATGATGCCTGGGACATCCTGCAGTGACATCCCCTCTGTCCCGCTCTGGGTGAGCTCAGTCCCAAACCTGACCCTGATCCTGGTCTCAATCTCACTCCACGTTTAGACAAACTCACAGTTCTGTATTTAATCACATCCCAATTCCAAACTTGTCTAGCCCCAGACCACAACCCAACCCCAGCCCAAAGCCAATCCCATGTCTAGCCTTAACCCCAATCCCAGCTCTAATCCAAATCTCAGCCCCAACTCCAACTCAGCCCCAATTCCAGCCCCTTCCTAAATCCTCAACCCCAAATCAAACCCCAGTTCTGCCGTTCTGGGGGTTTGCGGGTGTCTCTGTCCCTCTGACCCCGATGATGTTTGGCTGGGGTCACACCAGGGCTGAGAGGGACAGAGACTGCCCCGACCTCCGCAGGTGTGAGAAGGTCGGAGAGCCCCCCCAGCCCCAAGCACCCTCATCCGTGAGCAGCACCCCTGCCGTGTCCTTTCTCTGGTGACAGCACAGACATTCCTTTATGCCCAGGTCTGTGCCAGCCCCGCACACAGCAGTGCTCTGCGGCAATGGGGACACGGGAAACGGTGCCCGTCGTGTGTCCCCTTTGTGTTGCCGTGTGTCCCCCCATGTCTGGCTGTGTTCCCCCGGCCAGGGAGCTGCTCTGGCCTGGGATGGCCGGGCCCAGCCGCCGGGCCTCGCCGGCAGCGGGAAGGAGCCGGCCTGGGCTGTGGGACACGGCGGGGCTGCCATGCTGGAAAGCCGCTCTGGCTCCCGCCAGGGAGCTGTGGGCAAGGGGCTGCCGGCTGTGCGGGAGAAAAGCCGCTGGGGCAGCCCCTAACGCTGCCCCGCAGAAAGGAAAGGGAGGAGGGAGCTCAGAATGTGGCAGTGCAGAGATGAAGGGACAAGTGCCCTTGGGGGCCGCGGGTCGGGGCCAGCCCTCGGGCACGGCTCTGAGCGTCTCCTGAGCCGGCATGAGGGCTGTCTGTAAGGATTGCAGGCGGCAGCCGAGAGCAGCAGTGCCGGCAGTGCCAGCCGGGCCCCATGGCCATCTGCCCGTGCCTTCGCAGCCCGTGAGGGCTGCGGGCTCTGCAGCGCGGCTCCTGCTCCCACAGCCGGCCTGGAGCCTCAGGGCTGCCCCGCAGGCGGCGCGGGAGCAGCAGCGGCCTCAGGGCCTGGCCCGGGGCTCGATCTGCTCAGCCCGGGGGCAGAGCCACAGCAGGAGGGAAGGAGCTGAAGGAGCACCAGGGAGCCCGGGGAGAGACAGGCTGTGAGACAAGGCTCTGCCCGTAATTTTAACAGTTTTTATTAACCTAATAACTATATACAACTAACTTAGTTATTATATACAAGTAAAAAGTCAAGTTCCTTATGACAGTTGTCACAGGTGTTTCTCGCTTCGGACAAGATGTCCCAGGTTGAGCATTGGGCACTGAGTCCTTTCCAGCTGGCCGGGGGCTGTTGATGTCTGGCGGGGCTGGAGAGGCTGCTCGAGCCCTGGGGCCCATGAGAGCTGTCGAGGAGCTGTGCCCGTCCGGTGCTGTCCTGAGGCGGCAGGGCCTGGGTGGTGAAGGACAAGGGTGAGCCGCCACAGGTGCTGGCCCCAGCGCACCAGGACTCAAGGTCTTGTCCCACACTGGGCATGGCCATTCTCCCACGTTACTCCAGCTCCAAGCTCAGTTGCCCCATGTGCCAGTCCTCCTGCTCCATTCTGCCCCTTCCTTCTTACCCCAGACGCAAAATACCCATGCCACATTACCCAGCTCTGTACACAGAGCCCTACTCATCCCCCAGCTAGCACCCTGCAGATAATCAGGCCCCTGTCGTCACTGACCCCCTCGCCCTGACAGGGCCATATATGACACATCCTGTGTCCTGATCGCCGTTTGATGCTGGTCATTACGGCCGCTCGAGATGTGTCCATCACCGTGCAGCAGGGTCACACTAGGCTGAGGAGGAGAGGGCAGCTGGCTGCAATGCAGGGCCCAATCCAGCACCCCCCAATAACCCTCCCAACCCAGGTCTCCCTGGGGACTGAAGGCACAGATTCCTCCTGGATAGTCAGCAATGCTTAAAGCCTCAGTCACCATTCTGTGTCTCTACCTTCATCACACCTACCTTGTTGTGGTGTACCAGGAGATGCTGCAGCTGTGCACTTGTATGTGGGGAAGCCTTGATGTTCTGCATCGTGAAACTGCTGCTTTGATGGTCCCCAGAGATCTGAGGCATACGGGGGACACTGGCACAGACCAGCGGCCTCCTGTGGGATGGGACAGAGGAGGCTCAGTGCCCAGCCCTGTGGCATGCAGGGCATCACCCTGCTGTGCCAGGGAGGGCACTAGCAGTGCTGCTTGCAGGGGCATGTCCCTGCCAGCTCCTGTCCACCTGCTGCAGGAGCCCCAAGCCCATCCCACCAGGCTTGATCTGCTGGCTATGTCCCCACAACAAGGTGTGCTGGCCATGGCCATGGCAGGTCCCTGTGCACAGGACACCAGCTGGCAGGGATTGGTTTTGGGAACTCCTTTCACAGGAGGCACACAATTCCCCACCAAGCCTGAGCTCAGACTGAAAACAGACACAGCTCATCAGATGTGCTTTCAGCAACCTTGGGACAGAGAAGTGGGCCGGACAGGGCAGTGCAAGGCAAGGAATGCAAAAGCCCCCAGCCCTGGGGCAAGCACTGGCCCTCCACAGCTGCCTTCTGCTCCCCTACCCTGCCCCGTCCCCCCAGGCTCCTCTGCCCCAGCCCAGGTGCAGAGCCCTCCTTGCTGTGTCAGGGCTACCCTGCACCCCAGGCGCGGGGAACGTGTCCTCAGAGCCCTTACCTTTGGCTGGGCGGTGGCTCCTTGCTAGGGGGCATCGGCTGCAAATACAGGAGTTTTTTGGGGTACCTGGGGAGGGCAGGGGTCACAGGTGTGTGGCAGGGGACAACGAACCTGTTCCTGTTGGAGGCAGCACCCCCAAGGCCATGGGATTGTAGCCCATGGCATCTCGCTGCCTGTAGCCCTTGGGATGAGCCCCCATAGGCCCTGCTGAAGGGCAGGGCTGCAGAGGGGGCTCCCCACATCAGCCCCTCCCAAGCAGACACTGTCACCCCTGTGCCCAGCACAGTGGGTCACTGCTGGCACCCATCTCCCCCCATGCCAGCCCTGCTGCCCCCGATGCACTGGTGCTACTCACTGGCCAGGAACCTGCACACTGAGCATGCGGTCACAGGACAGACATGTGAAAGGGACTGGCAGCTGCCTATGGAGGGTGAGGGAAGAGGTCCAGCTGAGCTCCTGGGGCCACAGGCCTGCAGCACACAGGCAGCAGCTCCCTGCAGCAGCCAGCTGCTGGGCAGGTCACTGCACAGGCTCACAGCCATTGCAGGGTGAACCGTGGCCTGTTGAGCCTGTTTCTCCCCATCCCCAAGGTGCTGGCTGATGCCAGGTGAAGGGCACAGGCACCCATGCCACCATCTCAAGCAGCCCCTGCAGCGCTTTCAGCCCCTCTCTGGCACCAAAGTCCCCCCGTGTGCATGGCCAGGAGGGCAGGGCACGGCCCAGCTCAGGGGCATGGTGTGTGACAGCCCTGCCTGGGAGGAGCAGTTGCCATCTCTGTTCCCAAAGCCATCAGAATCTCCATTGCACTCACTTCTTAATCCCAGCGGCGTTTTCACGCAACAGCCTATCCTCGAGTTCCTCCATGTTCCTGTTCCAGGAGTCCTCCAGGTGTTTACGGAAAGTCTTCAGCTCCAGGCGATCCAGCTGTGAACAGGTGCACAGCCTCAGCCAGCTGCTCCAGGATGTGACATGGAGCTCTCCAGGGAAAAGCCTGGAGGGGGAATCCTCAGAGGGATGCTGCCGCAGGCTGTCAAGTCCCAAAGGTGCCAGTTCCTCATGGTGGGGACGAAATACCCCTCACCTTGTCTTCAATTGCATTGCTGAACTGCTGCTGCATGTTGTTCCAGTGCTGCTCCTGGCCTGAAATCTGGCTCTGCAACTCCTGAATCCTCCCATCCAGCTCCTCCATGTTCTCTTCAAACTGGCTGCAATCGACTTTGCTGTCCAAGGCAGCTTTGTCCGCCTTCTAGCAGAGGGGAATGGCAGGAGAGCGGCAGGGAAAGGGATGAGGAATGCCAGGCAGGGCCAGCGTGTGAGGGGCAGAGGGAGGAGTGCTTCCTCCAGGCCATCACGCCCCTTTCAGGGTGCTGTGGCCCCATTTGCCCCATCACCCTGGTGAGCTTGGTCCCACCATGTGAAGGGTGAGGGACCCCATGAGCTCAGGAAATTCCCCCTCCCAAGGGGACAATTTCTGCCACCCAGCCCCCAAGGGACAAGGGGCATTTGTCACCCTGCCCGGGAAGCCCTGGGCTGGCACAGAGGCCCCTTAGACTGTACCATGTCCATGGCAGCCATCATGTCCTGCTGATCTGCTTTCTCCTTCTGCAGCTTCTCCAGAGGCTGGGACAGCATCTTTCAGCACAGAAAGGAACCCATGACACCACAGCAAGGCTGGGGCACACCCCAGAATGTAGGAGCACACTCCTCTCCCCCTTGTCTGCACACACTCTGTCCTTGATTTGTCACAAGCCTTCTGCCCAGTTGGGTCTGTTAGAGACGAGCAAAATGGACGACAAACAGGGTGAACAAAAGGGTTGATAGAAGCAATGAGCAAAGCAATGATAAAAATGATGAGCAGCCAGCAGGCTCCTTCTCCTTCCGAATCCCTTGCAGGACTGAGGCCCTCCTCAACACAACTCCTGTTGCCAGGCAACGCACCCCACTCCACTCCTGGGAGCCAGTGGGTCCCATTAAGTCATAGATAATGGAGTCTTGGAATGGCATGGGCTGGAAGGGACCTAAAAGATCATCTCGTTTCACCCCCTGTCAGGGACAGGTAAAGGAACATTTTCCACTAGACCTGGTTGCAGCAAGATCCCATCTAAGCTGGTCTTGGATGCTTCCAGGAATGGGGCAGGCTCTGTTAAGGCATCACCATGCTCACAGGGAAGAATTTCTTCCCAATATCCCACCTATCTTTCCCCTCTGTCATTGTGACGCCATTTCCATGCCAAGCCCTTGTACAAGGTCCACCTCCAGCCCTTTTATAGTCTTTTTAATTCCTATAAAGTGCTCAAAGTTCTCCCAGGAGAGTACAGCCTCATTGTTTTTCTTTTGATCAGTTTAAGATGTGCATCACATCTGAGCCAGTTCCCCCACTGCTGCAAACCCTCAGCCTGGTTTGGAGCATCCATTGGGATCAGCCTTTGCCAGGGGGGCTGTGCATGAGCCCCTGGCTGAGCTATGGGGTTGTTGGGGCACAGAATCCTTTCTTCTTAGGAGTTCAGGGCAAAAAGTCTCTGTGGGTGAAGCCTTTGGACATTTTCCTCCAAGTCAGGTTTTATGTCAGCTTGACAGTCCATAAAGAAGACAATGACATAATTTCTCCTGCCAATGTCCCCAAGACTGTTGGGGAAGACAAATCAAGTTCTTCCCTTCAATACCTGCCATTTACTAGATGTTCTACTTTAGGTGTCCACAGAGCCCCATAATTACCTTGGGCCGCCTTGATTTGTTACCAAGTTCTCAAGGTAGCACTGACTGTTCCATTAACTGCCACTTTTGCAAAATTTGCTACAGTTTCAGTGAGGTTTTATTGTCCCCTGGGGAATGGCTTGGGGTGACAGGGACAGGGACAACCCTCCCAAGCCCCTCCCAAGCATCCCCCAGGGCGAGAGGCACAGAGACCCCTTGAGCATCTCCTGGGCACTGGACAAAATAAACTTGACAGAAATCAAACTGAACTCTGCATAAATCACTTTGAAGAATATTTGCTCTTCCCACAAGTAACTTGTGATGGAAATGCAAACAAATCCCAAATATGAATAAACCGACAATCCAAGCATTGATGTGGCAATTCCAAGTTTCATTGGTTCCTGCACAGCTCTAGCTCAGCTTCTGGCAGCTTCTGATAGAAGAAAAGAGAAAATTTGGCCCAATACAGATTATTAAAAGGAAGGGGAAGCTCTGTGTAGCTGTCACAAAGGTGACAGGGATCAAGAGAAAAATGATTCTCACATTTGGCAAAGAACCCAAGCCTGGGAATTCAGGAGATATTCAGGAATTTAGGTACTTGAGCTGGGCTTCTTGTAGGACTTTCAGCAGCCTTATGTTCCTCACTGTGGGGTGAATGAACCTTGTCAGTCTCGCTGGTAACATTTGCTCCCTTTCCTCCAATGATTTTAACACACTTTTCAAGGAAGGACAACAAAATATTTTCTTTTCACTGGCCACCCACAACAGCCATTTTCCTCATCAGTTCTCCCGTAAGTTGCTCAGAGGAAGCTGTGTCCAAGTTTCCAAGAGTTCCTCCAGAGAGAACCACAACCTCCTCAGAGGACAGGAACCGTGCTGTTGTCAAAGGCACTTGGGGACAGACAACAGTGCCCTGAACTCACTGTGCCAAAATCATGTCGCAATCTGGTTAAGAAAATTGTTAGAGAGATGCCTCAGCCCCAATTAAGGCACTAACGAGACCAAATCCAAAGTGGATTTTATTGAACAGTAAATGTGAGGTAGAGAGAGAGATGGAAAGAAAGAGAAAAGGGGGGGAGAGCAAGGGAGTCACAGGGACAGAGACCTCCCCTTGAGCAGGTGTAAGAGTCTGTCCGAATTTTCCCTCACCTGCCTCACGATCGTCATTTGAGGACCACTGAAGAGAAGATCCCCCCGTCTCCTCTGTAGGAGAAAGTCATATGCCACAAGGCCCTGAGACCTGAGAGCATTGCTAAGCTACTGTTTCCACAGGTGTTGTTTGCTGTATGCTACACTGAGCCCAATGACAAGAAGGGGGCACCGTGCCCTTTTTGCAACAACAGCCTTGGAAGCTGCCCCACCTCTCGGTCTGGCTGGACTTTTCCTGAGTGGTGGAACCCTGCCGAAGACCCCTCTCACTCGTTTGCAACCACCGTGACACACAGACTGAGATGTAAGAAGTCTCTTCATCAAGAGACCAAGACATCAAACCCCCATGTGAGAAGGCCCCCTCTTATACTTTCCAAGGACTGGGACTGAGACCCCCAACCCGGGGGAGGTGTGTGGGGAGAGGCAAGCTGACCAAAGCAAGATGGATGTTGCAGGTGTGAGCATTGGACCACAAAAACAATGGCTCACGCCCACTGCCGAACATGGACTGTGTGTACCCTTTCAAAACACCATTCTTTCCCCAAAACTACCTTTGATTCAGTTGCAAAATTCATTCTCCCTGGACATCAGGACCCCCTGCTCCCCTTTTCCTGGCCATCCCATGGCTCCCAACCTCCAGACTTGCCATGGGCGTCACCCTAGGATGCCCTGGAGCACCTTGGATCCCCATTCCTGCCTTTCCCAGCCCCCAGCCCCACCTTTCTGCAAAAACAGAGACCCTCTAAACTCCCCCTTCCCGAACATCCCATCCCGAGTGTTCCCACCCTGGTCCCCCCTTTTTGGGAAACCCTGGACTCCCATTTCCTGGGCTCAAGGACCCCCTGGAATTCCCTTCTACCTCTCCACGTCCCTGCCCCTGTCTCCTGTCCCTCAGCTGTCCCCTGTCCCTCAGCTCTGTGAGGCCAGGGACAGCAGCAGGACGCAGGACAGCCCAGGGGGAGAACAACCCTCAGCCCCAGCTGGGCCAGTTCCCCCAGTTCCCCCCAGGTCACTCCCAGCATGGGCCCTGTGGCTCCCAGTCACTTCCAGTTACACTCAGTGTGATCCCAGTATCATCCCAGTCACTCCCAGTATGATCCCAGTATGATCCCAGCATGGTCCCAGCACAGTCCCAGCTGTTCCCATTCACCCCTACCATAGCTCCAGGCACTCCCAGTATGGTTCCAGTCCTTCCCAGTATGATTCCAATATGAACCCAGTCACTCTCAGTACAGTGCCATTTGCCCCCAGTATGATTCCAGTCACTCCCAGATACTCCCAGTATTATTCCAGTAACTTTAAGCTTCCTCTGTGATCCCAGTCACTCCTGGTCTCCCCCAGTATATCCCAGTTGTCCTTAATGTGTTTCCACTCACTCCCAGTTGCTCCCAGTAGTTTCTAGCATTATTCCAATTGCTCATAACCACTCCCAGTAACCTCCAACATGATTCCTGTCACTTCCTGTATATCCCAGTTGCCCCAGCATGGTCCCAGTTGCCCTCAGCCTGTTCCCAATCACTTCCAGTATGATTCCAGAAGGATCCCAGTCACCCTCAGTGTGGTGCCAGTTGCTCCCAGTATGATCCCATTGGTCCCCAGCATGTCCCCATTTCCTCCCAGTGTGATCCCAGTTGCCTCTAGCACAGACCCAGTCCCTCTCGATATGATCCTTCTCTGATGCCATGATGATCCCAGTTGCTCCTAGTATGGTCCTGGTTGCTCCCAGTTGCTCCCAGTCCGATCCCAGTTGCTCCCAGCGGCCCTGTGTTATGCTTTGGAGTGGGAGGAAATTTAGGGAAGTGATGCAAAGTTTTTTGTGTATCTGACAGTCTGTTGAGCTACTGAAAAGCTAGACACGCTTTTGTGAAACACACATGGTAAAGATGAAAAAATTCAGAAACTTTTTTTCTTTGTTGGTCAGCAGGGAGCTGCTGGGTTTTGGCTTCTGCTCTGTGTCTGGGCTGGGCTGGGCAGTCTTGCTGCAGGCTGGGCTTCTTTTCTATTTTCTGGGCTGCTTGCTAGCTTCTCTCTCCATGGGCTCTGGTTTGGCCGCGCTGGGCCTCAGCAGCTGCTGGGCAAGGAGACAGGGGAGGCTGCGGAGCTTTAGCCAGAGCAGGGCTGGCTGTGGCTGTGAAGATCTCGCTGTCAGGCTGCTTCTTCTTCTTCTTAGCGTGGCTGAGACCAGAGACTTCTGTGGCTGGTGTAGAAAACTAAACACTAACTATAAAGCTGATCTGAACACAACTGAGCCACAGCTTTCTGTTAGTAGTAATTGGTGGGTTACGTAGGCCTCATGCGTGATGTTAAGTTTTTCAGTACTTCAGTCTTCTTCTGAGTGAGAGAAAAGAACAAAATGCAAGTATATAAAAAACAACATGAAGACACTAAAGTCAATAAAGAAGAAGTTAAGTCTTAGATGAGAGGGCTGAGAAGATGCTTTGTTTTTAGAGCTGAAATCTTCTTGTAAGCTGTAAAGGAGAGGAATAGTGGATTTGTTTTTACTAACAATTTGTGGGTCTGCTCGTAGATAAAACCAGCTCTGGAAGATAAAAGAAACAATGGGAAGGATTCCACTGATTGATGATTGGAAAAAGATATTTGCTTTTACAAATACACTTTAGGTTTGCAGATAAACAAAATAAGCCATTGAGAAATGAAAGAAACAATGGGGAAGAAAAACCCCTAAACTCCGTAAGAATTAAAAACTAAAAGGGAGGGTTATACATTAGAGGGAAATCTTTGGGAAATCTTCGGTGTCAGGCGTATCAGGGCATCTGTACCTCTCAAGCACCTCAGCCAAGGGGAAAGAGAGAAGGGAAATGTGGCCAGGAAATTAGGATAAAAAGAAGGTTGCATCCTCCAAAATTTCAAGAGATCCCAGGGGAATGCCCCATGGCCTCTCCCTTTATTGGAATAAAGCCAGAAAGGACTCCTCTGTCTCCTTGGTGAACATAAACCTCTGGTGTTTCTGGATTAATTTTCCCAACAAGAAAATACTCCCCCCAGGAGCGCCCTCAGCCCCAGCGCTGGAGCCATCGCGCTGCTCCTCCTCACTGCCAGTGTGATCCCAGGATGATCCCAGTAGAACTCAGTCACCCAGGAGCTGCTCCCAGGATGATCCCAGTACAGCCCAGTCACTCCCAGTCCTGGCATCTCCCCAGGCCTCTCTGCGTTCCGACCTGTCCCGGCTCCATCCCCGCCCCTCCCGGGGGCTGCGAGGGCTGCGGGAGAGGAGGAGGAGGAGGAGGGAGGGAGGAAGAGGCGGAGCGGGGGAGGAGAGGGGGAGCCAGGCGGCTCCGGCGCTGCCTGAACTTGCAGCAGCCTCTTGTCCCCTCCTGTCAGGGAGTTGCGCAGAGCCAGAAGGTCCCCCCTGAGCCTCCTTTCCTCCAGGCTGAGCCCCCTTCCCTGCTGCCTCAGCCCCTCCTGCTGTTCCAGCCAGAGTCGGATACTAGTGCTGCAAAGAGCAATGTACAGACCTGGCATAGGTGCCTTCGTCACCACATTTTAACCTTTCATTAGTTACAGAAAGACTCTTGGGAAGCCCCAAACTGCAGTCCGTCGCTGCAGTGCCAATCTCCTTTGCAAATCCCTGCGGCCCGGCCCGGCCCCACCCGGCCCCGCACTCGGTGCCGCGGTTGCCCGGTAACCGCGCCCGGGCCCTCAGCGTCTGTGACAGCGGCGCGGCCTCAGTTGCCTGAGAGCGCGGCCCTGGCTGGGTGTGCGCAGCCTGGGCTCCTGCAGGCGGCTGCACCGGGCCATTCGCTAGGGGGACTATCGGCGTAGAGAATTGCTAAAGGTGCAGAGCATTGGCCTCTGCGAAAAGCTCCTCAGCGTGCAGAACACTGGTGTCTGCTAGGGAGTCCTGAATTTCATTTGAAGGTAAAGACCGACTAAAGTTGAACTTTTTGGTTTTGTTTCATCTGTGCTCTGAAAGAGAATGCCAAAGGGATACAGAGAATGTGATCATGCCAGTCTTCTGGCGCAGTAGTTCAGTGACATGTACACCTGAGAGGATGAACAATAAATGGACTACTGATTGTGCTTTTTTTACTGAAGAAGTGCAACATTTTCTAAAGATAGTAGTCTATACATTTTTTCCCTATAGTAACTGCTTAAACTGCTTAAAGGTGAATGAGTTCTGTTCAAGTTTCAGTGGGTTTTTATCATCTGGGTTTTAAAATTTTTAGGGAGATGCCTCTGTATTGAGGTGCAGACGAGACCATATGCCAAAGCCAATGGTCTGGATTTTATGGAACAGTAAATGTGAGGGAGAAAGAGAGAGAAAGAAAAGAAAAAGTGGGAGTGGAATGGAGGTTGGGAAGGGGGGGAGGAGAAAGAGAGTGACAGAGAGAGATTTAGTAGAAAATATCACCATTCCATGGATCCCATTGGCCTACCATTAAATCCTCTTCTGGTCTTCTCTGTGGTGAGGTCTGGCAAAATGTAAGACTCCACTGGGTTAATGCAGATTTGGGCAAGGTGATACCTTGCCCAGGTACCTCCCAGGGGTGGGGCAAGTTGGAATCTGTCTCTTGCTACTTTCAAATAATATAAAATCTTTAGCACCCATATATCCTTTGAGTCTGCCATGAGTTGGGTTCTGGATTTTCAGATTTGTTGTGTTGCTTTGCATGCCCTGCAGTCGTCTGGTGCAAGGCCTCAGGAATGGGTCTGGAGGCACTGTGGAGGTCTTTGCTGGGAGGTTTGTGTGCAAACCTGGCCTCAGCAGAAGAGTCTGTGGCTATGACTTCCCCAGCCTGAACCCAGACAGAGCTGATTTTCAGGACAGCTGCTGGGTTTGGCTATGTTGTGGATAGGTTTTTCTCCTCAGCCTTGTTTACTTGTCCCCAGACCTGAGGTAATGGGACAATAGTGTCACCTTGATCTTGTCTCAAGTTCCCTTAGGCAGCTTAACTCACAGTGCCAAGTTCCAGTCAGGAGGGGTGGGCTTGGGTGGTCGCAGCTTCTTTATACAGTTTTGTCACAATGGACAGAAAGTCCTTTATAATGATATTTAAGCCATTAGCCATAACATTCCAGTCTCTCATTAGTGTCTCAGGTGTGAGAAGCAGCTGATAGAGCAAGGGTGCTTTAGCCTAAAGAAGAGGAGGCCCACTCTAGCTATTTTTGAGTAATATTTAGGCTACAGTTTTGTCTCTTCGAACTGTTATTAATGTTCAGATTTTTAGCACCAGGTTTCAGTATGATCTAACTTTGAATTGCACAAGGTAGCCATATAGTTCAAATAAAGTCCAACTAGTGGCCTAACTATACTAGCTACTTACACCAAACAAGCACTTAGCTACTTTCAAGTAATGTACCATTTTTAGCAGCAGAATATGCCTTGAATCTGCCATGAATTGGGTTGTGGATTTTCAGATTTCCATTGTTGCTCCTTCCAGTTTTGTTGAGGCATTGTCGCTGACCTGCGACATCGTCCCTTGGAAATGGCGTCTGGATTGCCAAAGAAGACACCAACACCTCGTCTTTTGTCCAGGGAAGGGCTGAAGCCTCATACTGTGAGTACCCACTGGGGCTGTGTTAAGGCTGGCAGTGCCCTGGTGTCCCTGCTCTCCCTGCCCCTGTTGTCCAGCAGTGCTGTGAAGCTGCAGAGCCCCTGCCCAGCCCTTTGTGCTGTGCTGCTGTTGCTGGGGCTGTCCTGGTGCAATAGGGAACACTGTGGGATGCTTCAGCTGTGTCTTGCCTGGCTGTGCCAGCAGAGCCGAGTGAAACCAATGCACAGCTGAAGGCCTGAGCATGTGTTCTGTCCCTTTCCCTTTGCCACAGGAATTCCTTCTGTCAGGCTGGGCACTCACCTGTGCTGCTCTGACCATCCTGCCCTTGGGCACTTGGGCATGTGGCGGGGGGAAGCTCAAACTCTGCCCAAAGTCTTGAGAGCCACGGCTGGTCCCAGCTGGAAGAGCTTCCAAAGCAGCTGTTCTCTCCCAGCTCCTGTGTGGGCACAGATGCAGCCCTGCAGGCAGCGCTGGAGCCAGGGCCACAAAGCTCACTTGGCTGAAGATGCCCCACTGCTGAGGCTCTGTCAAGGAGATGCCTCTGTTTTCTTCTGTGGAGGGCTCTGTCAGCCCAGACAGAGAAAACAATCAACAGGGAGAACTAAAACCTGGACACATTCCTGTGCACCTCACTCTTGGTACAGTGTTCCTTTCTTGCATCTCTTGGACTCATCCAGCAGCGATATCTCCTTGCTGTGAGTTCTGAGCGTTGTGCAGGGATGGAGTTCAGGCAGTTCTGAGAGCTCCTCCCCATTCTCTGGAAAGGTCACTGCCTCAATCCAACGAAACATAAGAGGAAACAAATGCCCAAAGAGCAGAAATCCCCAACCATGTCCCATGCAATCATGGAGAAGCCAATGGGACAGAGCCATATGGCTGGAGTATGTGTGTTCCACTCTGTATTAATAATTCACTGATGCTAAGTATTTCAGCAGGAAATTCCCAGGGCTCCCAGGGCTGTCCTAGTGGCTGTGATCACAAGTTATTCAGCAGTGCCACTTGTTCACGAAAAGCCTTTCTGAACAAGCACAACTCTGAGGCTCTAGCTGGTTTACTTTTGCCTTTCAGCTGCTTCCCTCTAAGTTCCAGAGGGAGAAGTTTCTCAGCAGGAAGAAGGAGGCCAGCACTGGGGGGAGTATTCTGCCCAGAATTGGCCCATTTCTAGACAGGAGTGAGACTCGCCCAAAGGTAGCCTTTTCCTGCTCTTTTCCTTTCTGTTTCACATGAAGTTTGAAGAGGGTGTGTGTTTGTGACAGGCTTGCCTCCAGCAAAATACCTCAGTGTCCAGGTCCTGCTGTCATTGCAAAGTGCTGGGAGTGGTGGACTGGGAGTCCTGATCTGCACTAAGCCAACACAAATACCCTCTGCTGAAGCTGCTGGGGTGTGCTGGAGCGCAGCTGCCATTGCTAAAACAATGGGAGGAAGGCTGGGGACACAGAGACCCAAAATTGCCCCTTGCCATTCTCCTGCTGAAGGAGCCACCTCTTGCTTTGGTGTGGTCACCATCAAATGCTCGGGGTCACAGGATTCGCTGCAGAGTGGCAGCGTTGGCCTTTGAAGGCCAAGGATCTGCAGGAATTACTTCAGATTGAACACAACAAATTGCATTTCTGCTTTGGGCTGGAACAATGTGTTGGACCCTGACGGGGTGTTAGATTTTGCAGGCTGCCAGATGTACAGGGGACTGGCTCTGGGCAGAGGGGAATGGATGTGCTTTGTCTGGATCAGTGCCTTCTCAGAGGTGTGTTTAAAGCTGCTTTTCTGGCAGGACTAGCTCGGTATAAAGCACAGTCCAAACGGGTAGGTGACTGAGGTGGGCTGTTGAGTAGGAAATTGGAAGCAAGAGACATGGAACACAATCCAGGTAAAGGATTGTCCTGGAGAGGAGCCTTGGGAACACCTCAGGGAAGGGCACAGCTAAGGGACAGTGTGCTGCAGCCACTCCCTTCAGCAGAATGTGTCTGCTGTGAAGTCACAGAGGAGACCTGCTTGTGTCTCTGCAGTGACAGCAGTGTGGCTGGAGAAGGCAGACAAAGCAGGGCAGAGTTTTCTCCAAGCAATGTCTCTGCTCCAGAAGCATTTGCTGTTGTTGTGTCATTCCAGACATACCTCTAGAATGGCATGAAATAAGATTGCAGTAATGACAAGAAAGCACCCATTTAAAGGCCACTGAAAAAGGAGATACCAACTCTACTTTTACCCAAGTTGCTGAGAAAATAACTGAAACTTATCCTCATTCAGCATTCACCTCACTTGTCTTTTTATTTTCAGCTCATTTGTCTTTTTATTTTTGCCTTTTCCTCTCTTTGGAACACACTAACTTTTAAATACAATGAAAAGGAACAAAATCATCAAAGCAAAGGAAAAGTGTTTCTTAGTAAGGATTCAGCTGAGCCGGGGATGTCTCCCTCCCTGAGAGCCAAGCACACACACACCCTCTGAGAAAATGGCCATCTTTGTATCCCCTTTGTACCCGGCTGGGGCGGTCCCTGTGCCCTTTGCCATTGGATGGCTACTCAGGAGCTTCCATTCTCTACTGAGCACCAACTTTTCTGTGCCCTCCCTTCTCGTCCTCCTTCCCTTTGGTCAGGTCTTCAACCCTGTCCCTCTCGCTGTGACACTCAACAAACCAACCTGAACAAATGCAAACCAAAAATAACACACAGAACCAACAAATTCCATTCTTTTGCTTAATAACCTTTTGGCTTCAGCCAAGTGTCACCTCATCTCTCAAACCTTCTCTGGTCCTGTGCTCTTCTTACTGATGTCTAAGTTGTAGAGCAGAAAAGATATTTGCAGTTGTGTGGGCCTCGGTTTCCCTGTCTCAGAGTAAAAGACATCCCAAATCCTTTCCTATGGAGTCTCCTGTAAATTCATGGGTTTTACTTACTCCATGAGTGCTCAGTCAGTGCCCCAGAGCTCTGTGACGACGTGGGCACAGGGCTGTGTTTTAGGAAAGTGCTGCCTGGCATTCTGGAGAAAGAAACCTGGAGAAATCCATGCCAGAAGAGCAGCTTGGCTTGAGCCTGCTCTGTGTGGCCCAGCAGCTGTGGATCAGCTCAGAGCAGAGGTGGGTGAGCCACTGTTTGCCCAGTGTGGGCTGGGCAGACGTGCTCCCCCAGAGTCTGTACTTCACTGGGGATCAGTGGAAGATTCTCCTGCATGAACCTTCCTCCCAGCAGCTGAAGCTCTCCCTGCTCTCTCTCCTCTCCAGCTGCCATCAGCTGCTCCGAAACAGAGCTGGTTTGGGGTTTCCCCACCAGAGCTGGTATTTCAGAACTTCGTCGCTCGGGAGGTCTCTGAAATGGTGCTGTCTCTCATGAATAAGGACAAGGTAAGTGCTGGCACGTGAAGCTTTAACACTGTGCTGGAAGAGGAGAGTGCTGTCATTCCCTCAGTGGACAGCAAAGCAAGTTATCTGCTGCAGCACATGCAGAAGAAAATGTCTCAGCACCTTGTTCTGCAAGATGGTGGAAATCTTCCTGTGCTGGGAATTGTGCCCAGATTTTGGCCAGGCGTTGATGGTGTCTATCCCAAAGGAGTTTCCTTCTCTCGAAAGCTCTGGATTGACAGGAATGTTGAGGGCTGTACAGTTCTTACCTGCTCTCATGCTTTGCCTTGGGTCTATAGCACACCCTGTGTGTCCTTGGTTAATCTTGGCTCCTGGTAGGAATCTCTGCCTCTCTCAACCAGTTTGGCTCCCTTTATGCAGTTCACAGGCAAAGCTCAGGGGCTGAGCCTCCTGCACTTTATGCTGGAATCACTTCTCATTAATGGCATTGGCCCTGCAGGAACCGTGTTCTGCAAGAGCCCTGCAATCAGAGTGATGGAGCAGAAGCAGTGAGAGGCCTTTAGGTGCCACTTGAGGCTCCTGCTCAGCTTCATCCAGCTCTGCTCAGCTTTTCCAAAAGCAACACGGTGCTCTGCTTTCCCTTTGCAGAAGCACAGCACATCCAAAGCCATGTGCTCCTGGAGGTTTCCACCTTCACCTGAAGAAATTGGGATTGTTTTGCAGTTTCCCAAGAGAGCTGAGAGGGGAAAAGTTGAAAAATGTCAGTTGTGTTCCACTGTAAAGAGGAAAACTTGAGACCATTTGAATTTCAGTCAGGGAAACATTTTCTCAAGTGAGGCTTGTGGCAAGAGTGGGCTGGTGGGAGGAGACAGGAGGGAGTCCAAATCATCTGGTTTAGACTTTTGGAGAGCATTTTGGTGCTCAGGGGTTATGATATCAGTGTGTTAGAAAATGCATGTGTGCTGTGCATGGGTACCCCAGAGGGCAGAACCTGGCCTCCTGGCTGCAGGCAGGAATGCCCAGCAGCCCAGCTTGCCTTCACAGGCAGCAGGAAGCCCTGGAGAGCCAAGATTGGCTTTGCATACTGGAACCACACTGTCAGTCAGTGCTGGTCCTGTTTCTCCAGGCAGAAAATGCCTCTGAAGCCCCATGGTCAATAGACACCGCCTGTCTGTGTTTCTGTTACTTTTGGCAAGCTGGTTGCTCTCATGGTTTTATGATTCTTCCTTGCTGCTTTACTGCCCATTTAAGTTCTCTTTGCCATCTCCTTGTTTTAGGGATTGTCTTGCTGTGTTCATTCCTTCTTTTGCTTTTCAGGTTTGCTTTTATTCCCAGTAAGACCCCAGTGTTTGGTCTCCTGTCTTGCTGCTCTGCCTGCCTGACTGTATCCCCAGAAGGTCCCTACCCAAACCTGATCTGCTGGAAGGGAATTTCTTCCTTGCCCCACAGTAATGTGCTGGTTTGCTTTTAGGTAGCACATTCCCCCTCTGGAACATGACAACTTCATGGCTGTGTGCAGGCAGAAGCCAGCAGGTTTTTTGGCCTTGTTGAATACGCAGGTGACTTGGTTCAGATGCTGTGTCTCCATCCTGCTGGTGCTGACCTGCTCGGCCCTTCCTTCCCAGCAGGCACTGCCCTACTGCCCCTGGCCAAAATGCGGGAGCCAGAGAGAAGGGATTCAAGTTCAGCCTTGTGAATGATGTGCCTGTGCCTGCTCAGCTGAAAGTGCTTTGGAAAAGGGGCAAGGGAGGGATGTTAGCAGGCCATGGACAGGTCTCCTCTCGTCCTGTTTCCACAAGTGGCAAAATCAAATTTCATGTCTTTGCTGCAGTTTCTTCACGTGGTGAAGGTCTCCATGGAGAGCTCACCTTACTTCCAGCTGGTGAGCTCCAGCGATGCGTACCGTGCCGTGCCGCCGGGCGCCTCTGCCCCTGTGCGCATCCGCTTCACCCCCAGCAAGAACAAGGTGAGGCTGGAGGAGCCACAGCACACAATGATCTCCACAGCCATTGTTTTCCCTGCACTCTGGCTCCAGCCCATTGCATGCTGTGAGCTGGGCTCCAGGCGTGGGCAGGCAGCCTGCAGCCAGTCACACCTTGGCACTGCTGGCAGGCACTGCAGCCAGGCCTGAGAGGCTCTGCTTCCCCTCCGTGCACATTGCTGAGCATTGCCAAGGGAAGATGCACAGGAAACAGGATGAAAATGACAGAGGGCTGCTGATAGATGTTGGGCCATCTCTAGGTGCAGTGGAAGGGGTTTCATTCTGATGGAAAACACCAGAGGAACAAAGAGGTCAGAGAGCTTTCCTCCTTCCTGGACTGCCAACAGCTTCCCTGCCTGCCCCTGGGCTGGAGCAAAGCCGGTGCTTTTTCACTCCCTCTGTTGTGCAGCCTTGCAGCTGTGCTGTCCCAGAGCACAAGTGAGCATGGCACAGCTGCAGGGCCAGGGCAGAGGATGTGCTGTGCCTGTGAGCCCGGCCTGGCACAGGCACACTGGGCTCTGGGTGCCCTTGGTCAGCAGGAGGTTGCTGAGCTGCAGGGGACTTGGACACCTGCCTGCAGGAGCTGGTGTAGGGCAGGTACAAGCTGCAGGCAGAGCTGTGAGCCCAGTGCCCGTGGCAGTGACACTGCTGGGGCTCTGTCTTCATGCCTGTCGCTGTGCTTGCTCTGTCAGCTGGCACCCATTCCGTGCCAAAGGTGCTTTTGTGGGGAGGTTTGAACAGCAGTGCTGAGGCCCTGGCAAGTCTGATCTCAGTGCTGGGATCTGGAGGGTTCATGTTCTGATCTGGAGGCTTGTTCATACAGAAGGGTTGAGGGCATGGCATGGAAGGGAGGAAGCCTGGCAGGGAAACAAAGAGAGGCCCTTTCCAACAGCATCCTGCTACCTCTTAGCACTGTTCTTCTCCTGACTTGGTTGGACAGGCAAAGTTAGAGGGGAGTTGTGAGCCAACTGATGTTTCTGCACCAGGCCAGAGGTGCAGGATGTCTTTGGGTGCAGCTGTTTTCTCCTCTTCCTTTTGCTGCTTAGAGTCAGTTGAACACTTTGTCCTATTCTCAGACAGTGGGAATATAGAAGCCTAAAGAGCAATGTCCTGTGTTCCCCAGCTCCATGTTGCTTAGAAGGGGCTTAGGAATTCTTTAACATCATTTAAGTTTAGAGTAGAAATGATGGTGGCCTAGGGCTGTTATCTCTATGAGCCAAGTGACACAAGAGCTGAATGCCACTGAGACAGATTTTGCAAAGTGCACTGGTGCCTTTAAAATGTGACATAGTAGTAGAACTTCGTGTTCATTTGAGGGTGCAATAGGTAAATTGATGCCCTTGAAGGGGTATAGGAAATGGTTTTTCTTCTGCCATGGGGATGGCACTAAATATCCTGTGCTGAGCCAGTTTCTTTTCCTGCAGGATTATTGCCACGAGCTGGTCTGCCTCACTGCAAGGGAAAGGATCGTTGTGCCAATTCGGGCCATTGGTGCCCGAGCTGTGCTGGACTTCCCTGCCCAGCTGGACTTCTCCAAGTGTCCAGTCAAGGTCAGCGCCCAGCAGACTCGGCTGGTGCGCAATGTCGGTGCCCGGGCAGCTCGGTACCAGCTGAGCACCCAGAGGTGAGGCAGCTCATCTGTCTCTGTGCAAACAGCTTTGGGTGAGAGCAGAGTTAGGAAAGAGCTATAGAAGGAACCAAGCATCGGATCTGCTGCCCTGCAGCCTGGCTGGAAGTGAGCAGGATGGATGGCATCTGCTCTTGCTTTCAGTGGCCTTGGAGCTTTCTGTGTCCCAGATTCCCTGGAGGCTGCTGGAACATGTTGGGAGCTGGCTTGCACCCTGCTGAGCACAAGCAGCTTCTGAAATGCTTCCTCAGCACTGTCAGCCAAACAGAGCCATTCTCTGGGAGGCCACAGGCACGTGGCTTTGCAGTGGTCCTGGAGGGGACCTCTGGAAATCATCTGAGCAAACACACTGCTCAAAGCAAGAGCAGCGTCTGGGGGTTGCAAGGTGCCATTGGGAGACATGGACCTGTCTTTAGATGCCATACAAGAAAACAAACATGTCAATGGACCTAGTTATAAAAGCAGAAGAAAACAACCTTTTTAAAACCCCTCCATACCTTATCTTTTCTGCCTGTCAGGTGCAGCAGTGATTCATTGAGAGGATGGATCTAACAGGATGAGAAGTGTCTTAAGGAGCAGCTCACAATTAACAGAGAAAAGCCCAAAATTTAGCTTTCCAGGCCTATCTCTTGGCAGTGATTTTCATTTGGTTCTTACAGTGTCAGGGATGTCTCCTTCACAGCTCTTCTAGCTGTGGGCTCAGGGAACAATTTAGTGGTGTTGGCTGAAATTCAGAGGAGTTACGTTTAGCTGTAGACTTGTAGAGCTTGTGTCTTTGGGTCTTGGGGAGCCAGGTGTGTGTGAGAGATGACTGCTACAGCAGGAACAGAGGAGTCTGGTGGGTACCGCCCAGGGATTGAGAAGATGTGCGGGCTGATTTGCACTCAGTTTTTCAGTGCTGACAGCTGAGTCCTGAACTTGGCTGGATCCTCTTCTCCTGATAATTTGAAAAGTAGAAGACACCCTCTTTCTCAGGCAAGCCCTGAAGTCATCCCTGGAATGTTATTCCCATCCTGCCACCTGAAGGCAGGAGCATGTAACATGGGGCAGGAGTGGGAAGGGAATGGAATGGAAGGTAGTGCTGAAGCTTGGCCAGGGATTCCCCTAACTGGCAGCTTCTCTATTGTGGTGAAATTTCTGGCCAAAGACTAAGAACAGAATGCTGTGCCTTGCCCCCAGCAGGCCCTGATCCCCCCAGCCCCAGCAGAGCTGCAGCCGTGCTGGCATCAGCCCCGGGGCAGATGCAGGAGCACGAGCACTGATCTGGCTGTGGGGCTGCTGGGGCCTTGTCTTTCCTCCCCTCCCTCCAAAGTCTCACGTCCAGCACATGAACATTGCTGGCCCAAGGCTTCTCCATCAGCCAGCAGTGATGTTCTCACCAGTGGCAATGGGAACAGGTCAGCCCATAATTACAGCAAGAGGTCCTTAATGAGCAGAACCTGAAGCGAGTTCATCAGCTGTTACTACTGACATGAACAAAGTTCAGCTTGGCAGATGTTCTCTTTGTTTCTGTGTGTGATGCATTCATCAGCAAAGTCCCCAGAACACATTTGAAGTGACAGATTGACCAGCAACAAAGCACCAGGGCCAGGAACTTTTGTTTCCTCACTGGGGCTGTAGAAGGGCACAAAGCCCAGCAGCTGCTGGGCAGAAGCACATTTCCCATGAGCTGTCCCTGAGCATCAAAGCACAGAGTCTTGTGCCTTTAACTGAGCCATTGCCTGCTCTGTCCTCGGCCTCCAGGGGCAGCGTCACTGCACCGAGTTTACACTTCGACCTGGCTGAGCTCGACTTCGGGGACATCTCCTTTGGTGAGTGTTCCCTGGGCTGGGACACAGCCTCAGGGCTCTGTGCCTTCCAACAGAAAAGCATCCCTCACTCCTGCTCTGCCCCAGCAGCCTCTTCAGGCTGTGAACTGCAGGGCTGCTGCTGCTGCTGCTGCCTCAGGGGGCATTTTGCCATTGTGAGATCCAATGGAAGCAAGGAATAGAAAGGCAGTATTTTCTGGTGTCTCTGTGCTGCTTTAAAAGACAGATGTCTGCCAAGGAAGGTGGGAATCTTGCTGCAATGGAAAGATGAGCCCCTCCCCCCAAATGATTATCCCTTTGAAATGACAGGGCTCCCAGGCAAAACTGTGGGAAAAGGAATAACAGTTCTTTGCTAGACTATCTCAGGAGAGCACAGACAAGACAAGAACAGACATCTCCCAGATGCCAAGTCCTGTTTTTCCCCTTTGGTGGAGTTGTGGTCACAGCAGGAGGAGCTGTGGGCTCTGGCAGGGCAGTGATCCCCCCCCAGCCGGTGCGGGAAGGGAAGGGAAGGGAAGGAGGAAATGCTCCTTTTGCAAAGCCCCAGAGGGCAGGGGGATGTGGGCAGTGCCCAGCAGCAGCAGCAGCAGCGGGGCAGGCAGGCAGGGTCGGTGCCAGCGCTGAGCTGCAGCCAGGGCAGCCCCGGGCCAAGCACAAACCTCCCGCAGCAGCAGCGGCCGAGCTGCGACCCCGGAGCGGGAGGAAGGGAAGCTCCGCTCCCTGCCCAGCCTCAGCTCCCACTGCACAGCCGCCCACGGAATCACGCCACAACTCCCAAAAAACCCCAAGGGAAAAGCCCAGCCCAGGGCCAAACCCCCCCAGAACCTCCCAGAACTGCTATCCCCCTTCCCAGACCAAGGGCAACATTCACTGCCAAGCCTAAACCCAGAACAATGAAGTTCATGAACTTCTGAAGGAAACTCATTGCCTTTTTTGAGCTGCTTCTTCCCCAGCCTGCATCACCACGGAGGCGCTTGTCAAGTTGCCTTTGGAAGGAATGAAACACGAAAGGCAAGAGATGGAAATATGGGTCTGAAGCAGGAGATTCAGATCCTGCTGAATCCAATTTCATTCCTAAGGGCTCTTTGGCTGAAGGCAGCTGTTGTATCTTTGCTTCTTTGTAACTGTTGACTGTTGTCTGCATGTGCTGGCCTCAGTCTCATTGGAGGTTTTGACATCTGGGTTTGTCCTTTTTGTGCCTCTCTTGCCTCCCTGCTGGAGTCCCTTCTGGAGCTGGCAGTGGTCACTTGGATGGGCACAGAGAAGCTCTGGGCTGCAGCTGCAGTTGTTTTTTCTCCCCATCTGTGTCCCAGTGACTCTTGGTGAGCAGGCCTGGGGAGAAGTATCCCCCCTACAGAGCTGGTCAGCCCAGCCAGATGTGCAGTGCAGAGCAGGCTGTGGCTGCTCTGCGCGCTCTGCAGGACATCCCCACTATGAGTGGCTGTATCTCTGGCTTTGCAGGATGGAAAGCAAATCTCAGAGCCAAAGTGGGGTGAAGCCTTGCAGGCAGCACTCTCAGTGAGCATCATGGCTGTGATGTCCCTGTTTGTGGGCTGAGGTGGGACCTGGTTCCTAATTGCTAATCTCAAAGCAAGGCTTGTCTGTGTCCCCAGTTGAGTGGGCTCTGAGCTGTCACGTGCTCAGTCTGTTTGGCCCAAAGCAAGAGATGCCTTAAGGGTCCTGCAGAGAGAAGCTGCATTAGGGTGCTTTGCATCACGTTCTAGTTCCTGATTCCATCCTCACTTTCTTTCGCTGTAGCTTCTTCTCACTGACAACTCACTGTTTATATGTCTTGAAAAAGGTGGGAGTGTTGGCAGGCTGAGCAGGGAATTGGACAGCTTGAATTCTCAGAGTAAATGCTGGGTCTGGGTGCACACTCATCACTGAGAGAGAACTGGTGCTGGTTTGGGGCAGGTGAGGGAGCTGGTTCCCATCCCAAAGAGAGAAGCTTGCAGTGTTCAGCAGGGCTAGGAGTGGGCATTTTCAAGGCTGCAGTCTGGAATCTGTGTCAAAGGGAACTAAGTGATGATTAGTTCCTTATGCAGCTTCTAGGTGAGCTGTAGTATCTTGCCCCCAGGATCATGCCCTGCTGGGTGCCTGAATGGATATTTGTGTCCTTGCCAAGGCTTTCCCTACACGCAGCGCTGCCGCCTCACCAACAGCTCCGCGGTGCCCCTGACGTTCCAGCTCCGCATGTCGGACGATGGCACGCAGCCGGCTGTGGACAGCGTGGATCAGATCCGCAGGGACACCGACCCGGCCTGGAGGAAGGGAATCCATTTCCATGTGGAGCCCAAGGAGTTCACCCTGAATCCCAGCCAAGGCACCATCCTCCCCCAGGGACACCAGGACATCGAGGTACGGCAAGAGCCCAGCCATTGACGCTGCAGCACCAGGGCTGGAGCTGCACTGCAGGGTGGGAGGGCTTTAGCTCTGGTGCCAGCTTGGAGCATCCTGGCACTGAGAGATCTGCACTGCTGGGAGGCCTCTGCTAGCTGGCTTACTCGGGATGTTCCTCAGGGAGCACTGTTTGCTTTCCAAAATCATATGCTGAGCTCACAGACCTTATGGCCAAGGCCTGAAGCAATTCTTGTGTTTTTGAGAGCGACTGATTTGATTGCAACGGGGCAGAGCAAGGATGAGGGCAGAAGGTGGCTGTTAGAGAGATGTCATTGTATCAAGCAGTGAGCTTTTCTTCGTGGTGTCATTTCCCCCCTCCTGGGGAGCAGAAAGATTTGTGTTCACTGCAGGAAGCTCCAGTGGAGACAAAAAAATCTGCAGCCATGTGTAGCGGTTCAAATTTATTGTATTGATTCCTTGTTAAGTGGTTTGTTCTGTTGTACCCCGTGTTCTCCCCGAGTTGGTTTACCCCTGGGTTTTACCCTCCCACAAAGCTGTCCCTCATGCCATTCCCTGCCCCTTGTTCCAGCTCTCTTCCTTCCTGTCAAACCCAGCCCCTTTTGTTCCCCAACCTTCTTTGCCAATTTAACCTGGAGCCAATCCCTGTCTGCAACACCCCTTTGGAATTCCCCTATTCCTGGAGGCCCCATTGGCCCATGTGAGCCATCCTCCCCACCCTCCTATCCAAAGTGGCCCCAGACACTTGATGTAATCCCCTCAGTGCTCCCCTGAGGATTCTCTTTTGGTTTGCTGTTTGTATCCACCCCCTGATTTGCATCTGTACAAAATTCCTTGCACCGGAGTGTCCAGGGCTCTTTTGGCTCTGATCCTTTTGCTTGGAATAAACCGTTCCTTGTGGAACTTCAAGATAGAGATCCTTCTCCTTTCTTCTCTGCCTGGTCCCGTTGGTGGCTTGTCTCTTGCGGTGTTGAGCAAGAGGCTCTGAGGGTTCTGCCTGTGGTCAATGCCCACCCTGGGGCAGTTCTGAGGGTTCTGCCTCTGGTCAATGCCCACCCCAGCACAGTTCCCCACTCCTGGCTTGGGGCTGGAGTTCTCAGAGCCAGCCTGGGCTCGGGGTCCCAGGGCAGCCATGAACTGCCCAGCACCTGCTGGGCCACACTTTGCCCTCAGCCTCCTGCTGTAAAGCTGAACTCATTGTGGTCAAGTCAGATTTCCTCTGCATGGATGTCTTTGTAGTCAGATGAGCAATTGGCCCCTTAATTTGAATGCAGTGGTGCATGGAGCTGTAGTCTAATGTTTTAATGTAGCTGACCTGTGCCCTGATAGCAAGGTGTGTTTAACAAATCTGGTATTGCCAGAAGGCTTTTGTTACTCTGAGACTGTGCTCTACATATGGAGCAGCAGAAGAATTAAGGGCAAATCCTCCCTCAGGAACTGGAGGATATCACCCGTGGGTAATGAGCTTTTGGAAGGAAGAATTGACTGTTCTTCTCTTCCACCAGGTGACCCTGTGCTCCAACACGGTGATGGAGTTCTACCGGAGATTGCTGGTGGACCTGGAGGGTATTGGCAAGGGAGTGGCAGCCCTGATCATCACAGCCAGGTACCAGCCCTTGCCTGGCCTCCCGCAGGCACTGCCTTGCCCAGGCTGTGCTGGCTGCAGCTGCCAAGGAGAAGTGCTGCTGAATGCCCTCATGTTGTGCCAGCTGGACACGAGAACAGCAGTGCTTGGGCAGCAGCTCGTGGTGAAAAGCACGTTTGCTCACAGCCCAGCATGGTCCTGGCCCTCTTCTAAAGGCACCAGGAATGATATCATTGATTGGCCTTGTTTTTGGTGCTTGAGGTGGAACAAATTTCCTGAGGGCCTCCTCTCCTTCTGGCTGCAAGAGGTGGGGTTGTGCTGGTTGTGAGCACCGTGCACTGGTTTGGGCCACACCAAGCAGCTGCTGAGAGTCAGGCTCTGGCTCTGTCCATGAGGGCACATGGCAGGGGGGAAGTGGCTCCCAGCAAGAGTGGGGAGGGCAAGGTCTGACAAGGGGAAAGCAGCCCTTGATGTGGCAGGTCAGCTCCAGTTTTTGTCCTTCCCTCTGCTTCCCATTTTGAGCTTTAATGTTGTCAGAGTTGAGAGCAAAAGTCGTCGTTGCTGCAGCAGAATTCCATGCTGCTGTGCTGCTGTGGGTGTCAGTGTGATGCCCAGAGGGATGCAGCTCCCTGGCGCTGTTCCCTGTGCCAGGCAGAGCCATCCAGGCTGTGCCTGGGCTGCCATTGTGTACAGCAGGTGGAGCTGGGGCCAGGCAGTGCCTGGAGCTGTGCAGTGAAGGAGCCAGGGAGCTGCAGGGCCTGGCAGGGGCTGGTCAGCCCCTCTGTGGGGCAGCTGCTGTCTCGTGCCCTCCAGGGCTGGGGCAAAGAGCTGAGTTCTCAGGCAGGGCAACAGCACCATGGCAGAGAAGGGAGTCATTTGTACTGAGACCCTGGAGCTGTGTGTTCCTTGAGCCTTAGGGAGCACTGATCCTTGTTGGGAAGGCTCCCCCAGAGCTCGTGGGTCACTGGGACTCTACCAGGAGTCCTTGCAAGCCTTCTTGTGTAAAGGAGGGGCTGAGGCAGCTGTGGGGCAAAGTGCTCTGCCTGGGGCACTTGGCAGCCTCTGGGTGCTGCCTCTCAGGGTTTGCCCCTCCTTGGCAAGACATGTTGGAGTGGGAAGAGGTAGAAGGCAATTTATCCCTGTAGGGCTCTTCAATGTGCATTTGACAGTGACCAATGTGTTCTGCTCCATTTCACAATCTTTGGGGGTAGGCATTCTCCATTCTCTCAGTATCTCTGATTGTTCTGGGGTCATCTCTTTGCCCAGATGTCTCGTTCCTGAGCTCCAAGTGTCCCCCCAAGTGCTGCTGTGTGATGAGTGCCACCTGAAGGTGCCCTATGAGAGGAAGATCTTCATTAGGAATCCCAGCCACCTTCCTGGCTGCTACGGGCTTATTCCCCAGGTTTGGCATCACATCCACCTCCTCCTGTCAAATAATCCTGAGGAGATTATTAAGGGAAAAAAGGGTTTGGATAAGACCTTGCTGGTTTCTAATCAGTCCTAAAGATCTGCTGAGAACAGGATCCTACCCTACTGTAAACTTTAGGAGGCAGTTTAAGCTCCTGAGGAAACAGTTGATGTTCCAGTCCTCAGGGCGTTTTCCTGTGGGAGATCTTAGAGGGTTGTGAAAAGCTGCTGCACCCACAGACACCAGTGCCTGTGCTGGCAGCCTCCTTGCAGGATGCCCTGGGAGCGGTAAACCTACAATTCTTGCATCTTGTTTGTGCCTTTGACCTTTGTCCTGGGGAGTTTTAAAGGTGTGTGTAAGTGTCTGTTGTGGTGGATGTTAAGGAGCCTAAAGTTTCTTGAGAGGTCCCTCTGAATCTGCGTTTCATTGTGTCCCTTCCAGAAACGCAAGGAGGACTCTGCTGTGCTCTACTCCAGCCCCAGGCCCTGTGGGATTGTGCAGCCCCAGAGCACAGCAGAGATCCCAGTTGTGGTGGCAGTGCAGGCCCTGGGCACTCATCGCACCAACGTTCTCATCGGCGTGTTCGGGGATGAGAGAAACCCCCTGGTGAGGGCAAGGGGAGATGTGAGCCTGTGTGCAGCTGCTCCTGGCAGGGTGCACAGGGACAGGGATTGTGCCGGGGAAAACAGGCACAGGCTGGTGGGGAGAAGGACAGGAGGGATGGGGGCACAAACAGCTCCTGCCTTAGAGGTGGGAATCTCAGTGTCTGACACAGAATGGAGTTGGGCTAAGCTGGAATCCAGGGGCATTTGAGTTCATTATTCTTTCAAATGCTGTTAACTTTGGAAACATCTGTTTGAAAATGTCATCTCTCTGAGCTCAAAAGAGGATGTCAGAAGACTTGTGGGAGCCTTGAGCTTTCTGTAAAAGAAAGGAAAGCTGGCATTTGAAGAGTGTTTGCAAGGACTGAAACTTCGATTAAAACATATGGAAATGGCAATGCCAAATTCCCTGGATGGCACCAAACATCTGAACCCGGGCCATCATGGCACTGCCTGTAAATCAGTGAACAGAAAGGAAAGGCAATGCAGGCTGTGCCAGGGAGCCTGAAGTTTGACCAAACAGTTGCTTTCAACTATCAGGCTGCTTCTCTTAAAGAGGAGGGTTTCTCCCCACCAGAAGAACCAGTTGTTTAACTGTCAGGCTGGTCTTACCTAGAGATTTCTTGCAAAAATAAAAGCTTTGGGCCAATAATTTTTAGTTGGAAAGGTTCTCTTACCTTAATCCTTTTCAATTTGGAGGTGAACATGTAATTTTCTTTTTCCCCAAAAGCCCAGCATTTCAGCTGGAGAGTGGTAGCTGTCCCTAAAGAAAAACCTTGAGCAGGGTTGAGCTGTTGAAGGCTTTTTAGGTTTGTCTGTTGTGGTTTGTTTTGGGTTTTTTAAAATCTTTCTTGCTTGCTTCCTGGAACAGAGAGCACAATTACGGAGCTCAGGACGGCTGGCAGAAATCTCCCCAAGCCCAAGGCTGGCAGAGCTTGGCAGGATCCCAGCACCACAGCCTGTGTATGTATGTATGGATGGAACGATGGATGGAAGGATGGATGGATGGATGGATGGATGGATGGATGGATGGATGGATGGATGGATGGGGAATGCGACCTGAGTCACCTGGGAGTGTTGTAAAATGTCAACCAACCCCCCAGCGGTGTCAGGGGAACATTCCTGATAAATCCCCGGTGGAGCTGCCGAGTTTCTGGCCTTGGGCACTGGGTGGGCTGTGCTGGCTGGGCACTGGCTGGGTCTGCCCCTCGGTGTCTCAAATCTCACCTTTTTGCTGCCTTCTCTGTCTTTTCCTCTCCCACTGTGCTTTTTGCATCCCCACCAGGTGTAAATGCCTGTCCTCTGTAGTTGCTCAATGCAAGCAGGTACAGCTGCTGCAGCACCTCAGTGTCATCCCTGGGCTGCCTTTAGAACAGACCTGCCCCAGCCTGGATTGGGAAGGGCTGGATCAAACCATTTCTCAGTTCAACGTGCCAGCACTCAGCCAGGGGCTGCATCCTGGCCAGGAGCTGCTCGTGCAGGTGTCCCTCCCTCCCTCCCACTGCAGGTCCCTGTTCATAGTTATTTATTTTCCAGAGATGAGCTCCACCCACCTAAATTCAAACCCCAGCCACCGAAAGAGAGAAGAACCAGTCTGGATTGTGCAGCAACTCGATGGAAGCACTTCAGGACTGGACAGGAGGAGGCAGCCAGAGCCCTGAAAGAAGTGCAGGATTTTAGCCAATCTTCAGGAGCAGAGGTAGATTTTCTTGTGCACCTACTGCTTGCTTTGCCTCCCCAGCCTGCCAGCACCAAGTCCTGCTCATGCTGAGCTCCCTTTTTGCTGCCCTGCTGTGCTGTGCCCTGACAGTGGGCTGGGCAGCAGGGCCAGTGGCTGGACATGGGCTGAGGGGGAGGGAGAAATAGGAGAGTTTTCCTTGGAGAAGCTGACTCAGATCCTACAGGCTTGTGCTGAGTGTGGGATTTTTTGCCTTGTTTCCTTCCCAATGTAAGATGAGGCTTTTCTCTGCATCATCATGGTAACACCTCCAGCTTCCCTCCCAGAGGAAGCTGGGATGATCCTGATCTCCATGGAGCCTCTTCCCAAAGCAGCCAGACTCCCTGTTTGCAGGGCTCTGCTTTCACCCAGAGCTGCTATTGCACTGCTGGCCCTGGAGCTGTCTGACAAAGGGAGACTTTGCAGAGGGGCTGTCTCTTCCTCCCAGCATAGAAAGTGGCTTGTTTTTTGGGTGCCAACACCAACTGCTGAGCACCCTCACCTCCCTCGAGGCTTGGAGGAATTCAGGTGCTCCCTGGACGTGGCGCACACTGCCCTGGGAGCAGAGAAGGCAAGAGGGAATCTGTCTCCCTTGCCCATTGTCAGTGTGGCAAGCAGGGCTGGAGCTGCCAGTGCCACTGGGGGCCCTCAGCATTGGCCACAGAGGGGCCTCCCATCCCTGCAGGCCCATCACAAAGTGCTGCCGGAGCAGCTGCCTGTTGGAGAGGCCGTGCAGGACACGTTGCAGGGCTGTCCAAGGACGCTGTGCGGCACCTGTGGAGGGCACTGCTCCCCCTGGAACTCCTCAGGTGCTCCATAGGAAATTTTTGCAGGAGCTTTTGCTGTAGCACCCTTAGAAAGAAGCATTTAAATCAAAGAGAGAGGGGAAGAGCCTCAGGAGTCAGATGAGCTGGGCTGGACTCCTTCCCTCAGCTCCAAGAGCTCTCACTCTGAGTCTCCTCCTTTTCTAAAAGCAGGAAGTTTTGAAACTTTTTAAAGGCAAGTTGGGCATCAGAGAGAATTTCTACTGCCAGGAGCCATCCCAGTTCACTTTCATGTCATGTACTAATTAATGCATTGACCCATGAGTATGGGAGAAGATTTTCCCCATGGTCCCTGCACTGGTCAGTGGCATGGATGCAGGATGAGGTGAGGGTGATTCTGGCAGTGTTTGGGAATAGGCCCCTCTGGCTACAGCGGCAGTTTGCTCCAAGATGCTCTTCTGCCTCCATTTCCATGCTCAACACCTCAATCTCTCCTGTCTTCCGTCCAGGCTTTCAGTATCCTGCCACTGCCAGGTGTGCTGCAGCCAGGAGAGAGCCAGCAGGTCTCCTCCACCTTCTCTGGCCAGCTCAACATCACCTGCAATGTCCCGGAGCTGTGCCACATGGAGGGAGGCTCCACCTCCGAGGTGCTGGTGCCCAGGGCGGCCTCACGTGTCAGCTCCTCCCTGAGCCCCCAGGAGATCAACTGTGGCTCACAGGCCCCTCTCAGGGACAGGTGAGTCAGCCTTCCGTGGGTTCCTGCTCTGCCATGGGTTATTGTCCCTGCAGGGCTTCCCTGCTCCAAGGCCTCTGAGCTCAGAGGAGCTGCAGAGCAAAGGCCAGCAGCAACACAGGGATGGCCACTCTGAGCTCCCTGGCTGCCAAGAGAGGAAGGACCTTCTTCTGTTGAGACAGAACATCTTCTTCTGTATTTGAGTTCTGAGCCCTGCTGGCTTAGCTGCTGTCTGCAGGGAGCTGGGCTCTGGGCTTGCCTTGGCACCACCTCTAGAGGTGTCTTGAAGTCCATGGTGTTGAGTGGCATCTTCTTCATCATCTGCCTTCTTCACCAGAACAGTGGGACTGTGGTATGGGCAGGCGTGGGGCACAGAGCAAACCTTGCTGTGGGTCCTGCTCCTGCCACAGATGAAGTCCTTGCACTGCTGATTTGCCAGGGTTCTCCTTATGGTGGTGCAGCAGCCAGAAAAGCTCCTGTCCTTTAGGCTCCCCTGCAGCTGCAGCCATAGGCAAGCACAGGAGAAGCTCAGCTCCAGCAAGGCAGCCCAGCTCAGGACACACAGGCACAAGTGTGGAGCTGGGAGTGGAGGCTGCTTAAAGCAAGCCTGTGCATCAGGACTTCTTCAGGCCAGGCTGAAGTTGGTTTCATGGGGAGGAGATGGATGAGGCTGCTTCCAATGGTTTCCATGGCAGCCAGCACTGGTTTGCTTGGTCCCAGCTGGGTTCCAGCAGGAAATCTGCGTGACAAGAGCCTGTCTTGCAGGAGAGGAGTTCCTGCAGCCTTTGCTTTCTGACTGATAGGATTGTTCTCATGAAGGAGCAGGCTAGGAGTCGTTAAAACCGAAGATCACGGACAGAGACTCTCTAACTAATTAAAGTTAGATTGTGGGATGTTTAATAACACCGGCGGGTGGCACCAGAGCCGTCCCTAAAAGGCATGACCACGCTGTCCAAGGTTCTTTGCCCTCTCCTTATTTCCCAAGATCTTACATACAATACATCTGCACAACCCCAGCACCTCCCATCCCTGCTCTGTATTCAAATGAGGTCATTGGTCCTTCACTCCTGTGCAATTCTTCCCTTGAATTGGGTTGGTGGTCTCGAATTGGGTCAGTGGTCTTAAGGGATGAAGTCAGGAATATCTTCATCAGATCTCTGTGACCCTCTGGCACTATCCAAGGTCCCCAACTTAGTGATTGATTGACATCAAGCCCAGGTGCTAACCATTGTTCTCCTGGTTTCAAGATGTTCTTATAACAGTTCACTTCCTCCACTTCCTTCTAGAAAGAAGCTCCTAATGGTAAACAATAGCACAATCAGCTCCAGCTTAAGCATCTCATAATCATTAACCTATGGTCTGCCTATCTAACCTACATCCTCATCAATGGGAATTGCTTCTAACCCTCAGCTGAAATCTGAACTCTTTAAAGTCATGCTTCAGCTATGCCCAGGGAGAAGGGGGCTGAATGAGCTGAGTAAGAACTGTAGGAGAGCTAAGCAGATGTCAGCAATCTGTGCTCTGCTTTAAAATGGGAAGCCAAGAGACAAAGGGCGTTTCCAGGCACCAGCGCAGAGAGCTGCTGGATCAGCCTTTGGCAGGGGCTGGAGGGGTCTGGCTGTGCCTTCAGAGGGAGCTGGCACAGTCAACACCTTATGATGACAAAGCTCAGGTTTGGCTGGTCCTGGAGGTCCCCTTCCACCCATGCCCTCACTTGGGATGTTCCCAACCTCTGTGGGTTGAGGAGAATTCATGGAAATGGCCTCAGGGTCAAGGAATGAAGTGCAGGGCCAGCCAGGACTAGGGAGCCCAAGTTTCTGGTGGGACTCGCAGCCATGTTTTCTGTTTTGTCTGCAGAAGGGAGCTGAAGGAGCCAGCTCAAAAGGTCGAGGAGGAGGCAAAAGCCTTAGAGGAGGAAGACAGGGGGAAGGAGGAAGAGAGGCAGAAGAAGGAAAAGAAGAGTGTCTCTGTTGGCAAGCAAGCTCCAAAACCAGCGAAGGGGAAAACCAAGACCTGGGAGAAGAAAGAAGCCCATGCCAAAGCATCAGAGAGGAAGGAAAGCAGGATCCCAGAGAAGAAGGAAAGCAAAATCCCAGAAAAGAAGGAAACCAAATTCCCAGAGAGGAAGGAAACCAAAATCCCAGAGAAGGAAACCAGAGCGCCAGAAAAGAAGGAAACCAAAGCCCTAAAGAAGAAGGAACCCAAAGCTCCAGAGAAGAGCGAAGCCAAAGCCCTAAGGAGTGCGAAAGCAAAGCCCTAAAGAAGGGGGGAACTGCAATCCCAGAAGACCCAGCTGAGCTGGAGAACTCTTTACTCTTTATTCACAAAATTCGTTTTACACAGTTTGACAGACCTCGTCTGCAACATTAGTTAGTTCATAGATTTCTTAGCAGTTCTTCTGTTATTGGTTAATAAATTAGATTTTACTTGTGCATCAAATCTCTCGATTGTATTGTTTACCTGTTCTCTTCACCGAGTCTCATGGGACTAATCCCTTGTTGTTGCAGGTGCATTTTTGCAGTTTTTCACCCTCAGAATAGATTGTTCACAAAGTCTCATTCTCCAAATAGCTTCACATGGGAACTTGTAACTGCTTAGCTGCACTCAGAAGAGATGACAGGCCAGCTATTAATATGGCAGAAGAAGGCCTGATTTCAAAAGGCCTTTCTTTTATCATTATTCTACTGGTCTATGACATCTCCCCCTTTTCGTTCATTTAAAAAAGGCTCCTATGTTCTGATGTTGAAACAGCTCACTCTTGTGAGGGTATTATCTCATCACAGTTGTCCCTGGTTATCTATTAGATATGGGATAAGATAGATAAATGACCAATTACAATCAACAAAACTTACCAAATTCTATCAAGTCATTGACACAGGGTTTTGCAGCATGAGAAAACAAAAGAAAAATGTCCAATGTCTCTTAGGGAAATGAAAAGAAATGACCATTGTTTCCAATTAGTTGAGAAGGATGAGAAAGTCTGTGAGCTGGAAATGCTGATCTTTGACATCACTGAATGTCCTCCTGGGCACTGGAACAGGGAATAACTGCAGAAGGTTAGTAGGAGCACTGTACCATGAGGATGCCATGAGGCTTTTGTTGGCAAATTGCCTCTGTCAGTTTCCAGCCACAGCCATGTCTTGGCAGTGCTCCTTCTGCTCCTGCTCTGGCCACAAAGGCTGCAAGGTGATGAGGTTATTTCTCCTTTCACTGGGCCTCATTTTTTCAGAACTGATCAGTATCTGATGGAATGAACAGGTGACTGCTTTGAACTGCTGATGATAAAACACAGGCACATCTTCTCCTGAAGTTAATGAATTAATTAGGCTTCACTGTGATAGAGCCTATTGGGATTTAGATGTGATGATCTTTTTTCCAAATTTCTCATGTAAATATTGCATTATTCAAAATGATTAGTTGTCCAAATTTCTCATGTACATATTGCATTACTTGAATGTTCATAAGGCGTTCATTCCTCTTCTTTTTTGTTTTTTAAGAATGAGATGCATGTCTTTTTTTATAAGTATGATGAAACATCATAGCAAAATAATACATGCAGTGAACAAGAAACTTAGAGCAATTAGGAATAATTTGGATCCAACAATCAGGAATATTTCAAATAGCAGAAAAAGCTAACAACATAGGTTTCTTTCACCCACCAGAACCAAAAGAAAGTTTTCTTGGCAGTTCTCTGCTTTTAACCCCCTGTGTTCTCAGAGGCGTACCCATGTCCTCAGTGGCTACACCACGTGCCAATATTCAAATCTGGGCACCTATTGGTTTAACTACAGCATCCCAAAAAACTCACTTGCTTTTCAAACCAGGACAGAGGGTCTCTTTCCCTTCTGGCTGGCAAAGAGGTAACAAGGCCGACCCGGCCCCCATCTCAGCCAGGCCGGGCCGGGCGGCTCCTGCCGTGGGGCCGGGCCCATTCCCAGGGACCCCGCCAGGCCCCATCGGCTGCTGGGCAGGGCAGGGGAGGCCGCGGGGCCGAGGCCCGGCCGGGCCATGGCTGCAGTTGTGACCATCTGGGCTCTGCTGAGCCCTGCCCCGCCGCCAGCCCAGGCTGAGCCATGATCCACCGGGCCCCAGGAGCAGCCCCGGGCCGGGCCGGCTCGGCCAAGATTCTGCCACCGTTGGGGTTCAGCCGCAAGCCCCAGGCAGGGGGAGGAGAAGCCATCGGCCCCGGCCATGCTGCTGCTGAGTTCTGGCCTGGCTGCTGAGATCCTGGCCCTGCCCCAGCGCGGCCCATCCTGACACAGCCCCAGCGCAGCTGCTGCAGAAACCTCCATCATAAAACAGCTCCGGCCACAAGCACCGAGCCCGGCTGGGGTCACAGAACCATCTGCAGGCCCCGGGTGAGATATGAACTCTTTCAGTGCTTCCATCCTCCCTCGAGGGAGAGAAAAGGACAAAGTGCAGATACATACATGAGCAGCACAAAGACATGGGGGTCAGTGAAGTGGAAGCTGAGTCCCAGATAGGAGGGATGAGGAGATGTCTTGATCTTGGAGCTGAAATCCTCTTGTAAAGCAATGGAGAAGGATGTAATTGATACATCAGACTCTCTTTTTCCCTATAAGGCATTGAAAAGCATGGGAAGATGACTTGTTCAGCAAAAACCTCCATGCTAAAGTAAGCAAACCTTGAAGTAGCTATGATCCCATGAGAAATTTGAACAGAGAAAGAGAGACTAGTGATGAGACCCTGTGCCTCATGAAGAGAAGAAGACCTCTGTTTGTAGATATGAAGATGATTTCAGAAATAGATGAAGAGAACCTTTGTTCCTAAGCAGCTCATCTTTAAACTAATACCCCATAAACTAACATGCCCATAAACACAGATGTGGCAAAAGATGTGAAAAAATGGGAGGGACTTCACGATTGCAGATTTTCTGGGAGGCTGATGTTCATGGGAATTGAGAGCCACGAGAAATATGTTTTCTTGTAAAGCTTCCATAGCATGGAAGAGAGACTCCTTTCCCTACGTGAATTGAAGAAAAACTATTCTAGAGGTGGCAAAGTGACTGAAAATTTTAGGTTTTGTCTCTTTCATTGTCAGTAAGAAAGAAAAGCTTGCAGGGAGAGGAGAAGTGTTCCAAAAGTTTTTTTTGCATTCATATTACTCTTTCTTCTAGTTACTGGTAATAAACTTTTCTTTATACCCTTTTGAAGTTTTGAGGCTACTTTGCCTTTCTCCTAATCCTACCTCACAGCAGGAAATAAGTACGTATAATCTAGTGAGTGTACTGGTATATAGCCAACACTGAACCCATCACAATCATTGCTGTATTCTCCAAGAAATCTCAAATTAGTGAACAAAAACCACTACAGACAGCTTCCTGATGAGCTCCATGAGAGCAGAGGGAAATCAAGGCAGAGCCATGGTTTGTCAGGATTTGCTTGATCCTCATGCGCCTCACTGTGCATTTGGAGCTGAGCCCTTGAACCTTAGGGCCTGAGAGGAGATTGCACAAACCTTTCCAGGAGTCAAAGTCAGAAGAAAACCGCAAAGTGTCTCAAGGCATTCATGGCTCCCACTGAGGTCCATCCCCAACACAGGCTCCTCATGGACTCCTTGGAGGACAGAATTGAAGGCCAGAATGGCACAAAAACCTCTCAGAGACTCAGCATGGAAAGGAAATTCCAAAGTACCTTAAAAACCTTGAGTATCTCAAAGTATTAATGAGCCCCACTGAGTGTCAGTACAAAGCTCCCAAGGGACTTGTTAAAGTAGATACCTGGGGCCATGATTGCACAAACCTCTCACAGAGTCTGTATCAAAACGGAAACACCAAGTACCTTAAAAGAACTGAAGTACCTTGAAGCATTAATGAGCCCCACTGAGTGTTGTTACTGACAAAGCCTCTCCAGGGACTAATTACAGCAGATAATTGGAGGCCATCATTGCACAAAGCTCTCAGAGACTCCAAGGCAAAAGCCAAACCCAAAGTCCTTTGAAAAACCTGCAATCCCTGCAGGGAGCATTCAGGAGTCCCCATTCCTGAGCAAGGCTCCCCAGGGACTCCTTCCAGCAGATCCTTGAGGCCACTGGGATGTGGGCTAGGGGGGGATGCTGAGGGCAGGACAAGGGGCTGCCAGTGCCCAGCCTGGCTGGGGCTGTGCCAGGAGGCCCCAGGGCCTCAGCACAAGGTGTCTCCTCACAGCCCTTGGTGGTACAGACCCTGCTGTGCCCCAGGGCACCAAGACTTGGCTTCTCTTTGTCCCCACCTGTCATCACTGCCTCCAGTTCTCTGCTCTGCCTGGGGTCTGGGGACACTTTTTCAGTCGTGTCCCTCAGTGGGACCCATTACAAGTCCAAGAAACTTTGGAGTTGGATTCTGACTTGGAGTTCTGGAGAGGTTTCTTCAGCTCCTTCTCAGGGACTGATGTTCAGGGCCTGAGCACAAAGCCCCAGAGGCTCATTACAGTCCTAGTCCTGTATCTGGGCTGCTGAGCTGAGCTGGGCTCCTGGTACAGATGCAGCTCCTGGTAACCAAGAAGAGCTTCAAAAGCACATTTCTCCTGATGAGCAGCTCTTCTGCCAGCCCAGCAGGGCTGGGGCACTGCCTGCAGCCAGCCCAGGCACAGCACAGAGGCACAGAGAGCTTCAATCAGTCAGGGCTGGGAAGGTGCTGAGAAGTGCCTGGGGCAGAATCACTGCCAGCCCTTGGCACAGGAACCTCTGGCTGCAGGACAATGCAGCTGCAGCTCCTGGAGCCATCTCCTGCTGCTGGACCATTCCAATGCCTATAGACTCTGTGAGTACAACTCTGGGTATTTTTGGTGCAGGGGAGGTGAAATGCTCATGAAGCTCTGATGTACTGAGGGGTTCTGATCAGTCACAGAATATTTCCAAGACAAGGATTTTGATAAAAATGAGGAAAATTCCTAAGACTGTATTCAGTTTCCTACTATTGGAGGATGACGGGGAGGGGGTATAAATATTAAAGGATGATTATGAATTTTGACAAGTACCTGAGAAATCTGAACTGTTACTTTTAGTGATCAATAGGTTCACAGGAGATTCCTAATGTACTTTCAGCCACTCCTCTGCCCATGGACAGCACCAGCATCACCTTTGCATGACCCATCAGGCTCAGTCTGAGCTGTCCTTTCTCCAAGCTGCAAACAGAACCTGCCCCATCCAGTGCCCTGCAAACAGGCAGGGTTCTGTAGGACCAAGGAGAGTGCACAGAGATTTTTTGGGGTCTGTGAGTGCTGGCACAGAGAGATCAGGCACAGGGAAACACCTGCAGCAGGGAAATCTGCAGGAAGCAGAGAGAAGATCAGGGAATGAAAGAAAACAAAACCCAGCAATGCTGTGGCAGGGAGAGTTTAGAGATGCCCACAGGATCCCCTCCAGTGCAGCCCCTCCCTCTGAACAAGCCCCCTCCCTCCTGTGCCCCAGCCAAGCCTTTGCCCTCAGGGCCGGGGCTCCAAGGTGTGCAGCCCCTCCTGTGCAGGCAGAACTGCAGCAGAGCCGTGGGGCAGCTCTGCAGCCCCGGGCCCAGTTCCCTCTGCAGAGCACAGGGCTGGGAGCATCTGCCCGGCCCTGGGGGCTCTGGCAGGGGGCACCGCTGGCTCAGGGTGACGCTGTCCCCAGTGCCTGGCTCTGGGCAATGCTGTCAGTGCAGCCAGGGAAGGAGCTGCATCTCCCTTCATCCAATACCATCATAAGGACACTTGGGAGTGTCCCTGAGATTTCAGTCCAAGCTGGGAGCTTCAATCCAGGGCGCAAACCTGTCCTGGAGTATCTCTGAGATATAAGATTGGTGGAGAAAGGCAGCGGTGTTGTTACACTGAAAATGCTGCTGGGTTGGTGAAATGAGCAAAGAGAGCCCTTGGCCACAAATGTGGAGCTGGGCTGTAGTGGATCCATCTGCTCTCAGCAGTACCTAAGGCATTTTTGGGAATAAACATGGGAAGTTGATGACCCTCCACCTGCTAAAGTTTAAACCCCTGACAAAATCTGAACAGATCAGAATGAAAGAACACCTCCCCTTAGTCTCCACTCAACACTTTGTCTCAGAGAAATCACTCTATTCTCCCGGGGGGCAGCAAAAATGCTGAGGGCTTATGATATCCAAGAATACCAAGACAGACATGGAGGGAGCTTAAAAAGAAAACTGCAGAACACTTGAACACAAAAGGAGGTCTGTGTCACTTACAGGGGACAGCGTATGGGAAATTGCTTTGATTTTGCTTACGGGTGTCTCCTCTATCTCTACACTGTCTTTTTCTCCATGAACAGGTCCACATGCCAAGGATCAGCAAATGTCCAACAGCAGCTCCATCAGGCACTTCCTCCTGCTGGCATTGGCAGACACGCGGCAGCTGCAGCTCCTGCACTTCTGCCTCTTGCTGGGCATCTCCCTGGCTGCCCTCCTGGGCAACGGCCTCATCATCAGCACCGTAGCCTGCGGCCACCACCTGCACACGCCCATGTTCTTCTTCCTGCTCAACCTGGCCCTCACTGACCTGGGCTCCATCTGCACCACTGTCCCCAAAGCCATGCACAATTCCCTCTGGGACACCAGGGACATCTCCTACACAGGATGTGCTGCTCAGCTCTTTTTCTTTCTCTTCTTTATCATAGCAGAGTTTTCTCTCCTGACCATCATGTGCTACGACCGCTACATGTCCATCTGCAAACCCCTGCACTACGGGACCCTCCTGGGCAGCAGAGCTTGTGCCCACATGGCAGCAGCTGCCTGGGCCAGTGCCTTTCTAACTGCTCTCATGCACACGGCCAATACATTTTCCCTGCCCCTGTGCCATGGCAATGCCCTGGGCCAGTTCTTCTGTGAAATCCCCCAGATCCTCAAGCTCTCCTGCTCCAAACCCTACATCAGGGAACTTGGAGTTTCTGTTTTCACTGCCTCCTTAGCTTTTGGTTGTTTTGTGTTCGTTGTTTTCTCCTATGTGCAGATCTTGAGGGCTGTGCTGAGGATCCCCTCTGAGCAGGGACGGCACAAAGCCTTTTCCACCTGTCTCCCTCACCTGGTTGTGGTCTCCCTGTTTATCAGCACTGGTATATTTTCCTATCTAAAGCCCCCCTCCATGTCCTCTCCATCCCTGGATCTGACCCTGTCAGTTCTGTACTCGGTAGTGACTCCAGCCCTGAACCCCCTCATCTACAGCCTGAGGAACCAGGAGCTCAAGGCTGCCGTGTGGAGACTGATGGCTGGATGCATTCAGAAAGACTAAATTAGATGACAGTTTTTGCAAATCACTTGTAATAAAAGTCATCTTAGATAGCTCTTGTTGGTTTTCTTGCTGGTGGTTTTTTTTCCCTTGATTGTAGTTTTTCCATATTTTCCAAAAGAAAAGCCACAGTTCATTCCATTTCACATTTTGTGTATCTCAAGAGTTCCTGTGGCCACAGACTGTGTCAAGGAGGGGCTGCAGTCTTGGTGGCTGTAAAGGAACTAAAGGATCTCCCAGCAAAGTTTTCTGCAGAGATGCCCTTTTGTTGCCTTCTCTGGAGGTGCAGCACCAATGTCTGTGTGCAGAGCTGGGGGCAGATCAGGGCTGGCCCAGCAGCTGTGCCCAGCAGCAGCAGCACTTGGTGTTGCCAGTGCTGCTGCCGTGGCCCTGCCCCGCTGCCCTGGTGGCCCTGGTGTTGCTGTAGGGCCTGAGTGCTCTTGGGGCCGGGCACAGCCCTGGGGGTGGCACTGCCGGGGCTGCAGCACGGACAGGCCATGGGCACTGCTGGGGCGGCACTGACGCCTCAGGCCAGGGCCTGGGGGCCCCAGGCTCCTTGCCCAGGCTCTCTCAAGAACACGGCCAGGCCAATGCTCAGCACAGAAACCCCCGTGAGCAGCCTCAGGCTGGCCGTGGGCAGGCTGGGGGCAAACAGCATGGCTGGGGCTCTGCAAGGGCCCTGGGGCAGACGGGATAGAGCAGCAGAGCAGGGGCTGATCCATCCCCAGTGCGCTGCACAGCCCAGGGCAGCGTCCCAGAGCATGCTCATGCAGCTGCCAACAACATCCCCCCTCTGCAGCCCTGGCCTCTCCCTCAGCTCACACAGGTGCCCCATCCTTGCAGGCACAGACACGGCAGCACTGGCTCAGCAGCCCCTGTTTGCATTGCACAGAGCAGAGGGAGCACCCCCATGCTCTTGGTGTGGGGACATGAACGTGAGGGAGCACAAATGCCATCAGCCCCATGGGCCAGCAAGGGCTGGGGGACACCGGGGAAACCACTCAGTTTTTTCTTGGCCTCTGCAGTCAGGCAGAGAGTTTGTTCCCATCCGCTGAGAGTTCCCTGTCCCAGTGCAGACGCTGTTGCTCAGAGCCAGGGCTGCCTAGCAGCCACCCCCAAAATGCCTTCAGCATTTCCTTGACTTCACCTTTGCTTTTTTCACTCTTCCTGCTGCAAGTTTCTTCCTATTGCCCAGCCCTGTCCCCTCCCCTGCAAACAGCCCATCCCTGTTTGCCCTTTCCTCTCTGGCCCCACTCCCCATTGCAGTTCCTGACTTGGCCCCATGGGAACGTCCCTTGGGCAGCAGGATCATCCTACAAGTGCTGCAGGAATTGTCTGCAGGCTCCTGCAGTGCCTGGTGCTGCTCCCTTGCCAGAGGCACCCCAGGCCAGGGGGGAACATCTGGGCTGCTGTGTCTGCCTCTGGGGCTCCCTGTTCTGGGCAGTGAGGAGGAGCTGCAGAGGCTCTGCAGGACTGACAGGATGGGCTTTGGGGCTGGCAGGAGAAGCTGAGGGACCTGGGCTGCTGCAGCTTCTCAAGAGGGGGCCCAGGGCTCATCCTGCAACTGCTCCAAGGGTGGTTCCAGAGAATCCCAGAATCAGCAAGGCTGGAACAGGCCATGGAGATCATCAAGTCCAGCCTGTGCCCTGACACCGCCTTGTCTCCCCTGAGCCTCGTCTTCTCCAGGATAAACAACCTCAGCTTCCTCAGCAACTCCTTACAGCACTTGTGCTCCTGACCCCTCCCCAGCCTTGTTGCCCTTCTCTGGACACGCTCCAGCCCCTCCATGTTCTTCCTAAATTGGGGGCTCCAGAACTGCAAACAGCACTTGAGGTGCTGCCCAAGCATTGCTGAGCACAGGGGAACAATCCCTGCCCTGCTCCTGCTGGCCACACCATTCCTGAGCCAGGCCAGGAGCCATTGGCCTTCTTGGCCACCTGGGCACACTGCTGCCTCATGCCCAGCCTGCTGTCCATCAGTCCCTGCAGGTCCCTTTCTGCCTGGCTGCTGTCTGGCCCCTCTCGCACCTTGTGGAGGAAGGGAAGGGAAGGGAAGGGAAGGGAAGGGAAGGGAAGGGAAGGGAAGGGAAGGGAAGGGAAGGGTCCAGATCCAATCCTTCCTGAAATGTGGGGTTTGCTGGAACTGCCAGTGCCTTGACCTGAAAATTTCCCTATTCTGGCACAGCTCAAGTGCAGCAATTTGCTGGCACAGAAATCCAAAACCCGGCAACTTTCTGCTACTGGGTCTGGCACCTCCCACATCTTGTGTTTGCTGCCCCAGTACCCAGATTTGGAAATTTCCTGGTGCCCGCACAGCCCAAGTCCAGTGATTTGCTGGCACAGAAATCTAAAGTTTGGAAATTTCAAGGTTCTGACTCCAGCACCATCCAGATCTAGTGTTTGCTGAGACTGCCAGTGCACAGATTTGGAAATTTCCCGATGCCTTCACAGCCCAGGTCTAGCAATTTGGTTTTAGCTAGCTTAGGAAGAGAAGTTCCTCGGACTGTGACTTTCCTTTTTCTTGGAACTGTTTAAACCTGCTCTGGACTGAAAACCCAGACAAACACCTGCAGCTCACACCTGTGGCCCCCCGAGCTCTGGGACGCTGCATTCCAGCACCAGAGGGACTTAGAAGAGACCGAGTGAGCCAACTACAAGCCACAACAAGGACTTTCTGAATTTTCCATCTCTTCAGCACTGTCCAAGGTTTTATTTAATATTATTCATTTTTCATGCTTGTGAATACTTTACTTGTTTAATAAACTGAGGTTTTTTTCACTTTTCTCGAGGGAAGTCTTTTCCTGAACTAGTAGGGGTAGGGGCTGCTTGAACTTTCTTTCTAGATGTATTCCTTTTGGAGATTTCCTCCCAAAATTTGCCCTAAGCCAGCACAAACAGTCACAATGAAAACTTCACCAGTGGCATAATTTCCTGGTGGCAAATCTTGTGACAGAAGCTTGACCTTGTTCTCCATGAGAAATTCTTGGGAAGAGCAGACAGGACAAGATTCCTGGAAAACTGAAACAGCTTTCCAGAAGTGAAATGAAAATGGAAGAAACAATCCAAGATGTTTTCCTCTATTTATTTCTATGCTCCCCTTTTCCATGTTGCATCCCAGTAATTCCAGAGGTACCTCACCTCTAAGATCAGTGACTTAGGGATTTTTAGGCGTTCTAAAATACCATGAGCCACACACAGTTTTCCTTCTCCTGTTTTTACTGGAAAGCAACACTGGACATGTAAGTGTAGTGCTTGGGTCAGGTAGGAATCCTACCCCAAGGGAAGGTGGCCCGACAGTGTTTGACCCTCAGCAAGGACAATGCACAGCAGCAGGCGAGGGGATCGCTGTGCCAGTGCGCAGGAGTCAGGGCTCTGCATCTGGGCTCAGCGCTGGAAGGTTCCCGTGTTTGGGCAGACGGAGGGGCTGTCCCCGGGGCGCGCGGGGCTCGAACGTGGGGCTCGTGGGGCGAGCGGGGAACGGACACGGGGACGAACGGCCCCGGTGCCTCAGTTGCAGCGGCGGCAGCAGCGGCAGCAGCAGCAACAGCGTCGGCAGAAAAAAGACCACAGACCCTAAACACTGCTTCTCATTCTCATTCTCATTCTCATTCTCATTCTCATTCTCACTCTCATTCTCATTGTTCTCTCTCTCTCCCGCTGTCGGGCACCCTTCTCTCGGGGTCCCTTGCCCGGCGTCCCTCTCCTCTCCCCGCCTCCCTGTCCCCTGCCGGGCTGGGCCATGCCCCCGGCCCGCCCCCGGCCCCGGGCGGGGCTGCCCCGTGCCCGGCCCCGGCCGTCCCGCCGCGGTCTCGCCTCCGCCCGGCTCTGGCCGTACTGGCGGTGGCGCTGCTGGGCGGGCATCAGTGCCTGGTGCGGGGGCGGCATCGCCGCCCTTCGGCTCCGCCTGGCCCGAGCCCGGCCCCGGCCCCGAGGCAGGGTCCGGCCCCGGCCCCGAGGCAGGGTCCAGTCCCGACCCCGGCCCCGGCTCCTCCCGGGGCCCGCGGAGGACACAGGCGGCGCGGCCGCTCCCGCCGCTTCCGCTGCGGCTTCCCCGGCCCGAGCTCCGCCGCTCGGCAGCGCGGCCGCCAGCCCCGAGCCTCCCGTGCCGCGTTCCCGGGAGCGAACGCCTGGGCATGGCCGGCCCGGGGCGCTTGAGAGGCGCTCGGGGGCCGTTGCTGGCCCCGGGCCGAGCGCTGACCGCCGCGTCCCGCCCGCAGGGCAGACTCAGCAGGGCCTGCAGGAGCAGTACAGGCTGGGTTCGCTGCTGGGGCGCGGCGGCTTCGGCAGCGTCTTCGCGGCCACGCGGCTCTCGGACGGCGCCCCGGTGAGCGGCGGACGAGGGGAGGGGGCGGAGGAGGAGGAGGAGGAGGGCAGAGAATGGGGCTGGGCAGGGAAGGCGGTGAGCTGAGCCCTCTGCTCCCCTTGACTTGCAGGTGGCCATCAAAAGGGTGCCACGGAACCGCGTCCTGCACTGGGGCAAGCTGGTGAGTGAGCAGGGCCAGCGGCAGCAGCCGGACCGTGCCGGGCGGGACTGAGCCGAGGCCCGGCAGGGTGGGAGCCGCCAGGGCGCCCCGAGGGAGAGCGGGCGTGGGGCCAGCGCAGGGCGCAGAGCATCCCGGGCTGGCTGAGGGCTTCACGAGCCCCGGCACGGCATCGGCTCCACTGACGGCATTGTGCTCCTCCCGCAGCCCGATGGCACCAGCGCACCCCTGGAGATTGTGCTGCTGGCCAAGGTGTCCACTGGCTTCCCCGGTGTGGTCCAGCTGCTGGAGTGGCTTGAGCTCCCCAAGGACATCTTGATGGTGCTGGAGCGGCCAGAGCGGTGTCAGGACCTGCATCGTTTCATTCGGGCACGGCGGTTCCTGCCCGAGGAGGAGGCGCGGGAGCTGTTCCGCCAGGTGCTGGAGGCCGTGCGGCACTGCACCAGCTGCGGGGTCCTGCACCGTGACATCAAACCAGGGAACATCCTGGTTGATCTGGCCACCGGGCAGGCCAAATTGATTGACTTTGGCTGTGGCACCTACCTGCAGGACACAGCCTACACGCACTTTGCAGGTGAGCCCACGCAGGGCTCCTGGGCCCAGCATCTCATGACCCAACATCTCCCAGCCCAAGCTGACTGTGGCAGCAGGGATTCTCTCTTTTGCGGCCCTTCATGTCACTGAGTCTTCAGCGAGTTTCTTTTGAAACTCAGGGCTGAGTGGGTAGCCATCTTCCAGCCCTGCTGGCAGCCTTTGCCCCCCACTCTGCCCAGAACTGGTGCTGGGGCAGCCAGCCCAACAAAAATACCCGTGGGTGGGGGTAGCAGAGAGGGAGAACCAGAACCTGTGCCCAGCCGGTTTGGTGTGCAGGTGAGAAAGGGCTTGGACTGCTCCACTCACCTGGTCTGTTGGGGTTCATAATGGTTTTTGGGGCAATGCAGGCCGGGAGGATGAGAGCATGGTTTTTCCCAGCACTGGGTGGGTTCTTCCTTGTTATGGTCAGGCCTTGCCAGGGCTTCCACTGACCTCTTGAAACACCAGTGGCTTCTTTTCCAACCCCAAGTCTGTACACAAGTCCCAGGTGCTGGTGAGAGGGCAATGCTCACCCTGTGTGCCACTGGGGCAGCCCCCACATGCCTAGGGATGCTGGGGCCAGGCTCTGGGAACAGCCTCATCCCCCTGATGAACTCCATCTGTATTCCATAGGAACACGGTCATACAGCCCCCCGGAATGGACCCACTTTGGCTGGTACTATGGCAAGCCAGCTACCATCTGGTCCCTAGGCATCCTGCTGCACCAGATGGTCTGTGGGGAGCACCCTTTCAGGAGGTGCCAGAACATCAGCTGGGACCATCAGCTCTCGCTGCCAGAACGGCTCTCTCAAGGTGGATCCTCATCTCTGGGCACGGGGGGAATCCCAGTGCTGGGAGACAGCAGCAGGCTCGTGGGCATCCTGCACTGGCAGCTGCTGAGGAGGTGGCAAATGTCCTGCTCTCCTCCAAAACAGGGAATGGATGGGAAAGTTTAGGCCCAGCTTTGAGCACATCCAGCATGGCCTGTGCATGGGAATGGTGGGGCAAAGCCAATAGGAGCCTTCTCCAACTAAGTGGTGGTTTCTGGTTTCTCTGCCCAGAGTGCCAAGATCTGATCAGGCGGTGTTTATCCATGCTGGACTTGGAAAGGCCCTCATTAGAAGAGCTGTTCTGTCATCCTTGGATGCAGGATATTCATCTTCCCTAGAAGAAGGGAGAGAGCCACAGGCATACTTTGATCCAGGGCCCTGGTAAGTTCCAGCTCCACACGTGCCTTGGCAATGAGAAGCAAAGGAACCCAGAGCTTTTTGTGCTGCCAGTGTCACTGCACCGGGGTCATGGGATGGGAACACGCAGCCCTTGGGCTGGAGCTGAGCTGCTCTGCCCAGCACTGGTGGCCGCCATCCAAGCTGGTTTTGCTTGTCCTGGTTCCCTGACAGCTGGGGCCCTGGGCAGAGCCCTGAGAGCCTGGTCTGCCCCCAGGGAAGGAGAAGAAGCCCCTGGAGAAGCTGTACCGGGTGGGGCTGCTGCTGCTGGAGAGAGTGAGGAGGACACCAAGGATGACAAGCTCTTCCTCAGCCTGGCCAGCTGAAGATGATGGACTTTGATTCTGGCACCTTCTTCAAAGCCAGGCTCCACAGTGAATTTGCAGATGAGTCCACATGCAGGGGGATGCTCTCAGATTTGGGCATTGCCCAGCCTGGCTGGGAACCAAAGGTTCCCCCTTTGCTGGGGCAGATGCAACTCATTCTTCAGTGGCTGCCCAGCTGCTTTTGGCAGGGCTGGGGCATGGGTTGGGGTGGGTATGAAATGGGAGTGGGCTCCTGGCCCTCCCAAAAGCCCCCAGCACCCACCGTGCCCCGGGCTGGGGCTGGGGCTGGGGCAGCCAGGCCAACACAAACAAACCCCTATGGTGGGAGCAGAGGTGGGACTCCAGAACCTGAGCACAGCTGCTTTGCTGTGCAGGCAAGGAAGGGCTTGGGCTGCTTCACTGCCCTTGTTTGCTTTGGGGTCACTGTGATTTTTGGCGGCAGTGCAGGGGGGAAGAGAGAAAGTGTGGGCTTCCCTCACCCATGGCTGGGTTTTTCCCTGGCATGTGGGGGTTGGGCCTTCCTCAAGGCCCTGACACAGATAAGAGTTTTTACCGTTTTTCTTGTTTTCCCTTTTTGCATCTAATATCTTTTCAAGAATGTGTTGTTTATTTTTCCAGAGGAAGCATTCAAGGTGGTCCAGTGTGGATGGGGAAGTGCTTGGGAGCAGCTGTGGTGTGGATGGGCCATGCCCTTGGAGAAGGCTGAGGCCGTGGTTTGGGAGCAGCTTTTCTTGCAGCCGTGGCTGGTGTGAGGTGGGTCCCTGTGTGCTTGGCAGGGTGGGATCAGAGCTTTTGGGAGCTGGCAGTGAGCACAGGAGCATCCTGCTCTGGGCAGCTGCTGAGGGCTGGATGTGCCGTGGCTGGCTGCAGGCTGGGCACATGTGCTGCCCTCCTGCTCTGCTGCCAAAGGCAGCAGGGATGGGCAGCTCTGGGCACAGCTCTGGGCACAGCCAGCATGGCCTGGGCACCGCAGGCCTTGGCACAAGGGCACAGGAGCCCTCAGCTGACGGGTGGTTTCTGCTTTCTCTCCTTGCAGCCGGGCTCTGCGGGTGCTGAGGCTGCTCTGGGCTCTGCCAGGGCTCTGCTGGGCTCAGCCCTGGGCCCAGCTGGGCTGGCTCTGCCCTCACATTGCTCTGACAGCTCTGCATCAGACGAGCCCGTTGCGAGCACAGTGCCTGAGCTTTCTGCTTTGGCGGGTGAGTGAGACTCTGCTGCAGGCCCAGAGATTGCAGCTGGGGACACACATCCAACTGGCAAGGACCCAAACTCTCCACAGTCCCAGCTGAACGCCTGGATCTGCACAGGGTGTTTTGTCTGTCCCATTCTTCCTTCTTGATTGGCTGGAATTGTGCAATTGCACTTTCTTCCTCCTCTAGAAGTGCCACAAGTGGGCCAAAGCTGGCAAGTGGGCCGTGCTCCTGAGGCAGTGCAGTCTGGAGCTGGTGGATGGAGAATTGCCCTTCTGCACTTCCAAACCAGAGCAAAAAGCCGTAAGTGGGACTTTGTGTCTCTAAGAAATCCCTGACAGTTTCAAAGGGAATGTGCAGCTCATTCCCAGGCTGAGAAGGAAGGTCATCTTCTGAAGGATTTGGGGTTTGACAGAGTTTCCATTCCCAGTCCTGCTTGGAGCTGGAAGGGCACAAAGCAATTTCTTCTTGCTTCGAGCACAATTTAAAATACAAATTTCGAATGTTTGGAAACAAAGCCCAAAATCTTTTAAAAGGCTGCTGAGGTCAGTAAAATGGATGCATGCCATCAGCACATTTACAATGTAAATACCTGAGTTCTCTTTTTAAAAAGATCATTTACCTCTTAATGCAAAGAATTTAACTTTGCCTTTATGTTTTGTTTTTTCACTAACACCTGGATTTTATTCCTATCTTTTACAATTTACCTATTTTTTTTCCTTTTTCCTTTTTTTTCCTTTCAATAGAAAACATGTCCTATCAAAGGAATGTCCTTTGCTCCTGGTTCCCGTGTGGAGCAGCTCCCTTCCTGCTGGCTGAGCTGGTCAGGCAGAGCCCGGCTTTTCCCCGTTGCTGGGCACAGACTGATGGAGCAGCACTGCTGAACACGGGCACACAGAGGGAGCAGCAGCAGCTGCCTTTGGCCACCTGAGGCTCCAAGGCCCAAACTCTGAGCAGCCAGGGCTGGAAGAGACTGGCAGGATCTGATCCCTGACTCTGGGCCAGGGCTGCACAAATGACCCCACAGCAGCAGCAGCAGCAGCAGCAGCAGATGGAGCTGACTTTGAGCACAGCCCCTGCCCCTCTTCCCTCCCGTGTGCAGCGGTGTCACAGCAGCCTGAGGCACCTGGGAGCCCCCAGTGCCATCAGGGACTGGAGATGGCAGCCCTGGGCTCCTGGAGGCTGTGCAGGGAACAGAGCTGGGCACTCCCTGTCCATGGGGAGCTTCCAGATGGAAAAGGCTGCTGTGCCCAGGCAGCTCCAAGGGCACAGAAAGGAGGCTCTGGAGCACTGGATCTGTGCCAGTGCCACAGTCCTGGGCAGCAGCCAGCGAGCACTGGGGAAACAGAGGGCACAGCAAGAGGGACAGAACCAGGCAAGGGCAGAGACTGGAGAGAGCCAGGCCTCGGAGCAGGAACAGCTGCTCCATTGCACTCTTGGAGAAAGCTCTTGGCTGGTTCAAAACGCTGAAAGGCGTGAAGGGCAGAGAGGAGGCCACACCAAACAATGCTCCTGTTTGCACAGCCTCCCCTCTCCATGTCCCAGAAGGAATTGCATGGACTGTGTTCTTCTCTCTGATTTGTCTTGTTCAGCATGAGCAGCTCAGCACCAGGAGCTGAAGGAGCTGAAGCCTCAGGCCACAGGAGCTGGGCAAGAGGGAACTTTTGGAGCCAAGTAATGCTGCTAAAATAGCCCCAGCTCAATGCAATGGATAGAATCATGGAATCACAGAATCCTTTTTGTTGGAAAAGCCCTCTGAGCTCACCCAGTGCAGCCGCTCACCGGGCAGTGCCAAGCCCAGCACTAAAACACGTCCCTGTAGTGCCAAGGCCTGGACACCAGACCTGAGTGAGGCCTGGACAGCAGGCCCTGAGCCAAAGGTGGCCTCTGGATGAACCTTCCAAGCAAACGTTATCTTTGTATCTGCTCCCTAATGAAATGTGCATGATCATTAGCACTGAGATAGATGTAGCCACTCATTAGTGAAACATGTATTGACCTTTGTGTATTCAGAAGCCAGACAAGGCCATGAAATCTGACATCTGGCCTTATTTGGGGCTGAAGGATCAAAGTCACCTCCCTTGGTTCCTCCTCGAGCTCTGGCCAGGCTTTGGGAGGGACCCAAGAGGAGGATGAAAGCAGATGTTGCCACACTAGCAGTGCTGTCAGTTTGTTCATTCAGCACTGTCAGAGCTGGGCCCTCTCCCAGCGGGGTTGGAGCCTCACCTGGGGCTGGAGACACCTGCAGGAATTCCCAGTGCCCCGGAGTGGCTCTGCAGCCCTTGGCTGTGACAGCTTGCCCAGCTGCTGTGTGGGTCTGGGGGATGGTAAAGGCTGAGGGTAAATGCTGCTGGATCTTTCTTAATCACTGCAGGCAATCTTTGGTGAGGATGGTTGGGTGCATTGCTGAGCTGCTCCTTTTGTGATTCTTTGCTGCTCTGAACTGCAGGGAATGACACTGATTCCTTCAATTGGAGTCTGTGTCTTTGGTGCTGCCCCTGCCCACTGGTAAAACAAAACTGGCACAGTCAGGCCAGATGACAACAAAATGTTACTTGTTCAATATTAATGTGAGGAATCAGTCCCATCAGAAATTCCCAGCTGGGAAGCCCTTCCCTGGAGTTCTCTGGCTCTGGAGTGGGCTGAGGTCAGAGCCCTGTGGGAGCAGTGGGGCAGTCGGGTAAAAGAGGTTGAACCCCTGGATGTCTTCAAATGCATCCAAAAATTGCACATGAAAAAGAAAAAGACCATGTGGATTTGGGCAGACGAGGGTGAATTTGTTGAGAGTACATAGGAAACAGCACCTTCAGAAGGAACAATCATTGTTGGAATGCTCCCACATGGAGCAACAGAAGAAGGTTTTAATCTTATGCTCAGATGGACTTGAGCAAGTGAAATATCAATATAATAAATAACTATATACAGATTTATAGTATGATAAGACCTTAATATATGTTTATATATTTATATATATGGCTATATCTACATATCTATATCTATATTTCTATATCAATATGTACATATAAAACAATAATAATGTGAAATAGTTCTGACAATGCTAATTTGGTAGCTTTGGCTGCTCAGGGATGTAACACTAAATACCCTACAGAAGAGGACTGGCCATGACCTTAAAGTCAGTGGTCAACTTTGTGAGATTGTATACAATGGAAAAAGGAGGAAGGGAGGAAATTGGTGATTTTTACAGGGTTTGCTGATACTGTGATGCAGAGTGCTTTGTCTGTTGCTGTGAAAAATACTGTGATTTTGCCTGCAGGGTTTTTCATGTACCAGACTATCCACAAGCTGCCGGATTGGTTTCATGGGTGAAGGGGTTGTTAAAAGAGCAGTTGAAAAAATGAGGAGATGGGAACCACGGAGAACCCATCTGCCAGATGTGCTCCATGCCCTTCACAATGGCCCACGGGGGAAATGGAAACCCCCTGGCTGTGCACGGCTGCCCCCAATTTGCAAATCCAGCCATGGGCAGTGAGACTTGGGCTGCCTGGGAAATTGTTCTGGCTGTGATGGCCCCTGGCAGGGCCAGCCCAGAGGCTGCAGGGCTGGGCCTTCATGCATTGGAATTCATTAGGATAAATTCAAAGCAAATGAGAGCTATCAGTACTGAAACAGGAATTCAGATTCCTCCAGGACACTTTGCTTTGGTAACTGCTCCCTTGGAGCTTGGCCTTGCAAAGTGTTCCTGTCATGGCAGGAGGAATTGATGCAGAATATCAAGGAGAAATTACAGTAATTGTGTTAAACAATAGTGACCAGGATTGGATTATTCAACCCCATGACAGGGTAGCACGATTATCGATATTGCAGTTTTAAGAACAATTGTGAAAAAAGGAGATCCAGCTCCAGTCACCACCATTTGTGGAGATAAAGGGTTTGGATCCAGCAGCCCTAATAATGGAGCCAGAGTGTTGGTCCAGAGGCCAAATGGCCCTCCCGAGGCAGCTGAAGGAGCAGCTCCTAGGAAAGACAACTCTGAGTCCTGAACCCTGGGCAGGAACAATGGGAATGTGTCCCTGCAGCCAAGGATTCTGTGTGAGAACAAGGAGATCTGCCAGGATATTGTTTTACACATCCTGCCAAACCAGATCTCCCTGTTTGCCCCAAGGGACCCTTTGGGAAATGCTCTGATCCATGGGGCTCCCTGTGAAGGCTGCTGTGACACTGAGGGACTTGCACAGGAATTCCATCCAGGAGGCTGGATGCCCCTCAGATGTCTGTAAGGTGTACCTTGATAGTCAGCCAGAATCTTTGTCTGCCACAAACACCTCTAGTGTTTCACCAAGGGATTGGTCATCAAAATGTAATGATGGGTTTTGATGGATTGCTGAGCTTCTTTTGTAATTCTCTGCTAATGATGATGTGCTTTGCTGAGCTTATCCTTTTGTAAATCTTTGCAGCTGTGCATGATATAAATGACACAATTCCTTCAGTTGGTGTCTGTGTCTTTGGTCGTGACCCTGCCCACTGGTGAAACAGGGCTCCCTCTTGCCTGTGTTCCCTGGGAAGGCAAAAGCCCTCACTCCCAAATTCCCCCCTTCCTCCCTGTTCCCCCCTTCATACCCTGAGCATGATGTGCTCTGGTCTGGGTACCCCGGGGTCAGTTGGGCTCCTCTGTCTTGCTGTGTCCCCTGCCCAGCTCCCCCACAGCCCCAGCCCCTCCCCAGCGTGGCTGGACGAGGGGCAGGACAGGCCTTGGCTGTGCTGCAGCTCAGCAAGAACAAAACCATCTCTGTGTGCTCAGCGCTGTGCTCAGCACCCGGCCCAGCAGTGTCTCAGTGCCAGGGGCTGTGCCCTCAGTCCCTGCCAGGGCTTTCCATGGCAACTGCCAGGCCAGGTGACCCAGGTGTCCCCCCCAGTGCCAGTTGCCATGGCAACAGTGCCCAGCCCCGCCCCTTTCTGTCTGGCTGAGCTGGCCTTTGTCCCTGGCAGTGCGGTCGGCACAGGGCAGGTGGCCATGGCACAGCCCCCAGCAAGGGATCCCCTCTGGCTCTGGGCACTGACACCAGCCCTGAGCAAGGGGTCAGGGCAGCTTTCCATGGCCACCAACATCACAACGGCTCCAGGCATCGGCTGCTACGGCACCAAACCAAGGAACGGGTCCCTGTGGCCGTTGCCATGGCACCTGGTGGCACCAATGAGCGTCACTGCAATTGTACCTGGAACAGCCCTGGCACCGCTTTGTCCCAGGATTGCCATGGCAGCCGAGGACAGCAACAGCTCTGCAGGCAAGTGGCCATGGAACCTGGCTTCAAAAATGGCTCCTTGGGCTGGTTTCCAAGGAAACCTGAACTGATGGGGGTTGCCATGGCACCCAAACCCAGCAGTGGGGGTCATTGCAGTGTCCATGGCAACAGTCCCTTGCAATGGCACCACTGCATGTTGGGATGATGATCCACCCTCATAGCTGGCCCAGGGCAGGTCTGGAGTCCTCCTGGTGGCAGCTTGGGCTTGGCACACACTTTAGGAGGATGTCTGTTTGCAATGGGGAAACTCAGGAGTTTTAGATTGCTTCAAAAATCAAAGAAGGAAAATCCCTCTTTGGCTGTGTGCAGCCACTTCTCCAAGCAAAGCAGGTTCCAGGTGAGTGAGGAGAGACACGATGGGCTTGGGGAATGTGGAGCAAGGTTGTCTACACTGGCTCAGAGCTCAAGGCACAGCTTCTCTGAGCAGGCCAGGGCTCCTTAGGAGAGTCCCTGGATCAATATCAGTCACTGAATGCTGCAATCATCTCTTGTGTAATAGGAACAGCAATAAAAGACACCCTTTAAAATAGGACTACAAATTTCCTGGAAGGTCTTGGAACTATTTCTCCATAACTGTCAAAGGAAAACCTCCTAATGAACTACACTGGAGCAGAGGGAAATCAAGGCAGAGCCAGGGTTTGTCAGGACTTGCTTGATCCTCATGAGCCTCACTGTGCATTTGGAGCTGAGCCCTTGAACCTCAGGGCCTGGGAGGAGATTGCACAAACCTTGCCAGGAGTCAAAGGCAGAGGAAACACCCCAAGTGTCTCCAGGCATTCATGGCTCCCACTGAGGTCCCTCTCCAACACAGGCTCCTCATGGACTCCTTGGAGGACAAAATTGGTGGCCAGGATGGCACAAAAACCTCTCAGACAGTGTGGAAAGGAAAATCCAAAGTACCTTCAACACCTTGAGTCTCAAAGCAATAATGAGCCCCATTTCGTGTCAGTACAAAGCTCTCCAGGGACTAATTAACACAGATAATTGGGGCCATGATTTCACAAACCTCTCCCAGAGTCTGTATCTAAAGGGAAACACCAAGTACCTTAAAAGAACTGAAGTACCTTGAAGCATTAATGTGCCCCACTGAGTGGTGTTACTGAGAAAGCCTCTGCAGGGACTAATTACAACACATAATTGGAGGCCATGACTGCACAAAGCTCTCAGAGATGCCAAGGCAAAAGCAAAACCCAAAGTCCTTTGAAACACCTGCAGTCCCTGCAGGGAGCATTCAGGAGCCCCCAGGGCCATTGCTGAGCAAGGCTCCCCAGGGACTCCTTCCAGCAGATCCTTGAGGCCACTGGGATGTGGGCTAGGGGGGGATGCTGAGGGCAGGACAAGGGGCTGACAGTGACCAGCCTGGCTGGGGCTGTGCCAGGAGGCCCCAAGGCCTCAGGACAAGGTGTCTCCTCCCAGCCCTTGGTGGCACAGACCCTGCTGTGCTCCAGGGCACCAAGAACTGGCTTCTCTTTGTCCGCAGCTGCCATCAGTGCCTGCAGTTCTCTGCTCTGCCTGGGGTCTGGGGACACTTTCTCAGTCATGTCCCTCAGTGGGATCTCTTCAAAGTACAAGAAACTTCAGTGTTTCAATAGAACTGAGTTCTTAAGGGTTCTGTGACATCACAAGAGCTGGCCGTGACATCACAGAGCAGGGTGTGAGGCCATAGAGCAGTGTCTGCCATCATAGAGGTTGGCTCTGAGGCATCAGAGAGTGGGTTGTGACATCACCTGGTGGCTGTGTAACATCATAGAGGAGGCTGTGACATCACAGACCAGATTGTGACATCACAGGGTGACTTTGTGACATCAGTCTTCTGCGATGTCACAGCACTGCTCTATGAAATCACAGGGTGACATAGAGTTGGCTCTGTGACATCACAGGGTCAGTGTGATATCACAGGGTCAGTGTGACTTTAGAGGGGCTGAGTGACATCACAGGTGGCTGTGTGACATCACGGGGGCTGTGTGACATCACAGGGGCTGTGTGAGGTCACTGGGGAGGTCACTCTACCCCGGCCCCCCTCACAGCTCCCCCCAGAGCAGTTCAACCCTGCTCGTGCACAGCAGGGTCCCCTGTCCCCCCAGGTCCCCCCGCCCCCGGCCCCGCAGCCTCCCCCAGAGGATGTTCCACGAGATCGACCCCAGAGCTTGACATGGGGACGGGGGACTGGGCCCTGGGGGTGGCACAGGGGGACAGGGACCCCCTGGCAACATCCCCGTGTCCCCTAGGGCCAGAACCTGGGCCAGGGCTCCTTCACCCTGTTACGAACGAGGGCTTGAGAGCACTGAAAAGTGCTCTCCAGTAAGGGATCGGCAAAAACCAGATTGAATATTAAGGGACAGCAGCACAAAGTTCCTTGGCAAGAGTCACTTTGCTCTTGACTGGGCACTTCAGGCACACCAAGGAAACAAAGCAACAACAAAACCAAACAGAATCCAGGCAATCAAACCAGAAATTAACCTAGAACTGTCTCTGTGTGTGTGTGTGTGACACAAGGACAGCAAGGGCAAGGATAAAAGGAACATGGCCTGAAAGCTTAACAGAGCTCAAACTTAACAGGACTTTACTAATACATTAACCTTAACTGATACTTTCAACCTCACAGTTTAGCAAAAGAGCAGAGTATAACAGCATGTAACCTAACTTAAACCTATGACTACGCAATTTAACAGAGGAATAACACTTAACAATACTGAACTTAACATATAACTTATACTAAAGGTAACCGCTTAGCAAAAGAAAACCTCTTAGCAGCATTTAACTTCATTTAGGCCTTGTGATTTAACCTTCCCTAAAGGCCTGACTGACTCAGCTATCCAAGGCACAACAACCCGTCAGACAGCAGCATTTCTGCCACATTTCCCCAGCACAGGCACTCGTGTGTGCACACAGACACCAAGAGTCAGTGCAAGGCACCTGTGAGAAATTCCCCTGAGGGCAGGAAATGCTCACTGTGGATCCTTTGGCACCTCCCCAGTGGGTGAAGGGTTGAGCCTGGAGGAGTGGGGGGATCGGCCCAGGCTCCATTATTGTTTGAGATCCCCGAGTGCAGCAAATGGGAGAGTTCCCGGATGGGAGAGGCCCCACTCAGAGGGAGTCGCTGGCTCAGGAGAGCTCCAAGGGCTCCTTTTGTAGCACTGTTTGTAGGGCCCCAAGAGAGGGGCTTCAGTCCCAGCAATGGTTCATCCTGGCCACACTTGGCATCAACAGCTTTCTTTGGCAGTGTGAGAACAGGGATGTTGTGTCGCTGAGGGAACAAAAACAGCTCCCAGGGCTGCTCCTACAGGAACCAGGAGCTGGCTGGGCAGCAGCAGTGCCTGGAGCAGACAGTGTTTGTGATGAGCTGCAGAGGAGCTGAGCCCAGGGGCTGTTGGCCAAGGCCCAGGCCCAAGGAGCATTTCTCAGCTGGCAGGGCGGCCTGAGAAGGGGAGGGGGGAATGCAGCAGTACAGGGCCCATGGAACCAAGGGACAACTGTGACACTGTGGGGCCTTGTGAGACCAAGGGACCACTGTGACACTGTGGGACCTCATGCAATCATGGAGACCATTGTGACATTGCTGAGCCTCATGGAACCAAGGGGACTGTCCTGACACTGTGTGGCTCCATGAAATGTAGGGATCATTGTGACACTGAGAGGCGCCATCAAACCAAGGGTGCATTGTGACACTGCCAGGAGTCCTCAAACTGTGGAGACCATTATGACACTTTGGGGTATCATGGAACCAAGGGGCCATTGTGACACTGCAAGACTCCATGGAGCCAAGGGTCCAAACTGTGACATTGCAGGGCCTCATCGAACTGTGGAGAGACCATTAGGACACTTCACAGCCTCATGGAATGAAGGAGACCGTTGTGACACTGAGGGGCACCATGGAATCATGGAGACCATTGTGACATTACGAGGCCCCATGGAATAACCAAAGCATTATGTCACTGTGAGGCCTCATGGAACCAGTGAGACCACTGGGACCCTGGAGGTCCCCACAGAAACCAAGAGGACCATTGTGATACTGTAAGGCCTCGTGAAACCAAGAGGCCTTTGTGACATTGCAGGGCTGCCTGGAACCAAAGGTCCAGTGTGACATTGCAGGCCCTCATGTCATCAATGGTCCATTGTGACACTGTGGAGCCAAAGGAGACCATTGTGGCACGGCAAACCCTCAGGGTCCTAAGGTCCATTGTGACATTGCAGACCTCGTGGAACAGAGGAGTCACGTGACATTGTGGGGCCTGGGGAACCATGGAGACCACTGTGACACTGCCAGGCCTCATGGAATCAGTGGGACCATTGTGAGACTTCAGGGCCTTGTGGAGCCGAGGGGACATTGTGACACTGCTGGACCCCATGGAAACAAGACACCAATATGTCACTGATATTTTTTCATAAAAATCCTTTCTTTGGGATTTTTCCTCTTCTGGGAAGCTGAGGCCCCAGAAGAAGAATGGAAACAATTGTTATCTGCTGCTGTGGAATGTAGCAGGTGCACCTATGATTGGCCCATGTTCCATGTTTACAATTAAGGGCCAATCAGGACCAAGCTCTCTGGGACAGGTTCACAGAGAGCTCTCTTGTTTATTGCTATTCCTATTCTTTTCTTAGCTTAGCAGCTTCTGAAGTTTTCTCTCTATTCCTTTTAGTATAGTCATAATGTATTATATATAATGAATTAATAAATCCAGCCTTCTGATCATGAAGCCAAGATTCTCATCTATCTCTTTACCCCTGAGGAACCCTTGCAAAGCCATGTAACACCATTATGGCACTGTGGGGCCTCATGGATCCAAGGCACCATTGTGACACTATGGGGCCCCACAAAACCAAGGGAAGATGGAACAGGTCTTGCTGGTTTGGCCTCCCAGGGGCCACCTGACTGGTCCAGCTGACCTTGGAACATTAAGACTCTCTTGTCATCTGCTTCTGAAACACTGGTCCTCTGTGCTTTCCTTCCCAATGGAAAAGAACTGTTCTTTTCCGCCAGGCACCCATGGCCAGAATTGGGATTTCACCTCCAAATTTCCCTATATCCAGAGATTGTTCCAGTAGGAATATTGCCAGGACAAGTCTAGTTGCCAGTGGTTTCATGAGGGTCACTTCCCATCTGTCCCCAAAATACTGGGGAAGGCTCCATGCTTTCCTTCCTGTGGAAAGAACTGTCCTGCTTTTCCAGGTGCCCATGGCCAAGACTGGCCTTCCACCTCCAAAATTCCTTCAGTTCAAAAATGCTCCCAGACAAAATCTGCCCTTATTGACAAGTCTGCCAGGCCTTGGCCTTGTGAGGCTCTCAGCTGCCTTCCAAACACTGGAGCCCTGTGTTTTCCTTCCTGTGGAATAGAACTGTCCTTCTCCTCCAGGCACCCATGGACAGAATTGGGATTTCACCTCCAACATTCCCTGTTGTGAGAGACTGGAGGAGATTGTTGGCTCAAAACATTTTTGCACAGGGGAGGAAGGGGCAGGTCCAGCCTTGCCCTGCCCTGGAACTCCAATGCTGCTGTGCCCTGGAACCCCAATCGCCCCAGAGCCTCTCTCCCAGCCCAGCAGTGTCTGCCAGTCCCTGGCACAGCACAGGCAATGCTCCACAGCCACCTCTGCAGCCCCCAACCCAGCTCCTGAGGGACCAAATGAGCCCAAGTCCCACCTGGGGGAAGGGCCCAGGGAAACCAAGCTGACCACAAGGCAAGCACACATCTTGACCCTACCTCCACTTGGAATTTCCATCTGAACACTCCTGGAATCCAGGACTTGGTAGCTGTGTGGGTGCTTCTGTACATGTTTTTTGTTTTTCTCTTTCTGTGTATATTTCTTCCATTTCTCTTCTCTTGCAAATCTTGAGTAACTTAAAACTGCACAGGCTTAGAGTTTGTGAAGGTGAGTGGTCCAATTTAAAGCTTTGATAAGTGGGGTTTTTTATTTCATTGAATGTCATATTAAACCATTTGCCAAGTTTCCATAATTTTCTAATATAACTAGTAAAAGCTGTCTTGTTCTTTCGAGCTCCTGATGATCTCTTGTCAGAATTTCTGCACTGCGTCCAACTCAGAGGAAACAAACAATTGTAATTTCTTTTAAATCTCTCATTGAGAAAGTTTTTTAGTGGATGGGAGTCAGGGCTTGTCTGTCCTGCTGGGCACAGCCCAGGCAGGGCTTTCCCAGCCACATTCCACACTCCATTTCCCAGCTGGAGCCCCTGGTGCCTCTGAGTTGTGCTGCCCCAGCCCCAGGGACGCTCTCCTTGTCTGCCCATTCCCCCACGGTCTCTGGGCAGGGATGGCCTCAGTGGGGGCTGCTGACATCCTCAGCAACTTGGAGGCTGCTGCTGAATTTTCCTGTTCCAGAGGCTTGTTCAGCCTTGAGCTCTTCAGTGCAGGAATTCAGTGTCCCAGGGCTCATTGACATTGAGAACACCTTAACAAGCCAAGCCTCAGGGAATAATTTGATTTCAGTTTTCAAATCATCTGTGGTTAACTTGACCGATTTCAGTAGTGTGTTCAAACGGAATATATTCTATTTACAAAGATAATGAGAAAACTTTTTTTAGGTCCTTCTTCAGTTTTTTCCTGTTCATAAATCAGTCTGTGCAGTCTCCAATTGACATTGAATCCAAGTACCTCCTCATGCAATTTGAATAAAGATGAAAATCAAGACCCTTCATGGCTGACAATCAATCAGACTCTGTCACTACCCCCACCCCACCATTTCCCCCATCCAAGCCCTGGCACTCAGAGCAGCCTTGTGCAAATCTGAGCTCCCTCCAGCCCAGGCTGCACCTGCAGCTTTCAGCTCCTTGGCTCCAACTCCCACCTGCTTTTCTCGGAGAAGGAGCTGCCTGAGACACAGAGGGATGTTCATTTCTTGTCAGCCAACAAAGCCAAGGGAAGGCACAGCTCCATCAAATGCAAAAGTCATTCCTCTGCTGGATATTGAATCCACTTTCCACAGCAGACAGTCTCAGAGCAATGGAAAACACCTTCTGTGCACAGCACAGATCTCAACAGATCCTCCCGTGCAAACCCTCCATACTCTGATTCTGCCCAGATTTGCTCTTTGCACACAGCAGTCATACACTGAAGTCAGGAGCTCCCTCCATGACCAGAGGGAGGAACATAGGGAAAGGGGATGAAGAGCTCTCCTGTGCAGAGCCAAGGTCCAAGTGCAGCCCCTGCAGTGGGAACCACAACTCATCAGGTTTGTGTCCTTTGTGGTCAGGGACTGGTGGCATCCAGAGGAACAGAAAGGTTTCTTGCCAACAAACACAAGTTGAACATTTGAACAGTTTAAGAACCATCACAGCTCTTCCCTCAGCTCTCTGGGATGTCCCAGAAGCATCTGACATACCCCCAATCCCCAAGGGATTTCTGTACAGGAAGAATTCTAAAAAAAGGACATAAGAAAACACAATACTGTGATAAATATAAACAGAAATGAGATGATGTTTAATTATATATTTATTTGAACTTCAGAAATATTGGGCAAATTCTTGCAGATCAAAGTATGAAATCAGTCCTTTGAGAGGTACTTCAATGACCAGAGAGGACCTAGAGGAGTAAATCTGGGGGCAGCAGGAAGTACATAGATCCACCTGCTTTAAAAGAAGAGATGTCCTTAGACATGGCCATTTAACCAGGAGGGCTGGAAACACCTGATGGAAAAGAAAGATTAAATCATAGAATGAATATTGCGGACACAAGCAGAGGGGAAGATCAGTATTTTTTCTCCTTCTGCCATCAATATGCTTCCAGGAAATCCCTGTTTTTGATGGGAAAACTTTGCTATAACTTCAAAGTACTCAGATTACCCAGATAATAAAGATTTGTTTGTATATTAGAAACTAACAAGTATTTAAACCTGTGCCCCTATCCAGGCAGACATCAGTTGTGTGCCCATGAACAGGCAGTGCCACTTGTGCCCTGAGGTGCCCAGCTGGGATTGGATCTCTCTGAGAGCACCTGAGAGAGAGTAGGGCACCTTGCAAGCTGCAGGTCCCTGACAGCCCCACAGGGCTCCTGGCCCATCAACATCTGCTCTGCTCCAGTCTGAAACAGGGCCCAGCATGGTGCCAGGATCATCAGAGAGCTGAGGTGTGTGCTGGAATTCAATGCCCTCCCCATCCCTCAGCAGCCCTGCATTTCCCTCCTGCAGCCTTGGCCTCCAGCACAGCCATGGAGGCTCTTTGGGCTCTGCACTGTTCCTGCAGCCCCAAGGGCAGCTGAGCTCTGCCTTTGGCACAGTCAGGCCTGGCCAGCGCAGGCCATGCTCAGCAATTGCTTGTGTGTGCCTGGCCTTGCTGTCAGCCCCGGCAGCAGCTGTGTGGCCCCTTTGTGGCCCTGTGCTGGCCCAGCCATGGTGGCCCAGCCCCTGTGCAGGCCCAGCCCAGGCCAGGAGCATTGCGACTGGGAACGGGCCCTGTGCCGTGGTGCCCACAGCAGCCTTGGGGCTCTGTGCCCCATGGCCTCCCTGCTGGGCAGCCTCTGCCAGCTCCTGCAGAGCCCCTGGCACCTGTGAGGCTGCACAGAGAGCCCTGCGCCGGGCTCTGCCGGCCTCTGGGCCAGCAGAGAGGCAGCCAGGGCTGGCCATGGCTGTGAATAGGCCCTGAGCCCCGCAGGAGGATGGAGCTGGGCCACAGCCAAACTCAGCCCAGGCCAAAGCTGGGCTCAGCAGCCAGGGCTGCCAACACACGGGCACAGAGGCTGGCACTGACAAATGTCCTGGGCCCCCTCCCTGCTCTGTCCATGCCACCAAGGGCACAGAGCAGCCTCCTCTCTGGGCCACATGCCTGTTTGCAATGCCTTGCACAGGCGCTGGCCCTTCCCCACAAGGCCTGGCCAGAGTCCTGTCCCTGCACGCTCAGCCAGGCTGAGGTGGACACTGATGGTTTCTGGGCCAGGCTGTCTGAGCCCAGCCCAGCTCCCTGCAAGCTCTGCCAGCTGCCCTGAGCTCTGGGCAGCACCAAGGGCCTCTCCCCAGCCCAGCCCAGCCGGCTCTGGCCCCACAGCTCTGCTCAGGCCAGGCTGCTCTGGGCACTGCCCCACGGCCTCAGCCCCTGGCAAGGGCACAGCAGCAGCTGCAGCTGCCACAGGACTCAGCCCCAGCCATGGGGGGAAGGTGCTTGGCCAAGGCCAAAGGAGGCTCCCTGGCTTCCCTGCTCCCCTTGGGCTGAGGTGCTGAGAGCTCTGCAGCCCCTGCTGCCATCCCATCTGCCCAGGGCAGCACAAGAGCCCCAGCCTTGGGGCCCTCAAGAGTTGCTCCTGCTCCAGGCCCAGGGCCCATGCCAAAGCTGGGGCAGCCACAAAGCTGTGCCCATTTCTGTTCATTGTTGCTCTGATGGGGATGGATCTGCTGGCACTTGGAGGTTGCTGATGAATTTTACTACTCCAGAGGCCTCTTCTTTCTTGAGCTCTTCAGTTCAGGAATTCACTGGAAAAGGCTGTTAAACATTTCTTCAAATCACCCAAACAAGACAAGCCCTTGGGAATAATATAAGTTTTCAGTTCTTCTGTGATTAATTACACACATTTCAGAAATGTATTCAAAGTGAATATACTGTACTGAAAAAAATGCAGAGAGAACTGTTTTGTCCTATTTTTTTCCTGTTTATAGATCGATATCAGCAATGCAGTGTCCAGTTGATATTGACCCCCAGCAGCTCCTAATGCAGCATGAATACGTATGAAAATCAAGACCCTTTATGGCTGACAATCAATCAATCAATCACAATTTCTCCCCACCATTTCCCTTATCCAACCCCTGGCACTCCTATGGATCAGGAATTGTGTGCCCAGCAGGAGCAGGGCAGTGATTCTTCCCCTGTGCTCAGTACTGGTTGGGCAGCACACTGTTAGGTCACAGGAACTGGCTGCCCAGGGCAGTGGGTGAGTCACTGTCCCTGGAAATGTTTATGGAAAGACTGGATGTGGCACTCAGTGCATGGTCTGGGTGACAAGGTGGTGTTGGGTTCCAGGTTGGACCTGATGCTCTCCAAGGTCTTTTCCAGCCTGGTTGATTCTCTGATGATTGTGACACTGCAGGGCCCTGGGGAAGCAAGGGGCCATTGTGACACTGCGGGGCCTGGTGGCACTAAGAGAACCATGGTGACATTGTGTACGACATGGCAGCACAGAGCCAAGAGGCCATTGTGACACTGTGGGACTGAATGGAAGCAAGGGGTCCATTGTAACAGTCTGGGTCCTGGTGGAACCACAGAGGTCACTGTGACACTGCAGAGCCTTGTGGAACCAAGGGGCCATTGTGCCATTGCAGAACCAAGGAGACCGTTGGGAGAGCATGGGCACAATGGAATCAAGGGGCCATTGCTCCATTGCAAGGACTCTGGGAACTGAGGGAACAATTGTGACCCTGTGGTGCCCCATGGAACCAAGGGTCCCTGGTGACACTGCAGCATCTTGTGTCACCAGGGCTCCATTGTGACACTGCAGCACCAAGGAATTCATGGTGGCCCTCTGAGGCCTCAGGGAACCAAGAGGCCACTGTGACCCTGCAGGGCCTTGTGGAACCATGCAGGGCATTGTGACAGAGCAGGACCTGGTGTCATGATGGGGCCATTGTGACACTGCAGGGCCCCATGGAACCAAGGGGACAGTGCTGCTCCTCAGTGTCACATATTTTATGTGGACATATTTTATGAAAAATCCTTTTGCTAGGTATTTTTCTCCTGAGAAGCAGAGACGCCTCAGAAATGAAATGTAAGCAATAATTATCTGCTGCTTTGGAATGCAAAGGGGGACCTTGATTGGTCTCATGTGGTGGTTTTTAATGTCCAATCACAGTTTGGCTTTCTCGGACTCTCTGGTCAGTCACAAGATTTTATTATCATTCCATTCTTTTCTATTGCTTGCTAGCCTTCTGATGAAATCCCTTCTTCTATTCTTTTACGATAGTTTTAGTATATAATTTTATTTTAATATATATAATATATATCATAAATTTATAAATCAGCTTTCTGAAACATGGATTCAAGTTTCTTGTCTCTTCCTTTGTTCTGTGACCCCTGTGAAAACCACCACACCTCAGGTACTCCTGGAATAAAGGAAACATGTTTGACAAGGTGGTGGCCCTTGGGACCAAGAGACCATTGTGACACTGTGGAACCAAGGAGAGCATTGCTGCACTGCCAGACCTCATGGAACCAAGGATACACTGTGACACGGAAGGCCTTGGGGGCCAAGGATCCATTGTGACACTGCAGGGTGCAAGGATCCAAGTGACTTTGTGACATCAAGGGGTCCCTTGAAACCAAAGGGACATTGTGACACTGGGTGGCCTCATGGAATCATGGAGAGCATTGGGACACTCGGGGGCCTCATGGAACTCTGGTGACACCAAGTTGTCTGGGAATGTTGATCTGCTGCAGGGTAGGAGGGCTCTGCACAGGGCCCTGGACAGGCTGGATCCAGGGCCCAGATCCAAGAAGGTGACGTTTCACAAGTCCAAGTACCGGGTCCTGCACTTTGGCCACAACAACCCCTGCAGCACTACAAGCTGGGGACAGAGTGGCTGGAGAGCAGTCAGGCAGAAAGGGACCTGCAGGGACTGATGGAGAGCTGGCTGGGCATGAGGCAGCAGTGTGCCCAAGTGGCCAAGAAGGCCAATGGCTCCTGGCCTGGCTCAGGAATGGTGTGGCCAGCAGGAGCAGGGCAGGGATTCTTCCACTGTGCTCAGCACTGTTTGGGCAGAACCTCAAGTGCTGTTTGCAGTTCTGGGTCCCCCATATTTAGGAAGAACATGGAGGGGCTGGAGCATGTCCAGAGAAGGGTAGCAAGGCTGGGGAGGGAGCACAAGTCCTGTGAGGAGCAGCTGAGGTAGCTGGGGTTGTTTATCCTGGAGAAGTGGAGCCTCAGGGCAGACAAGGCGGTGTCAGGGCACAGGGTGGACTTGATGATCTCCATGGCCTGTTCCAGCCTTGCTGATTCTGGGATTCTCTGGAACCACCCTTGGAGCAGTTGCAGGATGAGCCCTGGGCCTCCTCTTCAGGAGCTCCAGCAGCCCAGGTCCCTCAGCTTCTCCTGCCAGCCCCAAAGCCCATCCTGTCAGTCCTGCAGAGCCTCTGCAGCTCCTCCTCCACTGCCCAGAACAGGGAGCCCCAGAGGCAGACACAGCAGTCCAGATGTGCCTCTCTGGCCTGGGGTGCCTCTGGCAAGGGAGCAGCACCAGGCACTGCAGGAGCCTGCAGACAATTCCTGCAGCACTTGTAGGATGATCCTGCTGCCCAAGGGACGTTCCCATGGGGCCAAGTCAGGAACTGCAATGGGGAGTGGGGCCAGAGAGGAAAGGGCAAACAGGGATGGGCTGTTTGCAGGGGAGGGAAGAGGGGTGGGCAATAGGAAGAAATTTGCAGCAGGAAGAGGAAAGAAAGCAAAGGTGAAGCCAAGGAAATGCTCAGGGCAGTTTGGGGGTGGCTGCCAGGCAGCCCTGGCTCTGAGCAACAGCGTCTGCACTGGGACAGGAAACTCCCAGCTGATGGGAACAAACTTTCTGGCTGACTGCAGAGGCCAGGACAAAGCTGAGTGGTTTCCCTGGTGTCCCGCAGCCCTTGCTGGCCCATGGGGCTGATGGCATTTGTGCTCCCTCAGGGTCCTGTCCCCACAGCATCAGCATGGGGGTGCTCCCCCTGCTGTGTGCAATGCAAAGAGGGGCTGCTGAGCCAGTGCTGCCGTGTCTGTGCCTGCAAGGATGGGGCACCTGTGTGAGCTGAGGGAGAGGCCAGGGCTGCAGAGGGGGGATGTTGTTGGCAGCTCCATGAGGATGCTCTGGGACGCTGCCCTGGGCTGTGCAGCGCACTGGGGATGGATCAGCCCCTGCTCTGCTGCTCCTTCCCGTCTGCCCCAGGGCCCTTGCAGAGCCCCAGCCATGCTGTTTGCCCCCAGCCTGCCCACGGCCAGCCTGGGGCTGCTCACGGGGTTTTCTGTGCTGAGCATTGGCCTGGCCGTGTTCTTGAGAGAGCCTGGGCAAGGAGCCTGGAGCCCCCAGGGCCTGGGCTGAGGCATCAGCGCTGCCCCAGCAGTGCCCATGGCCTGTCCCTGCTGCAGCCCCGGCAGTGCCACCCCCAGGACTGTGCCTGACCCCGAGAGCACTCAGGCCCTGCAGCAACACCAGGGCCGCCAGGGCAGCGGGGCAGGGCCATGGCAGCAGCACTGGCAACACCAAGTGCTGCTGCTGCTGGGCACAGCTGCTGGGCCAGCACTGATCTGCCCCCAGCTCTGCACACAGACATTGCTGCTGCACCTCCAGACAAGGCAACAGAAGGGGAATCTGTAGTTAAAACTTTGCTGGGAGAGCCTTTAGTTCATTTACAGCCACTAAAAGCACAGCTCCTCCTTGACAAGTCTGGGGCCACAGGACAATTTAAGAGAAAGAAAATGAGAAATGGAATAAAGAAAAGCCTAGATTTCGAGACAATAATACAAACTAAAACAGAGGGGAAAAAACCCCAAATCAACAGAACTATCCAAGATGACTTTTATTATAGATTATTTGCAGAAACTGGCCAGCCGTTTAATGTTTCTGAAACCATCCAGTTGTCAGTCTCCACACTGTAGCCTTGAGCTCCTGGTTCCTCAGGCTGTAGATAAGGGGGTTCAAAACTGGAGGAACCACCAAGTACAGAACTGAAACCACCAGATCCAGGGATGGGGAGGACATGGAGGGGGGCTTCAAGTAGGCAAAAAAGCCAGTGCTGATGAACAGGGAGACCACAGCCAGGTGAGGGAGGCAGGTGGAAAAGGCTTTGTGCCGTCCCTGCTCAGAGGGGATCCTCAGCACAGCCCTGAAGATCTGCACATAGGAGAAAGCAATGAAAACAAAACAACCAAAAGCTATAGAGATAGAGAAAAGAGAAACCTCAATTTCCCTGAGGTAGGATTTGGAGAAGGAGAGCTTGAGGATCTGAGGCATTTCACAGAAGAACTGGCCCAGGGCACTGCCATGGCACAGGGGCAGGGAAAATGTATTGGCTGTGTGCGTGACAGCACTGAGAAAGGCACTGGCCCAGGCAGCTGCTGCCATGTGGGCACAAGCTCTGCTGCCCAGGAGGGTCCTGTAGTGCAGGGGTTTGCAGATGGACACGTAGCGGTCGTAGCACCTGATGGTCAGGAGGAAATACTGTGCTGAGAGGAAGAACATTATGAAAAAGAGCTGTGCAGCACATCCTGAGTAGGAGATGGTGCTGGTGTTCCAGAGGGAATTGTGCATGGCTTTGGGGACAGTGGTGCAGATGGAGCCCAGGTCGCTGAGGGCCAGGTTGAGCAGGAAGAAGAACATGGGCGTGTGCAGGTGGTGGCTGCAGGCTACGGTGCTGATGATGAGGCCGTTGCCCAGGAGGGCAGCCAGGGAGGTGCCCCGCAAGAGGCAGAAGTGCAGGAGCTGCAGCTGCCGCGTGTCTGCCAATGCCAGCAGGAGGAAGTGCCTGATGGAGCTGCTGTTGGACATTTTTTCACTCTGGCCATGGTGGACTGTTGAAAGAAGACATTGACAAGCGCTTTGAGTCAATCCTATGAGGTTATTTTAGGAATTCCCTCAAAACTACTTTTCTATCTGTGGGGGAATTTCACTAAGCTTTTTTTATTTTTGATTGGGTTTATGCTTTTGAGTCCCTTCCTCATCTTCAGCATTGCTCTCAGCCTGAACCCCAGGGAAGCCCAAAAGGGAAAACAGGGCTCCCTGTGCCCCAGAACAGTCAGACCTGCTGTTCCCACAAAGGTGCCCTATGCCTATTACATCTCCTCTTATTTCAGGGTGATGAAATTTTAAACATGTTTAAAAACAAAAGTGGAGTTTCTAAAGACTCCAGTTTCAAAGTCAATTTCTCTAAGCCCGTCTCTCTTTCCCAGTGCACCTGAACAGAAAGGGATACCAAGGATGGGTCTGGCTCTCTGCTGCCTGTAACTTTGCCTACTAGGAACTGTTCCTCTCTATCCAAGCCTTGTCCCTGCCAGTGCTGCCAGAGCCCAGCCAAGCCCTGGGGGCTCAGCTCTGCCCTGCAGACACCTCCCAGCACAGGGCACTTCCCAGGGGCATCTCCATGGCAGCAGGGCCTTAAGGGCAGGCCAGACAGAGATGCTGCAATCCAAGGTGCTGCTGCTGCTGTCTGTAGGGAGAGGAGGCTAAGGAGGCTTTCTGAGGGAGATCTGGGGCCCATCTGCTGATGCCCAGGCTGACAGTGCAGGAGTCTCAGTGACACAGCCAAAGCTGACAGCCCCTTTCCCTTCCCTTCAGGAGAAAGCTGAGAGCAGCCCTGGCCAGGCAGCACCATCTCCACAGCAGGAGGAATCTGCTCTGATGGGGGTGGCTCCTTCCACCTCCAACTTCTCCCCAGCAGCGTCCATGGGGAGCTGACAGGCAGACTGAGAGCTGCCCCTGGCAGGTGGCACATGCCCTGGGCTGGCCAAGAGCCCTGAGGGCTGCAGGAGCTGCTCTGCAGGACAACCCTGGCTGCACATGCAGTGCATGTTCATGTCCCAGTCATGCTGTGCTATGGCTGCTTTTCAAGTCTGCTTTGAGCCAAATAAATAGGAGCGATAATATCAGGAAGGGGAAATCCTGACCTGGCCCTGTTGTGCCTTCTCCTCCTGCTGCCTTTGCTGATCCAAGTCTTGGCCAGCCCCCTGGCCTGTTGGCTCAAGATGCTGATCCCCTGGAAAACCTTTTTGTTCCAATGGGCTTCCAACACAGCCAGAGCTCTGAGCCACGTCCTGGCAGGGCCATGTGCAGGCAGGACCTGGGGGCTGCAGCTGTTTGTTCCATCCCTTACCTGCTTGACTACCTGAGCAGAGTTAAGGACAGTGCAAATCTGGAGAAGATCTGGGTATTTCTGAGAGCTGAAAAGTTCTGGATGTGTCCCAGGCATGTCTGGAATCACTCTGTCTCCAGTGGTTTCCTCCTGTGTTAAACACTTGTCTACAGTCAAGGCCAAACTCCCTCTTCCAGACTGAGCTGTGCCAGGAGTTACTGACCTTCTGTGCCAGGCTCTGGAGCTGCTCTCATCATGCCCAGATTTCCCTCTGGGAATGTTTGCCTGGCTTGAAACCACTGGCCTGAGCCAGCCTGGCTGAAGAGACCTGGGAGGTGGCCACAGATCCATTTGGTGAGCAGCAGACCATTGCCTCTTCCCAGGCTCAGCATCCAGCAGAGGATCTGACACCAGCCCCAGGCACACACGCACAGAGCAGATCGTGTCCCTGCAGCCCAGCGAGCTGTGACACCTCTGGGAATTTACTGGAAAGCCCTACCACCTCTCTAAGGCTCTCAGGAACAACCATGAGGGAAGGAAATAAAAAACAAGCCCTCAGAAAAACACAAAATGCTGTGTGAAGTACCTGAAATGCCCCCAACAGTTTAACTAGAGCATGGAGTAAGCTGAGAAAATGTATGAACAAACGAATTAAACAAGTGAGCACACAGCAGACAAGTTGGCATGTAGGTGTCTACTGAGAAAGCTTAAGCACAGGAAGGGGAGAAAAAGCAAACTCAAACCAAGGCATAATATCCCTCACATTTTGGAGCAGAGCTCTCAGACCATGTATCATCCAAACCACTCCAAATTACCATCTGCCAGAATGTCCTTCAAAGAAAAAAGGTCCACAAGTTTGCAAAGCAGCAGTTTAATGTTGTCCTATCAGATGAGAGGCTCTCTCCAAAGAAGATTTTTGCACTTGAGTAAGAAACACTACACAAAAGTGTGACTCTCGTGGCTACTGCTACACTGTCAGGTACCATGAGACAATGAATTTTTGGAGTCCTGGCCATGTCATGGCAGGTACATCTGGAAAGAAGCTCTTTAGCAGCCCCTGTCATTTCATAAGTTACCTGCAAATGTTTCCAGATCCTCTGCATGATCTTCTCTGTATGCAGAAAGAGTCTACATAAAGAACCTGAGCAAACGACTCTGGTATTGTTTCAGAGACAAAGATACACCAGAATATGAAGAGCAGGTTTTGTTTCTCATGTATCTTCCTGTCATCCCTAAATCAGGCTCTGTTTCAGACTAGAAGCTGGATCCTTCCCTGCTATAAACCTGGGTACCTGCTCCTGTCCACGAGGCCCATCACTCCACACACGCTGAGGGCCAACTGCATTGCATATGAGATTGCCAAGTAAATTCAGGTCTGTGCATGCACCATGTGTTAGACTAGGCCATAAATAATTTATGATGCTGGAGAAGGTGACTGTATTTTTAGGTGTAGAAATATGCAGATAAAACAGTCCTGACCTTCAATTTTCACTCTGCACTTCTGATCCTGAATTTGAGTCTATCCAATGCATTTCTAAAGCCTCTGCACCTCTGAATGAGCAACACATCCCCTGCAAAGCCCCAAAACCCATAAATCAAAAAAGGGGCACCAGGAAAACCCATGGAGCCCACAGGATACCTCCTGTAGCCAGCGCTACACAGGATGCCCCAGCATAAGGAAGAGCAGGCTCCTTCCCCTGAACCTCAAAAATTCTGCAGGTCAGTCTCCTCTGGATTCTGGCTGCTGACCCTTATTCCTGACCCCACATCTAATCAACACGCCTTTGATGTCAGAGGCACGTGTTCATGGGGCCCAAATCTCTCTCTAAAGACCACGGGAGCTGCTCAAATCAGCACCTTGCCATCCTGAGGCAGCCCAGGAGCAAGGATGAGGAAGGACAAAGGTGCTCACTGGGGTGCTTGTAACTGTACCCTCTGTTACATCTTCCCCCAGAGAGAGCTGTCAGTGGGACAGAAGGAGAATTATTCCTTCCTTGGACTTTGTAGAAACAGGGAGCCCAGGGAAACCAAGAAACAATCATAGATTCGACACCACATTACTTCTGGATGTGTCCAATGAGCAAGATAAGGACACACTGAGGAGAAGGGGAAACAGATGTTGCAAGGGCAAGGAAGGGGACAAGACAGTTTTGTGGTGTGTCACAACACAGCTTTTGGTCTCTGCTATCAGAAATAAACCAAGGGAGGTGGAGAGAGGCACAGAGCCCAGGCGAGGGCAGGTCTCACCTGGACAGGGCAGCTCCCAGGACAAAGGCAGCGTGTTCCTTCAGCGAGGCCTCGCTGCTGTTCAGCCCCTCGATCACCAGCCGGAGCCCACCCATGGACAGGAAATCCTTGGCATTGTCCACCTGGGAGAGAGCAGCTTCCATCAGCACAAAGCCCCAGCCCCTGGAGAGCACCTCCCTTCACATCCACAGCATCCCTTCCCTCCTGCTTTGACCAGCAGGGAGTTTTATAAGGGATTAAAAATTCCGAGGGAATGGCTGTGGCTGAGCTTAGCACAGCCCTGCCCATGAGCAGAGATGTCACAGCTGCCCAGGCACAGTGTCCTCGTGGGAGGACATTGTCACACTCAGAAGGCATCACTGGAAACTCAAATACTTTGATTATAGCTATCAAAACTGCTCTTGACATGTACTTTGGCAATTCAGGTGGTGTCAAAAACTCAATATATCTGCTGATGTCAAAAAAGTCCAGCTCTTTGCTCTCCCCTGAGCAAGGCTTTACTAGGGATCCAGGGAATTGCATGTTTTGCAAATGAAGTTAATTAATTGATGCTGTAATTGTAGCACCAGGAGTCAGAGATGTTTAGGAGCCTGTCAGCACCAACAGGGTGCAAAGGGGGCATGGGAGCGAGTAGCATGGGCAGTTCTGGGAGTTCTCCATGAGTTCCATCAACAACTTCCCATGGACAAGGAAGGAAAAAGCCAGTCCCAGCTTGGAGGGGTCATCCAGGAGCTTCCCCAGGGAGCAGCCCCACAATGACTTTTCTAAGCAAACAATAATGGATTAACTGCCAGTAGGGAAAACTTTGCACATTAGTGGGAATTCATCAGCCTCTGGCTCTAAGTGGATCAGGGGCTAGCCAGGCACAGTCCCAGCGGGCATCTGCTCTTGGAGAGGAGACCAGAAAAGGCTCTGGATGCTCATAGACAAAATTTAGAGAAACAGCACAAACTACTTCAAGTACAAAATTCAGTCCAAAGTCAAATTCAATGCATTTTGGTATTCAATGATTTTTTTTTTCAGTTTAAAAGAGGATCTGATGAATGCTCAGAACTGCCTGCACAGAAAAATCAGTTTCTGCCTGCACAGAAAAATCAGGTTTAGAAATTCAACATATCTCTCTGAAAGACAGGGACACAACAGCAATCGTTGGCTGATGGAAACAGAATATAAAAATGAGTTATCAGCAGGGCAAGCCGACCCCCTGATGAGGTGGAACAGGACCACAAGCCATGCAGGGCATGTGGGACCCTCTTCTAGTCAATGACTTCATGCTCAGTGTTATATGTATCTCAACCATGTACCTTCATCAAAATTGGCCCTAAGTCAGATATTTCAGGTACCCAGGAGAAGAAGCTTTGTGTCCTACAGGTCTGTCGTTACCAACCAAAGCAGGACCTGGGGAGCTCCAGCTCATCTCTGCTCCCCAGTGGGACAATACCCACCTGTCCCTCTGCAAAACTGCTCTCTGCAGGTCTGCTGGGGCTGATTCAGGATTTGCAGCAGCTTTTGTATCCTTTCAGATGCTGTTCTTTTAACTGTCCCTATAAACCAGGCCTGCCAGAGCTCTCACTTTTCTGCAGACCCATCTTTATCTACAAAGAAATCTATGCAGCAAGGCAATTTCAGCTGCTAGTGGGTCCTTTTATTACTCAGCCTCTGTAAAAACTGGTTTAGTGCTGGAATCAGACATTGACTTCTGCATGAGAGGGAATATATGGACAGGCAGGAATTTGCATCCAGCAGCTGGAGTGGTAAAACCATCCCCTGCTGTAACCTCAGCAGCACCAGAGTCCTTTGTGCTGCCCCAGCATCAGTGAGACACCACAACAGCAGAATGTAAATTGTGCTGTTGTGCTGTAAAGCTTATTCTGAAGATGTGTTTATCTTTTTTAACCAGAGTCTGTTGTGAGAGCTCCAGTTCTAAAACTAACAAAATCCCCAAACTTAACAACTTGAAGGTATTAACCTCTCTGGGGAGCAGTGGATGCTGCAAGGCAGCAGCTTCTACCTCACTTCAGTCCACTGAAATCAGCACAGAAGAAAAACCAAAGATCAAAAGAGCTCTTGAGTAAAGTGCACAGCCAAAGCAGGCGAGGGGAGGGATGGGAGAAGAGCAAATATGACAGCAGTTATTCAGGGAGCAGGTTTGAATTGGAGGAGAAAGAAAATAGGGAGGGAAGGTGAGAGAGAAAATGTTAGAAAACAAGAGCGAGGGAAAGCAGCATGTCAACTGCACACGATGGAGAGGAAATTAGCAGAGAGAGATGGTGTAGCATGTCAGAGCAGAGGAGAGGGGAAGATAAGCAGAGTAAATAATTGAGAGAAAGAGCCTGCAATGCCTGAGAACGGGCCTTGGCTCCACACACTGCTGTGCAAGCACCGTGAATGCTGTTTATGAGTTACGCTCTGCCCTCTTCACATTTGCATTTGGGTTTTATGCGTTACAGATAACCCAGCAAGCCAAACCTTCCTACTCCTTCTCCAAGACGGGCTTCCGAACATGCCAAGCTGAATCATGGCTGAGGAGAAGCAAACTAGAGCTGGCAACCAAAAGCTGAGCAAAGGCAGAGCCCTTGGGCTGACTCTTCAAAGGCAGGAGAGAGCATCTCCCTGGGCTGGGCACCAGCCATGGCTCCCACGGCACGCTCCGAGGCACGAGCTGCCCCGCACCCACTGCTCCAGGGTGACCATGGCAAAAAGCAGGGAGCAGCCTTTGCTTGCACGCCCTCCAGGGCATGGCATTTTCCACTCCACAGGGCATCCTGTGTCCCGGAGACAGCAGCAGGATGGCCGGGAGCTGAACAGTTTGGAAAAGCCACGGCACGGCATGGTACTGCTCTGATGGAGGCTGGGGAAGGTGGGACTTGCAAAGTGGCCCTACACAAGTCCTTGGCCACCCACATCTGCAAGGATCCCCTGCTCCCACAGCAGGGCTGTGACTCGCTGCAGAGGAGTCCTGGCAGTTCAGCCCTTCCAGAGTTATGCAGCACCAGCGTCCTTTGGCTGCTGTTCAGTAATTACATTAAGCCACTGCTGCTAAAGTCAGTCCCAAGCTGAGATAATGCTCTGGACGCATTCAACTGACTGGAAGAAGAAAGAGGAGGAAAAGCCATGCTGGCTTAGAGACAAGTCATATTTCTTCTCAGCTTCCTGCCTGACGAGAAGGTGCTGCCCAACCATCTGCCCCGACAGCGCGGGCACAGAGCAGCGCTGTGATCGGCGCACAAAGGAGCCCCTGTGCTCCTGCCAGCCTCCTGCCATTCCCCCTCTCTGACCCCTTTGATGCTGCATGTGTTTCCCTTTGATGCTCCAGTCCCTGCTCCTCTGCCATTCTGAAATTTTTTGCCCCATCCTGTGCTGCAGGGATTTTCTGCTGGAATAGTCCAGATCGCTATGCTGGAATTCAAGGCATGCCAGGGCATTTGGGGGTTGCTTTTTAGCACAATGGCCTGATGCTCTGGCACCCTTAATCAGGCAAGATTAGCCCTGAGTACAAATATGAAGCTCTTTGGGTGCCCATTGTTCACAGTTATTCTCTGAGTCACACAGATGCTGTCAGTGACACAAAAGCAGGGAGAACAAACAGCAAGGAAGCCTCTGCATGCCCACAATGACAATTCAGAGTGGAAATTCAAGACAAAGAGCCCTGGAAATAACACTTGTATCAGCTGGCACATGGACTCTCTCTCTCACAGCAGCAACACTTCAGCTACCTGCCTCCAAATACCACATTTGGTTCAACAAGTGCTTTTCCAGTGAAAGGGCTTGCATTGGCACCTCCCAAGAGTTGTCCTATTCACCCTCTGAAATGACAAAGTGCCATTGGAAACTCTCCCAGTGCACTCCAGACTCTCCCCAGTCACTGGGGAGGGAGAAGCCAAGTCCCTTCCCACACGGCAGAGCAGAGGCTGGATGCCCAGACACCCTCCCAGGGGTGGCACCAAGGCAGGCACCAAGCCCAGGGCAGCAGAGCTCTGTGCCTGCAGCTGCATCCAAGGGGAGGTAGGAATGTGTGAGCTGAAAGCAGAGCAAGAGAGATCAGAGAGAGGGGGGAAAAGTGTGAGCACAAACCCCAGGAAGCGAGATGCCAGGAAATATGTTCACCCTCACACAGAGCTAATTAGCACAGCGAGGCTCTGCTTGCCACTGCTTACTCACACCAAGACAAAATAGGGGGTTTGGGGTGGCTGTCACCTTTCCTGGTACAAAGACGTTCTCTGTGAACTGATATAAAGGCACCTACCATCAACCACGGCAGCTTTCCATGGAAGCAGAGAGAAAATAATTATTTTCTGAGCAACCACCACTCTACTTACCCAAAAATGGCAGCTAAAACCCCATTTTGTAACATTAAGGAGATAAAAAAGGAAAAAGAGAGGATAAGAAAACCAGCCTGAGAACAGACAACAAATCAGGCAACCACCAGGATACTGCTGGCTCCTGGCACAAGCGATGATTAATTCCAACCTGGATATAAAATAAGCCTGCACTAGTCCTCTGCTGTCTGTTATTGTCCCAGGATTATGGTAATTAAGCAATTTGTATTACCTGATACTGATAAGAAAAATAAAGCCCCGTTTATGACACCGTATCCCCTGGATTTTACAAGGTAGTTACTGAGGCATTCTTGTTACCTGGTGAACATAATATTCGAGATCATAAAGCGCCGCGACTTTCTCATCCAGCGTGGAGGCAGAGCTGTTGAATTTGCTGATTAATTTAACCATAATTTCATAATCTGTTTCTATCTTCATGTTCAGCTTTTCAAACTCCTCCTTCAGCTGCTCTATGGGCCGGAACTTCTTCCTCACCTCTTCCTCTCGGGCCTTGGAAACAAAAGGAGGAAAAACCAGATGTGAGATAACAAGATAGGAGATGAAGAGAGACAAGACAGACACAGAAAGGAATGCCAGCCCCAAAATTCACAAAGGGAACCTGGCTGTCTGTGCCAATGGATTTATTGCTCTACATCAGAAGTGCAGGGGCAGGTTCCTTCTGAGAAGCCCAGGAACCCAGTTAGCTGTGATATACCCACAATATGAGTGAACAGTAGAGCTCTGTGCACCACTTCTACATCTCTACAGCATTTGTGCACTATTTCTACATCCCATTTCCATCCAATTCAACATCAAGCCCACAGGCAGCAGTACTGCTGTTCTCTGCTTGCCTGCAAGTGGATCTTCTCAAAACCTGGCTGCAAAAAGCCCTGAGGCACCTCCCTGATCTTACAGCTGAACCTCTCTGGAACTGGACATGAGGCTGGAGAGCTCCAGAGGTCCCATCCAGCCCAAAGTGCCCAGTGACTCCAACGAGTTCTCAGACACAGACAAAGATGCTTTTGCCTTTCCAAGTGTTGAGCAAATTCCTGGAAGGGTCTATCTCCTAGGGAGAGGTGTGAGGACAGAAGCTGTCAGAAATGGAGGCAGAAGGAGCAGTGATAAGCTGGGGGCAGCTGACGTGCTGTGCCATGGGGCTTGGCCAGCACACAGCCTGTCCTGAGCTCATCTCCCTCGCAGTAACAGCACCCCAAGGGCTGCCCTGAACAGACATGCTGGAGCTGGGCTGCCCCAAGGACAGGAGAAAGGCAGAAAGCCCCTTTTGGAAGGCATTTGTCACAAATGCCCAGATGTGTTTGTATGCGGAGTGAGCCTCAGCTGGAGGGTTTGCACTGTCCTGCTCCCTGTGAGGGATCAGAGAGGGCTGGAGGAAAAACAAGTGAGCAATGGAGGTGAAAGCTGTGTCAATGGAATGATAAATTACCAGAGGTACCACACCCAACCCATCCCTCCCCGAGCTGCCTCTGGCAGAGCACAGAGAGGCTCAGTGTAACTCCATTTCCTCTGACACTGAGCCTTCAGGGATGGATTTGCTCTCTGCAGGAGTGACTGCAAATGGAATACTTTAGGTCCATTAGATGTAGCTGCTTTTAGCCCAGTTGCTGGGACAAAAGCTATTCTAACAGGGGGTTTTAAAATATGGCTTATTTTCCCCTAATAGAGTATCACTAATTTTTGCATTTCAATGATCCTCATTTCCAGCAGCCCTTTTCAGCAGTCCTGCAATCAATCAGCAATGCTACTATGGAAATAATCTCCAGCAAATGAAATCATGCCGTGCTGCCACATAAGGGAAGAAAAAGCCTTTCTGTGACGCCAGAACTTTAGAGCCTTGACTCCTCTCAGTTTTTGTTTGAGTGAGCCAAGACCAAGGCAGCAGGAGGAGCGAGGGTTAAAGAAATACTGCTGAGGGGGAGAAGGGAAAGAGGCTCTGATGTACCTGATGAGTCACACATCTTCCCACCTATTTACTTCGGGTTGTGGGTTGTTTTGTAACTAAATGGACAACTTGGAGCTTGTGTAAGGAAATGTCAGCCCCTGCTTCCCCATGGCCACTTGGGTTTTGCTATCCAGAGCACAAGGTTGGAAATCCAAAGCAAGGAGAGTAAAGGGAAATACCCTCTGTTAATACCATCAGCTGCAATCCAGTTCCCTTTGGGGTCTGCAGACATTTTTGTGAATTGAGCTGCAGTGAAACAGATAAATTACATTGTTCAGAGCAGCTGTGGCTGCCCCTGGATCCCTGGAAATGTCGAAGGCCAGCTTGAATGGGGCTTGGAGCAACCTGAGATAGTGGAAGGTGTCCCTGCCCATGGCAGGGGTGGGACTGGATCAGCTTTAAGGTCATATCCAACCCAAACCACTCACAGAATCTTCGAGTCATACAGAAAAGTCAGGGAACAATATCACTAACAGGTTAATAAAGGTATTTCAGGTCCATATTCACCACAAAATTAGTTTGCACAGTGTTTTCCAAGCAATCATTTTAACCATTGTGTTTCAGCAGAGTGTAACAGGGTGTTTTCAGATCCCTGCAATGTGCATTGCTTTAGAAATGGGAAACTCACCTTCCTTTCTGCCTTCTCACTTTCCTTCATTTTAGCCAAGGCCTTTTTAAGCTCCTCAGATGTGAATGAATTTGCATCGAGATCAACCTTGCCCAGCCTTGCAGAAGAAACAAAACAAACAAGAACATGTAATGAGTGAAAAATGGCCTCAATTCTATTTTCACTGTGACATTCTAGCAATGGCTAAGGGCAGGAGGAAAGGAATGAAAAAAGCTACCACACTCAAGAAAAGATTAGTCTGAGTGCTGGATTCTGTGTCAGGCTCACAGACAGCTCCCCCTGGCAATATAGGGCTCTGCTGACCCAAATTTTCAGATCCCACCACAATAAAAACAGCTGATGAATTGATACCTCAGAATTTCGTGTTGCAATTGAGGAACCACCCCAGTGCCACTATATAACTGCAGAGGGCCTACAAGCTTCAACTTGCAGATTTCATCTTATGAGCATTGTACAGAGAGTCATAGGAGACCTCAGCAACTTTCCAATGAGGGAAGGGACTACAGAGAAGTGGGAGAGGACTCTTGGTCAGGAACTTTAGTGACGGGACAATGAGGAATGGGATCAAACTGCAAGAGGTGGAAGAGATTTGATGATGGGAAGAAGTTCTTTACTCTCAGGGTGCTTGTCCCTGACACAGGGACCAGTGCAGAGAGGCTGTGGATGCCCCATCCCCAGCAACATCTAAGGCCAATTGGGACAGGGGCCACAGCAACCTAGCGTGCTGGGAGCTTGCTCAGCTTGGAACCACATCATCTTGAGGGTCCCTTCCAAGCCAAACCATTCAAGGATTTGATCATTCTGCCATCCCCATCTCCCACTGCACAGCGCCCCTGAAACTTCAGTGACATCACAGCGCCCAGAGGGTTCCAGGTGGAACCTCCAGGACCTGGAAACAAGCACAGCAGACACTTCAGCGGCTGCCAAGGGTCAGTTGCTGCTCACCCTGCACTCTGACCCTCAGCACAGACCTGCTGCTGCTGCCTGGGCTTTTCCTGCCGCCAGCTCTGGAGCGCCAATCTCAGCACAATGTGCTCACCTGTGCCAATGGAGGTACAGTGCCATGCCAGGCAGGGGGCACCCGGCTTGGGCAGGGTGCAGCCATGTGGGAATGGATGGTGTGGGACAGGAAGCCCACTGGGAGATTGTGCTGCCCCTTGCAGACTGACAGAGACATTGAGGAGGCAATGGATGTGGACCTGGGCCTGGATGACGAAGAGATGATGGAGGTAGACTCCTCCTCTACTTCCATGTCCTCCCCTGTTGAGGACATGGAAGTAGATGAGGAGGAGACCATCGAGGAGATGGAGGTGGATGAGGAGGACAACATCGAGGACACGGAAGTGGGCGAGAAGGATGAGGAGGAGCCCATGGTCCTTGGATGAAGATGGAGCCCCACAGGTAAGACAGGCAGATGCTTCCCACGCCCTGCCCACACACACACTGGGTCCCCTGACGCCAGGCTGGGGCTGGGCTGGATGGCCCCGCTCAGGGACACGGTGCCCGCAGGGGGCCTGGGTTGTGCTGCCACAAAGAGCCCCGGCCTGCCCTGCGCTTGCCTGGGGCCACGCCAGCCCTGCCAGCCCCGACCCAGCCCCTGGGGCCCAGCAGCCAGCCCTACTGGGCCCAGTGCTGCCAGCTGAGTCCAGCTCTGCTGCTTCCTTTCTTCCAGGACTCATGCACATGATGGCACTGATGCCCACCTTTGTAAATACGTTTGAAGTTCAGAAGTTCCTTGTAAATATGTTTGCTACGTTGGAAGTTTTTTGTAAATACGTTTTGAAGATTGTTAGCCCATCGGATCCCATGTAAATATGTTCTGTACATTGTTGTTGTTGTTGTTATAACAATTGTTATAATGACATATGTTCTGTAAATCCTAGATTTGCCAATCTTCGGCAAATAAATACTGTTTCTCTTTAAAACCTGACTTCTCCTGGCCATTCCTTTGGGAACAGGCAGCCTTTGCACACTTGTGGGTTCCACTTGTTCCGCGTTCCCTGGACTGGAGGTCCCTGGGGGTGCTGGCACGGCCACCCCGGGGCTGGGGGTTCCTGTGCACAGGGGCTCCCACTGGCACCACTCCTGCCACTGGGCACTGCTGCTCTTCCTGGCCTGGGGCACAGCGCTGTCCCCAAGAGCTCAGCTCTCACCACCTCTCACACAGGGGGCTCTCACAGCACTGGCCCCTGCAGCCATGCCACCAAAGCAGTCAGCAAACCTTCAGCCACCCTTCCTGCTGCAGCCATAGGCACTCCTGGGCCCAGAGCCGCCAGCAGGCCACAGCCATGTAAAATCCACCTGCACACTCTCACAGCCACCACAGCCTTGGCAACTGGGCCACCTGCATCTGGGCTACGGCAGGAGCTGATCTTTAAGCCTTGGCGCCTCCATAGGCCCTCGCTCTGCTTCCCAGCCTGTTCTGCACTGCCCTGAGCCCGCATTGTTCCAGAGACAAAAGCCAAGCCAGGGCATCCTCACCCTGCCCGCATTCCTGCTGCTGCCAGTGGCCACTGGGCCCTGGGCCCCACTCGGGTGACAGCTGCAGGGACAGGGCAGCCTGTGCTGGGCAGGGGGCACGGGGCTTTGGGCCGGGGGCTGCTGCTGCTGCTGCTGCTGCTGCTGCAGATGCTGCTGCTGCTGCTGCTGCTGGGGGCCATGGCCCCAACAGGGCCCCGAGCTCAGCCCCTGCCCGGGCAGTTGCCCACAAAGCCCCACACTCCCCGAGCATCCCCATCACACCTGCCAGGGGGAAATCCCACGGGATTCAGGAAAGAAATTCCCCATAGTGACTAAACCAAGGTGTCCAAGGGGAAAGTCAGCACCAGCTGACGTTTACAGCCACTTGACAAAGGTGGCTGCAGGGCAGGTGAGATCTCCAGGGCCTCTGGCAGTGCCTGCTCTGCACGTGAGCCTGTGCGGCTGCTCCCAGTGGGACACTGCACCGGGATCAGGCCAGCCCTCAGCCCCTTACAGCTGATCCCAACCAGCAGGCTCAGAAAGCATTTCCAGACCACTTCCTGTAGATATTTCGAAAGATTGAATGTCATTCAAAGAAGCCACTTTGCACATTTAGTTTTGGTGTCGCGGCATGAGAAGCCACGAAGGTGCCTCTGAATGTGCACTCAGGGCGCTTCCACTGCCATCCCAAAGGGAACACAAAGGACAGGCCTCCGCTTTCAGCACTGCTGAGCTCCTCACTAGCAATGATATCTCAGGAGGACGCAGGGTTGTGCAGACCCAGGGGCCTAGTACTGGAACTATAATACCTCACAACAAAAATGACAAATTAAAGTAAAGTGTGGCAGCCCTCTAAATGCAATGTTTTATCAGTTTTATCAGGGCTTGCTGAATGCCGCGCCAGCACCCAGCAGCAGCATGAGGGATGAGGGCTGGCTCAGCGGGTGAAGCTCAGGGGATATTTTTAAACCTCTGCATCCAGAGCCACCAGAGCAATGAATGGGGAGACAGCCACCTGTCGGATTTTGGGTGCTGTTTAGATGGTCTGGGAAAAGCCCAAAGATGGCCTTGGGCCCCCGGGTTCGAAAGGACGAGAGGAAGCTTCAGATTTGTTCTCGGTCTCGGTGTTTATTAATTGCTTATCTAAAAGATTTTCTCTTGGCCTGACAGAGTTCTGCTCAGCAGTCAGCCATGGGCACACACTGAGAGCCCCTGGGGCGGCCACCTATCTTTATACCCGGAGTTACGTATACAATATTTATCATTTTTCTCCAATACCTTCTACCCTTATTAACCAGTGTTCCCCTAGTAAGGTCCAATCCTGGAGTGCCAACATCACCACAGAAGATGGAGGCCTAGAGGAAGAAGAAGAAGGAGAAGGGCACGCCCCAATTCCTCCATCTTACCTCTCTAGACCCCCCTGTACAGGGATCTTAAACCCTGTATCTCACACTCCAATTAACTTGTCCCTTCACCATTCACCCCAGTGAAATCCTCCCGTCCTCATACTGATGTCATCTCCCATGTGGGATCAAAGTCCAGCCACCAGACATTTCTGGCAACATTCCAGGACTCCCGAGCCCCCCAGGGGCGGTCTCGTTCACCCTGCACCCCAGTTCTGAGAGACTGAGATCCCACATCTCCCCCTTCTGTTTGCACCAAAAAGATCTTTTTCGCCATCCGATTCATTGCATGTTTTAAACATGCAAATATGCATGGGACAACAAGTATGAGGACTAGGAGAACTATTAAAACATAAAACCCTATTTTTAAGATTCCTCTCCAAATGGGAGAGATGTCAAAGAATTCTGCCAGTTGATCGATCCATGATCCTGTGATCTCGCCAAGCTTATTTATGCTGTCCTTTATATTTTTGATATTTTCATGAATTGACTTTGAATGATCTGAGAGATTCATGCAGCACATCCCCTCGAACTCTTCACACCCATGTCCATGAGCGAGCAATAGATAATCGATTGCTGCTCTATTTTGAAGAGTCGCCTGTCTCACACTACTGACGTCTTTTAACATGTCATCCAATGTGACAGACACAGACCGCGCATGTTTGCTCAACCAACAACCCATGCGGTCGATCTGAGTCAAGGCCACCCCCGATGCTGTCTGAGGTGAGAAGATTGCTGTAGCAATACTCGTTTTCTTGTCCCAAGAAAACATTTCATCATTGCAATCTGCCGCATATTGCTGTATTGATCTTTTTTCTCTGTGCCTTTCCTCTCTTAACATGTTCAAATCAGGCGATAGCATTGAAATTTCCCCAATGCTGCATGGACCTCCCGTGGCATTAGCAGGAATGCCGTGCCAAATTCTGTCCCCGCAAATTAAGAACAGACCTCGCGGCAATTGCACCGGAACTTGGATCGATCCTTTGGTAGTTCTCTTTGTATATTTACACCAAGCTGAGGCATTCTTATAAAATTCATGAGTGGGAGTTAAATCAATAGTTTTCGCCTTTGTGTCTTTTGGAGCCTCAAACTGCATGCAGAGTCTCATTGTCATGGACCCAAAAATCTCCAATTCCTGAGGTTCTGTAGAAGCCACAGGAAGCAGGTGTGTCCAAGCACACCACTCTTTTATAGGATTTTTAATGACCTGCGAAATGTTAATTGCAGAGTGCCCTGGAACTGGCCATTGGTCCACTGGCAATCCAACCATGCATGCTGAAAACGGTTTACCTGGTCTTGAATGTGTCAGGCAGATACTATCTAAATTCGCTGCCCGAGCTAAAGCCTCCCATACATTTTGCCTTGGTTGACTAACAGGTAAATCTCCCCCACTGCTTACTGCAATGAATGAAAGAACGATGCACATAAGCATCATGAAACCCATTACTTCGCTTCTGTGTGAAAAACCCCCCAAGGTCCTTAGTTTCTTTTTTATTTCTCTTCTGGGTCGTTTTTCGCAGTCTGAGTCTCGACTTCTGTCTGAGTACTCGTCTCTTTGTTTCTTGGATCAGCGTTCTCGTGCTCTCGTGTTCGGAATGGCTTCACGTGCCGTGCCGACACCCACTTCAGACCTCGATCTGTGGAGATACAAGCGAAACCCTTTCCCCAAGAGATTAGTTTGAAAGGACCCTCTATTTGACCTGTTTCTGGGTTTCTGACCAAAACCAAAGGATCTCCCTTTAGTTTTGCCTGTGTGTTGTTTAGAAAATGTCTCACGATCGGTGGATCAGGTTCCGAGGATGGATAATCCCTTTGTTGTGTTAACATTGTCTTCTTCGAGGTGCTTTTCTTTTTATATATTGTTGGAAAAAATTGCTGCATTGTTGCAGTCTCACCACGAGATGGCGCTGTGGCTCTGCCGAGCCGACTCGGCATGTCGTGCACTTCTGCCCTCCTGCCACTAGGTGGCGCTGTCACCGGCCTCCCTGGCTCGGATGACGGAGCAATCTCGACTGCCCCACTTCCTCTTCCTGCTCGGCGTCTCCCGTGAAGGGAAGAGACTGGGACTCCGAGGGTCTGAACCAAAGGCACCAGATCTGGAGACGGTGTGGAGCCCCGGGACGTAGAATCCCTAACACGGCCCCTCCTCACCCGCGACGTCACAGGGGACCGGGCTCGGGTCCGCCCGCGTCTTACTTTCTGCGCGTGCGTACTCTCCGAGCTGCTTCCTGTGTCCCCCAAGCTGACGTCATCGTCTCCCCCCTGTTCCACCTCCGAGGTCCCCGCCCCTCGGTCTGTCCCAGAGTCCAACCACTCCTCCTCTGACGTTGCGTTCGCCTCTCCCGCCGGCACTCCGGCTCTCCCTGCGATTCGAGCTGACCGTCGCACTGGGTCTGACGTCACAACCGCGCGCCTCCTGCGTCTCACCTCGGCGGCTCGCTGAGCCTGCACATTTTCCCTCAGCCCGCCTTCCGCGCTCGCCGCCCCCGCGCTGGTATGTGGGTCTACACCCCGGTTTTTGCGAGTTTCGCCCTCCGCGCGCGTCTCCTCATCTTCACCCGCGCTGCCCGCGTATGCCGCCGCCGCCGCGTCGCCGCTTTCACCGCGAACAGGCCCCCCCCCCGATCCCTTATCTTCCTGCTCCCCCCCTTCCGCTCCTGACTCCTCCACACTCTCTGGAGTTTCAGGACGCCCTTGGGGTTTGTTGCATTTTTTGATCGGGGGTTTTAATATTTTTTCCTGCTCTCTTTTTTCGAGAGCCCTTTCCCCCTGGCTTTTTAAAGCCAGAGCAATTTTTTTCCCGGAGCTTTGCCGCTCCGCCCCCTTCTCTGAGGGTACCGCAGCTTCTCGCTGCTTTTCCAGTCTTTTAGACTGCACTGAAATACCTTGTAACATGATTCTTGACGGCGAGAGTAGCTTTAACGCTGTCTCATCTTTTTTTTTGTTGCTAAAATATATAAATGCCTATTAATTTCTTGCCAAAACCCCACTTCGAACAGCAGACATGTCTCCGCAAGTGGATAATTAAGCCTTGCCCATAATAACAGCTGTTTTAATTCTTTCTTTGGGATCCCTTCTGTATATAATTCTGCTACACTTTGTAAGGTGGATAAGATTTCCCGTTGTTCCTGGGAGAGTGTGGCCCCCATGATATTATTTTGGCCTTCTTACCGAATCTGTCGTCAGAGTGGTCTGGAGGCTCTTGTTCTCCGTCCAGCGGGTCACGAGGGATGGACCCAGAGGCGCCTTTCTGGTCCCAGTCCAGGCCGCTCTGCTACGAACTGTCTTCAGCAGAAGCTGAGAGATGGAATTTCTCAGTGACTGCTGATTTTTGCAGCTTCTCCCGGCCGGTTTTTTCTTTTTCTTCTTTCTTTCTTCAGGCTTCTCTCCTCTGGAGTTATCAGTGCTGTTCTCTTGGCTCTTCAGCTCTTCAGGGCTTTCCCCCCCCCGAAAGGTTTGGTGGGAGATAGCCCGCACAGCGGACGCCAGTTGGCGGATTTTGGGTGCTGTTTAGATGGTCTGGGAAAAGCCCAAAGATGGCCTTGGGCCCCCGGGTTCGAAAGGACGAGAGGAAGCTTCAGATTTGTTCTCGGTCTCGGTGTTTATTAATTGCTTATCTAAAAGATTTTCTCTTGGCCTGACAGAGTTCTGCTCAGCAGTCAGCCATGGGCACACACTGAGAGCCCCTGGGGCGGCCACCTATCTTTATACCCGGAGTTACGTATACAATATTTATCATTTTTCTCCAATACCTTCTACCCTTATTAACCAGTGTTCCCCTAGTAAGGTCCAATCCTGGAGTGCCAACATCACCACAGAAGATGGAGGCCTAGAGGAAGAAGAAGAAGGAGAAGGGCACGCCCCAATTCCTCCATCTTACCTCTCTAGACCCCCCTGTACAGGGATCTTAAACCCTGTATCTCACACTCCAATTAACTTGTCCCTTCACCATTCACCCCAGTGAAATCCTCCCGTCCTCATACTGATGTCATCTCCCATGTGGGATCAAAGTCCAGCCACCAGACATTTCTGGCAACATTCCAGGACTCCCGAGCCCCCCAGGGGCGGTCTCGTTCACCCTGCACCCCAGTTCTGAGAGACTGAGATCCCACAGCCACCTGCAGTGCAGGATCCTTGGGTGATATTTTAGTCCTGTGGGTGGGTCACCCTTTACATCAGGGGCAGCTCTGGGTAGCAAATTATCCAGAGTTGTTAGGGACATATATGTTCCTACTAGGGAGGTTCTCCTTTCATGGGGGAAGACTTGTATTAAGGGAGGCTGGAAGTCATTTGTTCATTGGCTTTTAAAGGAGTTCCCAGATATTTCTGTTGATTCAATTTGTCATGTAGCATTTTGGGACTCAGTTCGGGAAAGATTCTTTCTTTTGAAAACTCAGAGAGGGATAAGAGTCGCAAAATTTTACCCAATTTTTCATATGATTTATGGAGTTTTCTCAAGGGTTCAATGCTCTAATACTCAAATCATTTTTTGAGTTCTTCCCCTGGCATTCCTGAACCCACTGATACCAAGATAAGGGTGAGAGACAGGAACTGCTGTAAAGCACAAACAAGCCACCTGCTGTCTGACATCTTCCCTCCTTCTCCTCCCCCTGCCCAGGTAACACCGGCCTGGATTCTACCCTAACCCATTCTCCAGTACCTCTCCTCCCTGGATCCCCCTCAGATAGCTCACAAAATGGAGTCCCTCCTCTGGAGGGGGTTGTCAATGTCAAACTCCCTCCCACCCCCAGCTCTCTCATCGGTCCAGCCCCTGTGTTGGGTCCCAGCTCTGTGTCAGGTACCACCCCTGCATTGGGATCCAGCGCTTCCTTGCCTACTCCCGCTGCCCTACCCCCTCCAACTCAGCCCCTTGTGGACCCCACACTGTCAGAGCCGGAAGTGTGAGGGGCGGTAACCGGAAGGCCGCCATCTTGGCTACCAAAGGCCCACAACAGCGGGCCTGGCCAGTCACCCCAAGGCCCCGCTCCTCTGCCAAAGAACAAGTTCCCTCTTCTGGAGAGGAGAGGGAAGGTTCATCCCACCTTCAGCATGAGCCTGAGGATTCTTGGACAAGGATGTGGAAGCTGGTGGCAGAAGAGGGGGATTGGGAATTGGTGGCTAAAATACAAGCAGCACCGGTGCAGTACCAGTGTGGGGCTAACCCCTGATGAGAAGCTGTCACACACACTGAAGATGAAAGATCTTTATAAAGCAACCAAACACCATGGGAGGGGGTCACTATATTTTAATAATTTGTTAAATGCCACCTTCACTGCACATGTTATGGTGCCTCACGATCTGCTCCATTTTATGCACATCCTACTTTCTCCCACTGAAATTATTCTGTGGGAAGGAATGGAGAAAAATCTAATAAAACAATTATTAGAAGACTATACTAGGGAAGACAGGTGGGCACACCTAACACTAGTCCATCTAGCCCGTGAGGAAGATTTCACAAAACCTCATTCAATAGACCTTCCCAGAGCTCTGTTAGAAGAGATAAAAGTGCTGCAAAGACAGCTCTCAAGCAGACACCCAATGGAACAACACCTACTCTAGATTTCCCAGACATTCTGCAGGGACCTGGGCAATCCTTTCTAAAATTTATTGACCACCTTACACAAGCAATAGAGAAGCAAGGTGAACATCCAAAAGCCAGGAAGGAACTTCTTAATAAACTTGCTGAAACAAATGCTAACAACACCTTTAAAGACATTTTTCCTTCGCTACCAGTCACCACAAAGCCTAGCATTGCACAAATGGTCGAGGCATGCACACTTAGGGCATCCCAACACTGTCACGCCAGCCAAGCTAAGGCTACCAGTAAGGGTGTGGTAGAGGTGCTAGTAGCCTCCCAAGTTATTCCCTGACATACACATGAAAAAGGACCTGGCTTTAAGTGTAGGGAGATGGGGCATTTTCAACAGAATTGTAAAAATAAAGGCTATTACCAGGGACCTTCTAGCTGTCACAGCCACTGTCCTCACTTCCCCCCTCGTCCACACGCTTTCCAACACCAGCAAAACTGGTGGCCTGCGGGAAACCCCACACAGACACAGAAAGGCCCTGCGTGATGACACCAAACACGAGGCCGTTCCACCCCACTCTCCCCAACATCGTGGAGAAACAGCACAGAGACTTTCTCAATTCAATTCAATTCAATTCAATTCAATTCAATACTTTTTTGATGCCCTCATGCATCCAAATGACACCCCCCCGGTTTGCCTTTTCCGCCCCTAAACTGAAAAACACCTTCACAGAGGTACCAGTGGACTGCATTGCCTCAAAGCGAGAAGACTAGCTCAACTATTAGTCAATGGCTTTGAGCCCAAAATCTCTCGCCCAGACAGAAAAGACATCCTAATGCTATCATTTTTCATTACATGGACGATACAGTAATTTGTGCAGAAGGCCAAATAATTTTGGACATTGCAGTACAAGATGACATCACTGTGGTACAACAGAAAGGTTTTTGAGATTGCAGCAGATAAAGTTCAAAAGACAGTCGCTTGGAAGTACCTTGGGCTAAAGAGCACAGATAAAACCATCACACCCCAAACACTGCACATCAAGGACAAACCAAAGACTCTGTCAGAACTGCAAACGCTCTGTGGAATGATCAGTGGGGTACGTTCATTGCTGGGAATCACCACAGAAGATCTCACGCCACTGTTTCCGCTCCTTAAAGGCAGAGAAGTACTCGATTCCCGTGATCACTGACACCGGAGGCTGAAGCAGCCGTACAAAAGGTCTCCTGGGGGATTCAAACTAAACAGGCACACAGATACCACACTACTTTTCCTTTCTCCCTGGCAATCCTTGGTGTAAGTCCAATATTCCATACATTATTTTTTCGGGGGCACTCAACTATTGCAGGTCCCCTCAAAGACATTGAATGCGTTTTCAGAGCACACCAACCTACTAAAATGATAACAACCCAACAGAAAGTTATTACACAACTAATCAGGAAAGCTAGAGAGCGTCTGTGCTCCCTTGCACGAACAGACCTTGTGAATATATACTTACTTCTCACTCCAGAGCACCTCAATTGCCTACTTCAAACATCTGAAACACTGCAATACGCCTTAGACAGTCTTTATACAGGCAAATATCGGCCACCTATTCTAACACCAAAACATTCCTGCGCTGCTCAGGATGTTCAAAATTACACCAGACCAGGAAGATCCATTGTAGCCACCTGCCCAAATTGTCAGGAACATGGCCTTGCTTCTCTCAGAGCTGCAGTCAGTCCAAGAGGACTAGAGAGTCTCCACATCTGGCAATCAGACATCACACACTAAGCTCCTTTGGACAGACTAAAATACATCCATGTCTCAATCGACGCCTTTACAAGTGTGTTTTTTGGCTCTGTCCATGCTGGTGAAAAATCAGAAGATGCTATAAAACATTACGTTTTCGTTTTTTCCACCTTAGCAATTCCACCGGAAATTAAAACTGATAATGCTCTTGCTTATATCTTGCACTGATTCCAACAAGTTTCCGACCATTGGGATATAAAACATGTCACAGGCATACCACACTCCACCACAGGACAGTCCATAGCTGAGAGGCCCAATTGAGCCATCAAAAGGATCCTTGATCAACTGAGAGGGGGAAACCAGATATTATCTTCCATTGAGAGACTGGACAAGGCCTTTAATGTATTCAACTTTTTGAACAATTCATTTATGGTGGCAACTCCCCCAGTCATCAGGCATTTTACTAATTCAACTGCAGCCCAATTAAAAGAACAGCCACCTGTGTTGCTCAAAGAACCTGAATCTAAACAAATTATGGGCACCTACCCATTAATTACTTGGAAAGCGAAGATGCCCATGTCTCTTGAGCAACACTCCTAAGATTGATCCCAGCAAAATACATTAAAACTCTTTCTGGGAACGGTGAGGCAAACACCAGAGCTACCACCAGAAGAACAGAATGGAAGCCTAAGAGGGACAGCAGCAGCCTGGAAAAGAAGAAGGAGAAGGACAGAAGAAGATCTCCTACGCAGCGTTGACCACACACACCAAGACCAAGGTAGCTCAGACACCACTAACCAGGATATATGTCTTAACATTTGTAAAAATTATATTAAAGCATTGATATATGATTCTTCTAATAAGCTGTGTTCACACCCTTGCCTTACAGAAGAGAAAGTTTAGTGGGAACACAACTTAAGTTTCATCTTCTAATCTCTTTATGTGTTTGCTTTTAGGCAACCCAAGCCTCAAGATACTAAATTAGCTAAAGTCACAGGATGTTGCCATTGGTTGCTACTGAACAGGAATCTGGATGCTCCTCACTGAGCCACATGCCTTCAGCTAGGCGCTTCCACAGACAAGCCACAATTTCTTGTCCATGGCCATGCCTGTCAGGCATTTGAAGGCAGGTGTTTTTTCTACCTGTTGTCACATAGAGAGTCAGTATACCAGGGCATCCAGCTGCTGAAAGATCAAGGAAACAAGATGCAGATGGAAGGCAACAACGACTGGTTCACTGGACTTTTAAAACATGGCGGGATGAAAGGCTGGTTTACATCTTTAGTTAAGACTGTTGTGTGGACAATGTTGATTGTATTCATTGTGTTGTTTATTTTATCCAATTTTACTAAATGCCTGCAAAAATCTAGGGCAGAAGCCTTCTTTAAAGGCAACAAAAAGGGGGAAGTTCTTGGGGCCCAGGGGCCGACCACTGGAACTGTAATACCTCAGGGCAAAGTGACCAAGGGAAAAAAAAGTCACCGCTCTGAATGCAATGGTGTCGCCCAAGGGCATTTGCAGGCTCATGGTGATGCAGCACGTTTTGCTGGCATCACCCAGTTCAACTGCTGTATTTTCCTATATGTACACCCCCTAGAAGGTTCTCCCCTCTGTTTTACCTTTTTGGTCCTGGCTCACTGCAATGCTACCCTGATTTTTCCCTCCATTTTCCATCTGTGTGCCCAAACCCATTTTGTCTCCCTTCCTGGACCCTCTTCAGTGCAATCCATAGTGTTTGGAGCTCCACACAAAGATCCCTCGTTCACCAGCAGTTAAAGCAAGTGTGCTCCCAGCTCTGGGAGTACAGGTCCCTCAAAGAGGCTGGCTGTGGGCAGGCTGCAACACAGGAACTGAGTGCAACAGGGAACCTAACCTCTAAGAAAACGCATGAATCCGGTTGCCCACCCAAACCAATGCCTTGCATGTCCTTGCATTTTCCTTATTCTCTCAGTTCTCATGCCACATTCTGCATTGTCTGTGACTGGGTACTTGGCTTCTCTATCTCCTGTCTGAAGGTCAGGCCACATGTGAGACCCTGCAGGAACAGCCTGACCCACAGGAAAGTGCGAGAGGGCTCTTGGTCAGGAACTGTAGTGACAAGACAAGGAGGAATGGGATCAAACTGCAAGAGTTGGAAGAGATTTGATGATGGGAAGAAGTTCTTTACTCGCAGGGTGCTTGTCCCTGACACAGGGATCAGTGCAGAGAGGCTGTGGATGCCCCATCCCCAGCAACATCCAAGGCCAGGTGGGACAGGGGCCGCAGCAACCTGCTCTGCTAAGAGGTCGCTCAGCTTGGAACCAGATCATCTTTAGGAACTCTTCAAAGCCAAACCATTCAAGGATTTGATCATTCTGCCATCCCCATCTCCCACTGCACAGCGCCCCTGAAACTTCAGTGACATCACAGCGCCCAGAGGGTTCCAGGTGGAACCTCCAGGACCTGGAAACGAGCACAGCAGACACTTCAGCGGCTGCCGAGGGTCAGTTGCTGCTCACCCTGCACTCTGACCCTCAGCGCTGAGGTGCTGCTGCTGCCTGGGCTTTTCCTGCCGCCTGCTCTGGAGTGCCAATCCCAGCACAATGTGCTCTGCTGTGCCAATGGAGGTACAGTGCCATGCCAGGCAGGGGGCACCCGGCTTGGGCAGGCTGCAGCCATGTGGGAATGGATGGTGTGGGACAGGAAGCCCACTGGGAGATTGTGCTGCCCCTTGCAGACTGACAGAGACACTGTGGAGGACATGGAAGTGGACCTGGGCCTGGATGACGAAGAGATGATGGAGGTGGACTCCTCCTCTACTTCCATGTCCTCCCCTGTTGAGGACATGGAAGTAGACGAGGAGGACAACATCGAGGAGATGGAGGTGGATGCGGAGGATGACATCGAGGACATGGAGGTGGATGAGAATGAGGAGGAGCCCATGGTCCTTGGATGAAGATGGAGCCCCACAGGTAAGACAGGCAGATGCTTCCCATGCCCTGTCCACACACACACTGGGTCCCCTGATGCCAGGCTGGGGCTGGGCTGGATGGCCCCGCTCAGGGACACGGTGCCCGCAGGGGGCCTGGATTGTGCTGCCACAAGCACCAGCCCCGGCCTGCCCTGCGCTTGCCTGGGGCCACGCCAGCCCTGCCAGCCCCGGCCCAGCCCCTGGGGCCCAGCATCCAGCCCCGCTGGGCCCAGTGCTGCCAGATGAGTCCAGCTCTGCTGCTTTCTTTTCTTCCAGGACTCATGCACATCATGGCACAGATGACACGCCGTTGTAAATACGTTTGAGAGTTTAGAAGTTTCTTGTAAATACGTTTCTTCTGTTTGAAGTTTTCAGTAAATATGTTTTGAAGATTGTTAGCCCATCAGATCCCATTTAAATATGTTCTGTACATCGTTGTTCTTGTTGTTATACCAATTGTTATGACAAATGTCCTGTAAATCCTAGATTTGCCAATCTTCAGCAAATAAATACTGTTTCTCTTTAAAACCTGACTTCTCTTGGCCATTCCTTTGGGAACAGGCAGCCTTTGCACATTTGTGGGTTCCACTTTTGCCACGTTCCCGGGGCTGGGGGTCCCTGTGCACAGGGGCTCCCACTGACACCACTCCTGCCACTGGGCACTGCTGCTCTTCCTGGCCTGCACCACAGCGCTGTCCCCAAGAGCTCAGCTCTCACCACCTCTCACACAGGGGGCTCTCACAGCACTGGCCCCTGCAGCCATGCCACCAAAGCAGCCAGCAAACCTTCAGCCACCCTTCCTGCTGAAGCCACAGGCACTCCTGGGCCCAGAGCCGCCAGCAGGTCACAGCCATTCAAAATCAACCTGCACACTCTCAAGGCCACCACAGCCTTGGCAACTGGGCCACCTGCATCTGGGCTACTGCAGGGGCTGATCTTTAAGCCTTGCAGACTCCATAGGCCCTGGGCTCTGCTTCCCAGCCTGCTCTGAACTGCCCTGAGCCCACTTTGTTCCAGAGACAAAAGCCAAGCCAGGGCATCCTCACCCTGCCCGCATTCCTGCTACTGGCAGCGGCCACTGGCCCCTGGGCCCCACTCGGGTGACAGCTGCAGAGACAGGGCAGCCTGTGCTGGGCAGGGGGCACAGGGCTTTCGGCCCTGGGGCTGCTGCTGCTGCTGCTGCTGCTGGGGGCCATGGGCCCAACAGGGCCCCGAGCTCAGTCCCTGCCCGGGCAGGTGCCCCCAAAGCCCCACACTCCTCGAGCATCCCCATCACACCTGCCAGGGGGAAATACCACAGGATTCAGGAAAGAAATTCCCCATAGTGACTAAACCAAGGGGTCCAAGGGGAAAGTCAGCACCAGCTGATGTTTACAGCACCTTGACAGTGGTGGCTGCAGGGCAAGTGAGATCTCCAGAGCATCTGGCAGTGCCTGCTCTTCACGAGAGGCTGTCGGGCTGCTCCCAATGGGACACAGCACCGGGCTCAGGCCAGCCCTCAGCCCCTCACAGCTGATCCCAACCAGCAGGCTCAGAAAGCAGTTTTAGACCACTGCCTGCAGATATTTCAAAGGAATAAATGTCATTCAAAGAAGCCACCTTGCACATTTAGTTTTGTTGTCGTGGCATGAGGAGCCATGAAGGTCCCTCTCAATGTGCACTCAGGGCACTTCCCCTGCCATCCCAAAGGGATCACAAAGGACAGGCCTCAGCTTTCAGCACTGCTCAACTCCTCACCCAGCAATGAAATCTCAGGAAGATGTAGGAATTACGTGCACCAGGGCACTTGGCCTCAAATAACAGTCATAAATCCCTCAGACCACTAAACCCAATGACTTGCATGTCTGTACTATTTTTGTCCTTCTCTCATCCTTCATGTCACTTTTACCAAAACCTGCCCTTTCACAAATGGTCAAGGCATGCACCATTAGGTCATCTGTACACCATGATGCCAGCCTAGATAAGGCTACCAGTCAGGGTGTAGTAGAAGTGCTAATACCCTTTAAGTTTCTCACCCACAAACATATGAAAAAGGACCTTCCTTTTTATGTGGAGAGATGGGGCATTTTTAACAGAATTGCAAAACTAAAGGCTATTACTGGAGAGCTTCTAGGCGTCACAACCACTGTCCTCACTGCCCCCCTCGTCCACATGCTTTCCAACACCAGCAAAACCGGTGGCCTGCGGGAAACCCCACACAGACACAGAAAGGCCCCGCACGATGACACAAAATGCGAGGCTGTTCCGCCATACTCTCCCCAACATCATGGAGAACCAGCACAGCGACCTTCTCAGATCCATCAGGACAGCTCGATCGCTGCAGAAAATAGAAGACAGCTCTGCCCTGGAACCTAAAGGCAGCTAGTAGGGGCCTTTTCAATTCCAATCCATTAAATTTATGTTCACCATATTCCAACAGGCAAATACGGGCCTGAAGAATGGCCTAGAGGCATTTTGATTTAAACCAACACCAGGGAAGAGATGGAGACACTCACTACATTACCTGAGGTGCTCACCTTGACATCTTTGCAGGAGATAACTGTCCAGGCTCTATGCTTAGACCCTCCCATTTTCATTCCAAAAGGAACAGTTAGAGCCAGAGCCATCCTCCTACTGGACATGATCACCACACCAGTTGATCCAATGGTGATGTGGGCACAGACAACAGGCAGAAATAGACCCATTCTAAAGTGCGCTTTGACATGTAAAGGGAGAAAGAGATGTCATTCAGGACTATTAGATACAAGACCTGATGTCACTATAATTTACTGCTCTGATTGGCTAAAGAATGGCCCCTGGTTCCAACTGCTCTGGTAAGTATTAGCTACCAGGGGAGCCACTACCAGCTTCTGGAGTCACAGTAACATCTGCATGGAAGGTCCTGAGGGCACAGTTTCGACAGTAAGATCCTTTGTCACCCAGGCACCAATAACAATTTGAGGAAAACGACCTCTTGTCCCAAAGGGGGACAGGGCCAGAGACCCTATCAACACCTCAGGATTTCTAGATGGGGCCACAGAGCAGCGCGCCACACTTCAGTCAACCTGGAAGACCAACAACCCCGTATGGGTGGATCAGTGGCCCCTCCCAGGCAGAAAGTTAAAGGCCCTGCAGTCCCTCGTGCAGAGGCAGCTGACTGTGGGCCACATTGTACCATCTACTAGCCCCTGCAATGCACCTGTCATTATCATATGGAAGCCTGGCAAAGACAAGAGGCGGCTCCTGCAGGACCTCAGGAAAATCAACGAGGTCATCGACGACATGGGTGCCTTCCAGTCCAGACTGCCCTCAGCCTCCATGGTACCTCGAGATTGCCGATGGTGCACCATGCCGTAGTTGTGGGTAGCAGTTTTTGGAGTCCTCCTATTTTTCGGATATCTTGTTCGATATTTAGGCTGTGATTGATGGAGCCTGAGCATAGGAAGAGCATTGCTTTGAACATTGCATGGGTTGAGAATTGAAGGAAGGCTAGTTCAGGGAGGTTTAGTCCAATTGTACCTATGATTACACTGTTATTGGCAGATGGTTGATATAGATCTTAATGAATACTTTTTGACACCCAAATGCAGCCAAATGACACCCTCCTGGGTTGCCTTTTCCGTCACTAAATCGACAAGCACCTTTAAAGAGGTACCAGTGGACTGTATTGCCTCAACGAGTGAAGAGTAGACAAAATATTTGTCAATGGCTTGATGTTCAAATTCTCAAGCCCTAATGCTAATCGCTTTTCGTTATATGGACCAGTAAATGAACATCCTAATACTATAATTTTTCATTACATGGACGACACAGTCGTTTGTGGAGGGGCTCAAATCATTTTGGATGTTGCAGTACAAGATGTCATCGCTGTGGTACAGGAGAAAGGTTTTAAGATTGCAGCAGATAAAAGTTCAAAGGACAGCCCCTTGGAAGTGTCTCGGCCTAAAAACTGCAGAGAGAACCATCACACCACAAACACTGCACATCAAGGACAACCCAAAGACTCTGCCAGAACCCCAAATTCTCTGTGGAAGCATCAGTTGGGTACATCCACTGCTGGGAATCACCACAGAAGATCTCACGCCACTGTTCCTGCTGCTCCTTAAAGGCAGTGAAGGACTCGATTCCCGTCATCACTGACACCGGAGGCTTAAGCAACTGTACAAAAGGCATCCTGGGGGATTCAAACTAAACAGGCACACAGATACCACACTACTTTTCCTTTCTCCCTGGCAATCCTTGGTGTAAGTCCAATATTCCATGCATTATTCTTTCAGGGGGACTCAACTATCTCAGATCCCCTCATAGAAATTGAATGCGTTTTCAGAGCACACCAACCTACTAGAATGATAACAACCCAACAGAAAGTTATTGCACAACTTATCAGGAAAGCTAGAGAGCATCTGTGCTCCCTTGCAGGAACAGACCGTGTCAATATATACTTACTTCTCACTCAAGAGCCCCTCAATTGCCTACTTCAAACATCTGAACCACTGCAATATGCCTTAGATCGGTTTTACACAGGCTAGGATCAGCCACCAATTCTACCATCAAAACATTCCTGCGCTGCTCAGGATGTTCAAAAACACCCGAGACCCGGCAAGATCCCTTGTAGCCACCTGCCCAAATTGTCAGGAACATGGCCTTGCTTCTGTCAGAGCTGCAGTCCATCCAAGAGGAATGGAGAGTCTCCACATCTGGCAATCAGACATCCCACACTAAGTCCCTTTCAGCAGACTAAAATACATCCAGGTCTCAATCGATGCCTTTTCCACTGCGGTTTTCACCTCTGCCCATGCTGGTGAAAAATCAGAAGATGCTATAAAACATTACGTTTTCGTTTTTTCCACCTTAGCAGTTCTACAGGAAATTAAATTTAATAATGCTCTTGCTTATACCTTGCACTGATTCCAACAAGTTTCTGTCCACTGGTGTATAAAACATGTCACAGGCATACCACACTTCACCACAGGACAGTCCATAGCTGAGAGGGCCCACTGATCCACCAAAAGGATCCTTGATCAACTGAGAGGGGTAATCCAGATATTATCTTCCACTGACAGACTGGCCAAGGCCTTTAATGTATTCAACTTTTTGAACAATTCATTTATGGAGGCAACTCCCCCAGTCATCAGGCATTTTACTAATTCAACTGCAGCCCAATTAAAAAAACAGCCACCTGTGTTGACCAAAGACCCTGAATCTAAACAAATTATGGGCCCTTTTCCATTAAATACTTGGGGAAGAGAAGATGCCCTTGTCTTTACAGCAACACTCCTAAGATCGATCCCAGCAAAATACATAAAAACTCTTTCTGGGAATGGTGAGGCAAACACCAAAGCCACCATAGGAAGAACAGAATGAAAGCCTAAGAGGGGCAGCAACAGCCTGGAAAAGAAGAAGGAGAAGGACAGAAGAAGATCTCCTACGCAGCGTTGACCACACACACCAAGACCAAGGTAGCTCAGACACCACTAACCAGGATCTATGTCTTAACATTTGTAAAAATTATATTTTAGCATTGATACATGATTCTTCTAATAAGCTGTGTTCACACCCTTGCCTTACAGAAGAGAAAGTTTAGTGGGAACACAACTTAAGTTTCATCTTCTAATCTCTTTATCTGTTTACTTTTAGGACACCCAAGCCTCCAGATAATAAATTAGCCTACGTCAGAGGATTCTGACGTTTGTAGCCGCTGCAGCAGACAACTGGATGTTCCTCACTGAGCCGCATGCCTTCAGCTGGGCGCTTCCATAGACAAGCCACAATTTCTTGTCCATGGCCATGCCTGTCAGGCACTACAAGGCATGTGTTTTTTCTACCTGTTGTCACATAGGGAGTCAGTATACCAGGGCATCCAGCTGCTAAAAGATCAAGGAAACAAGATCCAGATGGAAGGCAACAACGACTGGTTCACTGGACTTTCCAAACACAGGGGTTTGCGAGGCTGGCTTTCATCTTTAGTTAAGACTGTTGTGTGGGTTTTGTTTTTTGTATTCAATGTGTTGGTTATTTTATCCTTTTTTGCTAAATACCTCCAAAAGTCTATGGCAGAAACCTTCTTTATAGATAACAAAAAGGGGGAGATGTGAGGGCCCAGGGGCCTACCACTGGAACTGTAATACCTCAGGGCAAAGTGACCAAGGTAAAAAAAGTCACCGCTCTGAATGCAATGGTGTCGCCTATGGGCATTTGCAGGCTCATGGTGATGCAGCACGTTTTGCTGGCATCACCCAGTTCAACTGCTGCATTTTCCTTATATGTACTCCCCCGGAATGTTCCAACTCTCTTGTATCAATTTGGTCCTGGCTTACTGTAAGGATCCTGCGCTGTTCACCCCCATATTGTGTGCCCAGCCCCATTTTGTCTCCATTTCTGGACCCTCTTAAGTGCAATCCACACTATTTGGATTCCCACACAACGATCCCTCTCTTGCCTCATCCATCAGCCATCCAAGCAAGCTGGCTCCCACCACTGCGAGTGCAGGTGCATCGTAGAGGTTGCTGTGGGCAGGCTGCAACACAGGAACTGAGTGCACCAGGGACCGGGCCTCTAATAAAAGGCATGAATCCCACAGCCCACGCAACCCAAAGACTTCCATGTCTTTTCTTTTTCCTTATTCTCTCAGTTCTCAAGCCACATTCCGCATTTTTTCTGACTGGGAACTTGGCTTGTCTCTCTCCTGTCTGCAGGTTAAGTCACACGTGTAACCCTGTAGGAACAGCCTGAAACACAGGGAAGTGGGAGAGCACACTTTCTCAGGAACTGTAGTGACAGGACACGGAGGAATGGGATCAAACTGCAAGAGGTGGAAGAGATTTGATGATGGGAAGAAGTTCTTTACTCTCAGGGGGCTTGTCCCTGACACAGGGACCAGTGCAGAGAGGCTGTGGATGCCCCATCCCCAGCAACATCCAAGGCCAGGTGTGACAGGGGCCACATCCACCTGGTGTGCTGGGAGCTTGCTCAGCTTGGAACCACATCATCTTGAGGGTCCCTTCCAAGCCAAACCATTCAAGGATTTGATCATTCTGCCATCCCCATCTCCCACTGCACAGCGCCCCTGAAACTTCAGTGACATCACAGCGCCCAGAGGGTTCCAGGTGGAACCTCCAGGACCTGGAAACGAGCACAGCAGACACTTCAGCGGCTGCCGAGGGTCAGTTGCTGCTCACCCTGCACTCTGACCCTCAGCGCTGAGGTGCTGCTGCTGCCTGGGCTTTTCCTGCCGCCTGCTCTGGAGTGCCAATCCCAGCAGGATGTGCTCTGCTGTGCCAATGGAGGTACAGTGCCATGCCAGGCAGGGGGCACCCGGCCTGGGCAGGCTGCAGCCATGTGGGAATGGATGGTGGGGGACAGGAAGCCCACTGGGAGATTGTGCTGCCCCTTGCAGACTGACAGAGACACTGTGGAGGACATGGAAGTGGACCTGGGCCTGGATGACGAAGAGATGATGGAGGTGGACTCCTCCTCTACTTCCATGTCCTCCCCTGTTGAGGACATGGAAGTAGATGAGGAGGACAACTACGAAGAGATGGAGGTGGATGAGGAGGATAACATGGAAGATATGGAAGTGGACGAGAAGGATGAGGAGGAGCCCATGGTCCTTGGATGACGATGCAGCCCCACAGGTAAGACAGGCAGATGCTTCCCACGCCCTGCCCACACACACGCTGGGTCCCCTGATGCCAGGCTGGGGCTGGGCTGCATGGCCCCGCTCAGGGACACGGTGCCCGCAGGGGGCCTGGATTGTGCTGCCACAAGCACCAGCCCCGGCCTGCCCTGCGCTTGCCTGGGGCCACGCCAGCCCTGCCAGCCCCGGCCCAGCCCCTGGGGCCCAGCTCCCAGCCCTGCTGGGCCCAGTGCTGCCAGCTGAGTCCAGCTCTGCTGCTTCCTTTCTTCCAGGACTCATGCTCAAGATGGCACAGATCCGATACTTTTGTAAATACGTTTGAAAGTTTAGAAGTTCCTGTAAATACGTTGACTACGTTAGAACTTTTCTGTAAATACGTTTTGTAGATTGTTAGCCCATCGGATCCCATGTCAATATCTTCTGTACATTGTTGTTGTTGTTGTTATAACAATTGTTATAATGACGCATGTTCTGTAAATCCTAGATTTGCCAATCTTCGGCAAATAAATACTGTTTCTCTTTAAAACCTGACTTCTCCTGGCCATTCCTTTGGGAACAGGCAGCCTTTGCACACTTGTGGGTTCCACTTGTTCCATGTTCCCTGGGCTGGAGGTCCCTGGGGGTGCTGGCACGGCCACCCCGGGGCTGGGGGTCCCTGTGCACAGGGGCTCCCATTGACACCACTCCTGGCACTGGGCACTGCTGCTCTTCCTGGCCTGCACCACAGCGCTGTCCCCAAGAGCTCAGCTCTTACCACCTCTCACACAGGGGGCTCTCACAGCACTGGCCCCTGCAGCCATGCCACCAAAGCAGCCAGCAAACCTTCAGCCACCCTTCCTGCTGCAGCCACAGGCACTCCTGGGCCCAGAGCCGCCAGCAGGCCACAGCCATGCAAAATCCACCTGCACGCTCTCAAGGCCACCACAGCCTTGGCAACTGGGCCACCTGCATCTGGGCTGCTGCAGGGGCTGATCTTTAAGCCTTGCAGCCTCCAAAGGCCCTGGGCTCTGCTTCCCAGCCTGCTCTGCACTGCCCTGAGCCCGCTTTGTTCCCGAGACAAAAGCCAAGCCAGGGCATCCTCACCCTGCCCGCATTCCTGCTGCTGCCAGCGGCCACTGGCCCCTGGGCCCCACTTGGGTGACAGCTGCAGGGACAGGGCAGCCTGTGCTGGGCAGGGAGCACGGGGCTTTTGGCCGGGGGCTGCTGCTGCTGCTGCTGCTGCTGCTGCTGCTGCTGGGGGCCATGGGCCCAACAGGGGCCCAAGCTCTGTCCCAGCCTGGGCAGCTGCCCCCAAAGCCCCACACTCCCCGAGCATCCCCATCACACCTGCCAGGGGGAAATACCACGGGATTCAGGAAAGAAATTCCCATAGTGACTAAACCAAGGGGTCCAAGAGGATAGTCAGCACCAGCTGATGTTTACAGCACCTTGACAGTGGTGGCTGCAGGGCAGGTGAGATCTCCAGAGCGTCTGGCAGTGCCTGCTCTGCACGTGAGCCTGTGCGGCTGCTCCCAGTGGGACTGAGCACTGGGCTCAGGCCAGCCCTCAGGCCCTTACAGCTGATCCCAAGGAGCAGGCTCAGAAAGCAGTTTCAGACCACTGCCTGCAGATATTTCAAAGGAATAAATGTCATTCAAGGAAGCCACCTTGCACATTTGCTTTTGGTGTCATGGCATGAGAAGCCATGAAGGTGCCTCTGATTGTGCACTAAGGGCACTTCCACTGCCATCCCAAAGGGATCACAAAGGATAGGCCTCAGCTTTTAGCACTGCTGAGCTCCTCACTCAGCAATGAAATTTTAGGAAGAGGCAGGAATTATGTGCTCCAGAGATTCTGGACTCCAATCAATGGCATAAATTCCACAGGCTATTTAACCCAATGACCTGCATGTCTCTTTTTCCTCTTTCTCTCATCCCTCATGTCACTTTCCCCAAAACCTACCATTGCACAAATGGCCGAAGCATCAACCATAAGGATATCCTTACACCATGATGCCAGCCTAGCTAAGGCAACATTAGTTTGAGCAGAATCTCAAATCATTTTGGATGTTGCAGTACATGAGGTCATCACTGTGGTACAGGAGAAAAGTTTTAAGATTGCAGCAGATAAAGTTCAAAGGACAGCCCCTTGGAAGTGTCTCGGCCTAAAAACTGCAGAGAGAACCAGCACACCACAAACACTACACATCAAGGACAACCCAAAGACTCTGCCAGAACCCCAAATTCTCTATGGAAGCATCAGTTGGGTACATCCACTGCTGGGAATCACCACAGAAGATCTCACGTCACTGTTCCTGCTGCTCCTTAAAGGCAGTGAAGGACTCGATTCCCGTCATCACTGACACCGGAGGCTTAAGCAACTGTACAAAAGGCATCCTGGGTGATTCAAACTAAACAGGCACACAGATACCACACTACTTTTCCTTTCTCCCCTGCAATCCTTGGTGAAAGTCCAATATTCCATGCATTATTCTTTCAGGGGGACTCAACTATCTCAGATCCCCTCATAGAAATTGAATATGTTTTCAGAGCACACCAACCTACTAAAATGATAACAACTCAACAGAAAGTTATTGCACAACTTATCAGGAAAGCTAGAGAGCATCTGTGCTCCCTTGCAGGAACAGACCGTGTCAATATATACTTACTTCTCACTCAAGAGCCCCTCAATTGCCTACTGCAAACATCTGAACCACTGCAATATGCCTTAGATCGGTTTTACACAGGCTAGGATTAGCCACCAATTCTACCATCAAAACATTCCTGCGCTGCTCAGGATGTTCAAAAACACCCGAGACCCGGCAAGATCCCTTGTAGCCACCTGCCCAAATTGTCAGGAACATGGCCTTGCTTCTGTCAGAGCTGCAGTCCATCCAAGAGGAATAGAGAGTCTCCACATCTGGCAATCAGACATCCCACACTAAGTCCCTTTCAGCAGACTAAAATACATCCAGGTCTCAATCGATGCCTTTTCCACTGCGGTTTTCACCTCTGCCCATGCTGGTGAAAAATCAGAAGATGCTATAAAACATTACGTTTTCGTTTTTTCCACCTTAGCAGTTCTACAGGAAATTAAATTTAATAATGCTCTTGCTTATACCTTGCACTGATTCCAACAAGTTTCTGTCCACTGGGGTATAAAACATGTCACAAGCATAGCACACTTCACCACAGGACAGTCCATAGCTGAGAGGGCCCACTGATCCACCAAAAGGATCCTTGATCAACTGAGAGGGGTAATCCAGATATTATCTTCCACTGACAGACTGGCCAAGGCCTTTAATGTATTCAACTTTTTGAACAATTCATTTATGGAGGCAACTCCCCCAGTCATCAGGCATTTTACTAATTCAACTGCAGCCCAATTAAAAAAACAGCCACCTGTGTTGACCAAAGACCCTGAATCTAAACAAATTATGGGCCCTTTTCCATTAAATACTTGGGGAAGAGAAGATGCCCTTGTCTTTACAGCAACACTCCTAAGATCGATCCCAGCAAAATACATAAAAACTCTTTCTGGGAATGGTGAGGAAAACACCAGAACCACCATAGGAAGAACAGAATGAAAGCCTAAGAGGGGCAGCAACAGCCTGGAAAAGAAGAAGGAGAAGGACAGAAGAAGATCTCCTACGCAGCGTTGACCACACACACCAAGACCAAGGTAGCTCAGACACCACTAACCAGGATCTATGTCTTAACATTTGTAAAAATTATATTTTAGCATTGATACATGATTCTTCTAATAAGCTGTGTTCACACCCTTGCCTTACAGAAGAGAAAGTTTAGTGGGAACACAACTTAAGTTTCATCTTCTAATCTCTTTATCTGTTTACTTTTAGGACACCCAAGCCTCCAGATAATAAATTAGCCTACGTCAGAGGATTCTGACGTTTGTAGCCGCTGCAGCAGACAACTGGATGTTCCTCACTGAGCCGCATGCCTTCAGCTGGGCGCTTCCACAGACAAGCCACAATTTCTTGTCCATGGCCATGCCTGTCAGGCACTACAAGGCATGTGTTTTTTCTACCTGTTGTCACATAGGGAGTCAGAGTACCAGGGCATCCAGCTGCTAAAAGATCAAGGAAACAAGATCCAGATGGAAGGCAACAACGACTGGTTCACTGGACTTTCCAAACACAGGGGTTTGCAAGGCTGGCTTTCATCTTTAGTTAAGACTGTTGTGTGGGTTTTGTTTTTTGTATTCATTGTGTTGGTTATTTTATCCTTTTTTGCTAAATACCTCCAAAAGTCTATGGCAGAAGCCTTCTTTATAGATAACAAAAAGGGGGAGATGTGAGTTCCCAGGGGCCTACCACTGGAACTGTAATACCTCAGGGCAAAGTGACCAAGGTAAAAAAAGTCACCGCTCTGAATGCAATGGTGTCGCCCAAGGGCATTTGCAGGCTCATGGTGATGCAGCACGTTTTGCTGGCATCACCCAGTTCAACTGCTGCATTTTCCTTATATGTACTCCCTCGGAATGTTCCAACTCTCTTGCATCAATTTGGTCCTGGCTTACTGTAAGGATCCTGCGCTGTTCACCCCCATATTGTGTGCCCAGCCCCATTTTGTCTCCATTTCTGGACCCTCTTCAGTGCAATCCACACTATTTGGATTCCCACACAACGATCCCTCTCTTGCCTCATCCATCAGCCATCCAAGCAAGCCGGCTCCCACCACTGCGAGTGCAGGTCCATCGCAGAGGTTGCTGTGGGCAGGCTGCAACACAGGAACCGAGTGCACCAGGGACCGGGCCTCTAATAAAAGGCATGAATCCCACAGCCCACGCGACCCAAAGACTTCCTTGTCTTTTCTTTTTCCTTATTCTCTCAGTTCTCAAGCCACATTCCGCATTTTTTCTGACTGGGAACTTGGCTTGTCTCTCTCCTGTCTGCAGGTTAAGTCACACGTGTAACCCTGTAGGAACAGCCTGAAACACAGGGAAGTGGGAGAGCACACTTTCTCAGGAACTGTAGTGACAGGACACGGAGGAATGGGATCAAACTGCAAGAGGTGGAAGAGATTTGATGATGGGAAGAAGTTCTTTACTCTCAGGGGGCTTGTCCCTGACACAGGGACCAGTGCAGAGAGGCTGTGGATGCCCCATCCCCAGCAACATCCAAGGCCAGTTGGGACAGGGGCCACATCCACCTGGTGTGCTGGGAGCTTGCTCAGCTTGGAACCACATCATCTTGAGGGTCCCTTCCAAGCCAAACCATTCAAGGATGTGATCATTCTGCCATTCCCATCTCCCACTGCACAGCGCCCCTGAAACTTCAGTGACATCACAGCGCCCAGAGGGTTCCAGGTGGAACCTCCAGGACCTGGAAACGAGCACAGCAGACACTTCACCGGCTGCCGAGGGTCAGTTGCTGCTCACTCTGCGCTCTGACCCTCAGCGCTGAGGTGCTGCTGCTGCCTGGGCTTTTCCTGCCGCCTGCTCTGGAGCGCCAATCCCAGCAGGATGTGCACTGCTGTGCCAATGGAGGTACAGTGCCATGCCAGGCAGGGGGCACCCGGCCTGGGCAGGCTGCAGCCATGTGGGAATGGATGGTGGGGGACAGGAAGCCCACTGGGAGATTGTGCTGCCCCTTGCAGAATGACAGAGACACTGTGGAGGACATGGAAGTGGACCTGGGCATGGATGAGGAAGAGATGATGGAGGTGGACTCCTCCTCTACTTCCATGTCCTCCCCTGTTGAGGACATGGAAGTAGACGAGGAGGACAACTACGAAGAGATGGAGGTGGATGAGGAGGATAACATGGAAATATGGAAGTTGATGAGGAGGATGAGGTGGAGCACATGGTCCTTGGATGAAGATGGAGCCCCACAGGTAAGACAGGCAGATGCTTCCCACGCCCTGCCCACACACACACTGGGTCCCCTGACGCCAGGCTGGGGCTGGGCTGGATGGCCCCGCTCAGGGACACGGTGCCCGCAGGGGGCCTGGATTGTGCTGCCACAAGCACCAGCCCCGGCCTGCCCCGCGCTTCCCTGGGGCCACACCAGCCCTGCCAGCCCCGGCCCAGCCCCTGGGACCCAGCATCCAGCCCGGCTGGGCCCAGTGCTGCCAGCTGAGTCCAGCTCTGCTTCTTCCTTTCTTCCAGGACTCAGGCTCAAGATGGCACAGATACCATGCATTTGTAAATACGTTCAATGTTTAGAAGTTCCTTGTAAATATGTTTACAACGTTCGAAGATTTTTGTAAATAGGTTTTGAAGATTGTTAGCCCATCGGATCCCATGTCAATATCTTCTGTACATTGTTGTTGTTATAACAATTGTTATAATGACACATGATCTGTAATTCCTAGATTTGCCAATCTTCGGCAAATAAATGCTGTTTCTTTTTAAAACCTGACTTATCTTGGCCATTCCTTTGGGCACAGGCAGCCTATGCACATTTGTGGGTTCCACTTGTTCCACGTTCCCGGGGCTGGAGGTCCCTGGGGGTGCTGGCACGGCCACCCTGGGGCTGGGGGTCCCTGTGCACAGGGGCTCCCACTGACACCACTCCTGCCACTGGGCACTGCTGCTCTTCCTGGCCTGGGGCACAGGGCTGTCCCCAAGAGCTCAGCTCTTACCACCTCTCACACAGGGGGCTCTCACAGCACTGGCCCCTGCAGCCAGGCCACCAAAGCAGGCAGCAAACCTTCAGCCACCCTTCCTGCTGCAGCCACAGGCACTCCTGGGCCCAGAGCCACCAGCAGGCCACAGCCATGCAAAATCCACCTGCACGCTCTCAAGGCCACCACAGCCTTGGCAACTGGGCCACCTGCATCTGGGCAGCTGCAGGGGCTTATCTTTAAGCCTTGCAGCCTCCAAAGGCCCTGGGCTCTGCTTCCCAGCCTGCTCTGCACTGCCCTGAGCCCGCTTTGTTCCCGAGACAAAAGCCAAGCCAGGGCATCCTCACCCTGCCCGCATTCCTGCTGCTGCCAGCGGCCACTGGCCCTTGGGCCCCACTCGGGTGACAGCTGCAGGGACAAGGCAGCCTGTGCTGGGCAGGGGCCACGGGGCTTTGGGCCCGGGGCGGCTGCTGCTGCTGCTGCTGGGGGCCATGGGCCCAACAGGGGCCCAAGTTAACACCCTGCCCGGCCAGCTGCCCCCAAAGCCCCACACTCCCCGAGCATCCCCATCACACCTGCCAGGGGGAAATCCCACGGGATTCAGGAAAGAAATTCCCCATAGTGACCAAACCAAGGGGTCCAAGGGGAAAGTCAGCACCAGCTGATGTTTACAGCACCTTGACAAAGGTGGCTGCAGGGCAGGTGAGATCTCCAGAGCGTCTGGCAGTGCCTGCTCTGCACGTGAGCCTGTGCGGCTGCTCCCAGTGGGACACAGCACCGGGCTCAGGCCAGCCCTCAGGCCCTCACAGCTGATCTCAAGGAGCAGGCTCAGAAAGCAGTTTCAGACCACTTCCTGCAGATATTTCAGAGGACTACATGTCATTCTAGGAAGCCACTTTGCACATTTAGTTTTGGTGTCATGGCATGAGAAGCCATGAAGGTGCCTCTGATTGTGCACTAAGGGCACTTCCACTGCCATCCCAAAGGGATCACAAAGGACAGGCCTCTGCTTTCAGCACTGCTGAGCTCCTCACCCAGCAATGAAATTTTAGGAAGAGGCAGGAATTATGTGCTCCAGAGATTCTGGACTCCAATCAATGGCATAAATTCCACAGGCTATTTAACCCAATGACCTGCATGTCTCTTTTTCCTCTTTCTCTCATCCCTCATGTCACTTTCCCCAAAACCTACCATTGCACAAATGGCCGAAGCATCAACCATTAGGATATCCTTAAACCATGATGCCAGCCTAGCTAAAGCAACATTAGTTTGAGCAGAAGCTCAAATCATTTTGCATGTTGCAGTACAAGATGTCATCACCGCAGTACTGGAGAAAGGTTTTTAGATTGCAGCACATAAATTCCAAAATACAGACTCCTGGAAGCGTCTCGGCCTAAAAAGCGCAGAGGGAAGCATCACACTCCAAACACAGCAAATCAAGGACAACCCAAAGACTTTGCCAGAACTCCACAGGCTTTGTGGAAGCTGTTTTGATGTCGTGGCATGAGAAGCCTCTGAAAGTGTACTCAGGGCACTTCCACTGCCATCCCAAATGGAACACAAAGGACAGGCCTCTGCTTTCAGCACTGCTGAGCTCCTCACCCAGCAATGAAGTCTCTGGAAGATGCAGGAATTGAGTGTACCAGGGAACCTGGCCTCTAATAAAAGGCATGAATCCCATAGCCCACCCAACCCAAAGCCTTGTATATCTGTACCTTTTTCTTCTCTCTTCTCTCGTGTCACCTTCCCCATATTCTCTGTCCAGGAGTATGGCTTCTCTCTCTCCTGTCTGCAGGTTCAGCCGTACATGTGACCCTGCAGGAACAGCCTGACCTGCAAGCAAAGGTCACATTATTTCAGAGCACTGCACGGCTCCAGCTTGGGGAGGAACTGGGAACTGAAGACATGTGCTCCTCCTTGGGAGCAGCTCCTCCCCATCCCATACAGTGAGGAGTGGGATATCTACCATCGACCCCCCTCCCATCCAGCAGCACCCCTGAAGTGCTGCTTTTCCCTCCCAGAATTGCCACCCTGAGCCACCCAAGGTGTCCCTCCGCTGCCAGGCTGGCTCTGATCCACAGTGGAGGTGGAACCCTGAGCCCAGCAGACACTGATTCCTTCCCTTCTAGCCCAGGTCCTAGCAGAGCACTGAAACTCCACACCAGGAGTGGATTTGGAGGCTACATGGAGAAAGGGGAATTGCTGTTGATTGGGGCAGACAGAACAAAATGCAGCTGCCAAAGGGAAATCAAAGTATCCCACAGGGTACAGCCAGGTACACTGCACATCAAGGCTGTGCTGGTGTAGAAATACTGTATTAAAAGGATTTTATGATCACTACTATCTGCCAACAAAAATACACAGAATACATTAAGCTTCAGTTTTAAATGCAGAAAAGATAGGAAATTCAGAGTGATTTTCACCACAAACACATCTCAATGGCCAGCCCAGCACTGGGGTCAAGGGGAGGCAATATTTTGTTGCTACCTCTTGATGGCATTTCTTCTTCTCCTAATGCAGGAATTCTGCCTGCCCAGGACAGCAAGGATGCAGGTGAACAGCCACAGAGCTGCTCACAGATGGACAGACAGACCAAAGCTGCTCATCTTCCCCCTTCTGAGGAGGATTTCTTATTCAACCTTTCCTTTCTCTCTTCCTTTTACCCAAAAAGATACCTGGGATAGAGTGACAGCTTGCAGGAGACAGGGAGCATCTCCTACCAAAGGGAAGTGAAGGCAAGGGTGATTATTTTGTAGAATAAATACATGTACTCACAGACAAAAAGCTCTGGTCTTGGGAACAACTGGATTGAGCCCTCCCTATTCAAGACCAAAGAGACATTTCCCTGATCAAAGGACCTGGTCCCTCCTGTGTAAGACTGGGATGTTTGTCACAATTCAGACAGAAACATTTCAAAGCCTGTAGTCATCCAATAGGTATAAATGCTTTTAGAAAATGCAGGAAAATCCATCTTGGAGGATTTCCTATTAAAACAAGGTTTGTATTTCTGGTAGACTCTCTTTCTCTCCATCAGTCCTGTCCACTGAAAGCTGCATTGGATGCATGTGTGAGAGGACAGGTGTGATTATCTCCCCATTTTAAGGGAGGATAGGCTACATGTTCCTCCCCCACACTTGGAATGTTTTCCATGGACAGATCCCAACCTTCTTCTGCTCCTTAAATTTGTGATACACAGGACTTTTAATCTCTGTCTATCTATGGGAGCACCCTCCCACGCTGAGAAATCGGGCTCTGCAGGAATTTGGTGCCCTCACCAATGTGTGCCCCTTGCTGGCAGTGGAGTGCTGGTCAGAAAGGAGTTTGTAGGATCTCCATGAAAAGGCCAACATCACATCTCCTGTCCCTGGCTTTGGCAACACCAGGACAGGGCTCTGCCAGCAAGGAAAACACGGCCAATGCTAACCTGCTCTAGTGGGAGACGTCCCTGCCCACGGCAGGGAGGTGGAACAAGGTCAGCTGTGAGGTCCCTTCCAGGCCAGGCTCTGAAGGATGAAATGCCATCGCGTGCTGAACAGGAGGCAGGAGGACGATCCCCTCCTCTGCAGACACAGCCAGGGCCCGGCTGCCTCCCCACAAAGCCCAAAGCTTTCCTGACCGTGCCACCAGCGCTGGGCAGGCCAGGTCACAGCCCCAGCAGTGGCTGTGGCAGCTCTAGGCTGTCACGCAGCCGGGAATGGCCCCCGACAGGGAGCACAGCACAGCTCCAGCTGCATCCAGCCACAGCAGCCTGCCAGGGAGGGGAAGGAGGTGGATGGAATCCCATCGAGGGAATCACCCAAAGGGAAAGCACAGGAGCAGGCTCCAGAAGGGTGGGGGGCTGGGGGGCCCAGCCCTCCTGTTTCTGTTCTCAGTGTGAGAAATGCTACTCACTTCCAAAAAATTTAAAAGGTTTATTAAAACCTTATCAGAAATACAACAGCAGACGGAATAGAGAAAAGATTACAGCTCTGGGAGCAGAGGATTTCCCCACCATGTGCTCACCCACACCAGGGAGGTTTCATCTTTTAACCCTTTAGCCCCCCCAAAGTTCTGTCCATCGACTCCTCCTTCCCTGCCCAGGGGTGGAGATCCCTTCCTGACACCTTGAGTGGGGCTCAGGTGCTGCCACAGGAACGAGTGACCCTCCCAAATGTCCCAAGCCCAGGGCATCCCTGATAACAACACAAGGGGGTAAAACATAACTATAAAACTTCCCTGAACATTTTCCTTTTAATTGTGAGAGTCAACCATGGCATTACTCATCTGTCTAATCAGCAAGCAGAAAACAAAACCAAACCCAGGCCTGGTGCTTATGAGCTGCACCCCCAGCACAGCCAAATCCCCAAGGTTGCATCAGCCAAGGCACAAACCCTTCCTGCTCCTCCTTTGCACACTAAATGGGATTTAACCAGGAGCATCTGAACCCCAGAGCAAAACTCACAGCCCTGATGTGTTTAAGCAGCTCTTGGTGCTCCAGAGATTTCCCCTCCCCACCCAGCACAGCAGCCCAGGTTCATGGCACAGCAGGACAAATGCGCTGCTTTAATAAATAAACCATGAAAAACATCTCTGTTTTCAACAAAAAGATTGACACTGACACATAAAAATGTTACAGCTGCTCAAGGAAGGTCTTCTGTCTTATTTAGTTTGGGGTATTTTGAAGTCAAAAGTGTGCTTGAGGGTGGGTTGGCTTGAATAATGTGATTAAAATTGCTGATTTAGACAAGTAAGCTGGTTGGACTCTGGGACAGACCGAGGGGCGGGAACCTCGGAGGTGAAACAGGGGGGAGACGATGATGACGTCAGCTTGGGGGACACCGGAAGTAGCTCAGAGAGCACGCACGCGCAGAGAGTAAGACGCGGGCGGGCCCGAGCCCGGTCCCCTGTGACGTCGCGGGTGAGGAGGGGCCGTGTTAGGGATTCTACGTCCCGCGGCTCCACACCGTCTCCAGATCTGGTGCCTTTGGTCTCGAGCCTCGGAGTTTCAGTTCCTTCCCTTCATGGGAGACGCCGAGCCGGAAGAGGAACTGGGGCAGTCGAGATTGCACCGTCATCCGAGCCAGGGGGGCCGGTGACAGCGCCACCTAGTGGCAGGAGGGCAGAAGTGCACGACATGCCGGGTCGGCTCGGCGGAGCCACAGCGCCATCTCGTGGCGAGACTGCAACAATGCAGCAATTTTTTCCAACAATATATAAAAAGAAAAGCACCTCGAAGAAAACAATGTTAACACGACAAAGGGATTATCCATCCACTTCGGGATTTCATGAAGATGATGAAAGCTCAGATGAAGAACAGCTACAAGGGGAAGATGTCATAAGAATCACAGCATCGGAAGGTGTCCCAACATGGATGCTATCAGCAGCAGAAGCAGCAAAAAGCTTCTTGCATTCATTCGATACAGTAAAGAAGAAATATCAACAGGATCCTCGAGTTTCCTTTTCGGATTTAGGAGCAAGGCCAAAAACCTCAAGGCAAAAAATGAGACACTATGAATCACCGATGACATCTACAACACCATTATTCATGCAAATCCCAATGGAATCTGATGAAGAGGGGTTTCAAGAGCCGGTGAAGACAATGGATTGGAGGCAAATCAGAAAAGCATTGGAAAAGGAAAAGCATTTATTCCCGGGATCAGGGGATTTGACAATGCCAGTGACATATGATGCCCAGGGACAGAATCCAAGGTGGGAAAGGATGGGTCATGAGACACTCAAAGACCTAGGGAAGGCAGCTCAGACTTTTGGGCTGAACTCACAATACTTCAAACAGCTATTAAGAGGGACATTCTCTATGTATGATCTCACACCATATGACATTCGAAGTATTGTGGCAATGATCCTCACTGACACACAGAGTCTTGTCTGGGAAAAAAGGTGGAGAAAATATCTTGCTGAGTTGCGGAACAGATACCAAGGTGGGCCGAATGCGAACCTCACAGAAGGGCAATTAGCAGGGGATCCTCCAGATGACAATCCAGGGGAACAAGCAGCGCGGCTTCCACGGAGAGTGTTAAGCGACATCAAAGAAGCAGCGCGATTGGCAATCATGCAAATTACGCCGACAGGAGCTCCGGATGTCCCGTTCTCTTGCATCAGGCAAGGTCCCACAGAGCCATTCATGTCATTCATCGACCGACTCACGCAAGCCGTGGATCGACAGGTGACAACAGAAGAAGTGAAGAGGCCTCTCTTGGAGAATTTAGCTTTCGGCAATGCCAACCCGGATTGTCAACGGGTGATTAGCACCATGCCAGGACGGCCATCCTTGGCAGAGATGGTGGAGGCATGCAGCAAGGTGGGGACGCCTCAGCACGTCGCAGCGATTGTAAAGGATGAACTAAAAGAGGAATGGGAGAAACAGCTAAAGGGACGCTCAGAAGGGCAATCAGAGGACAAGACATTGGAGAAGATGTTCGAGAAATTACTTCATCAACAGGACGAAAACATCAACAAAATTCTCGCGGCAATGCAGGAAGAGAACAACCCCCAAGGAGGACAGTGCTACAGATGCGAGGGAGATCATTAGTGCTTATCCAGACTGTCAGCTTGTGCAGCCACCTTCTTCTACCGGGGCCATCAATCCGCGGGGGCTGCAAAGTCTTCAGTTGTGGCAAGCTGATGTCACGAAATACCCATCTTTTGGGAGGCTCAAAAATGTTCAAACAACACATAGGCAAAGCTAAGGGAAAATCCTTTGGTTTTGATCAGAAACCCAGAAACAGGTCAAATAGAGGGTCCTTTCAGACTAATCTCTTGGGGAAAGGGTTTCGCTTGTATCTCCACAGATCGAGGTCTGAAGTGGGTGTCGGCACGGCATGTGAAGCCATTCCGAATGCGAGAACACGAGAATGCTGATCCAAGAAGCAGAGAGACGAGTACTCAGACAGAAGTCGAGACTCGGGCTGCGAAAAACGACCCAGAAGAGAAATGAAAAGAAACTGAGGACTTTGGGGGGTTTTCACATAAAAGCAAAAAAAAAAGGGGTCTTTTGGTGCAAACAGAAGGGGGA